>NC_090324.1:83274047-83588629 GCF_040869045.1 Eurosta solidaginis | reverse complement strand
AATTCTAGAGTCACCCCTGGTCCACCTTTATGGCAATATCTCGAAAAGGCGTCAACCCATAGAACTAAGGCCCCCTCCCTTTTAAAACACTCATTAACACCTTTCGTTTGATACCCTTATTGTACAAACGCATTCTAGAGTCACCCCTGGTCCACCTTTATAACGATATACCGAAAAGGCGTCCACCTATAGAACTAAGGCCCACTCCGCTTTAAAATACTCATTAACACCTTTCATTTGATACCCATATCGTACAAACAAATTCTAGATTCAGCCCTGGTCCACCTTTATGGTGATATCTCGAAAAGGTGTCCACCTATAGAACTATGGCCCACTCCTTCTTAAAATACTCTTTAATACCTGCCATTTGATGCGCATGTCATACAAACACATTCCAGGGTTACCCGAGGTTCATTTTCCTACATGGTGATTTTCCCTTATTTTGTCTCCATAGTTCTCAACTGAGTATGTAATGTTCGGTTACACCCGAACTTAGCCCTCCTTACTTGTTCTTATTTCAGTTTTTAACCGAATGTTTTCTTCTGTGTTTGTGGATAATTAATTTTTTGATACAAAATTGCTATCGCTTTTCTATGGTTGAATTTTTTACATCCTCTTTATACTCAGTTGAGCAGAGCTCACAGAGTATATTAAGTTTGATTGGATAACGGTTGGTTGTACATATATAAAGGAATCGAGATAGATATAGACTTCCATATATCAAAATAATCAGGATCGAAAAAAAATTTGATTGAGCCATGTCCGTCCGTCCGTCCGTCCGTCCGTCCGTTAACACGATAACTTGAGTAAATTTTGAGGTATCTTGATGAAATTTGGTATGTAGGTTCCTGAGCACACATCTCAGATCGCTATTTAAAATGAAAGATATCGGACTATCACCACGCCCACTTTTTCGATATCGAAAATTTCGAAAAACCGAAAAAGTGCGATAATTCAATACAAAAGACCGATAAAGCGACGAAACTTGGTAGATGAGTTGAACTTATGACGCAGAATAGAAAATAAGTAAAATTTTGGACAATGGGCGTGGCACCGCCCACTTTTAAAAGAAGGTAATTTAAAATTTTCAAGCTGTAATTTGGCAGTCGTTGAAGATATCATGATGAAATTTGGCAGGAACGTTACCCTTATTACTATATGTACGCTTAATAAAAAATTAGCAAAATCGGAGAAGGACCACGCCCACTTTTAACATTTTTTTTTTTTTAAGTAAAATTTTAACAAAAAATTTAATATCTTTACAGTATATAAGTAAATTATGTCAAGATTCAACTCCAGTAATGATATGGTGCAACAAAATACAAAAATAAAAGAAAATTTAAAAATGGGCGTGGCTCCGCCCTTTTTCATTTAATTTGTCTAGGATACTTTTAACGCCATAAGTCGAACAAAAATTAACCAATCATTTTGAAATTTGGTAGGGGCATAGATTTTATGGCGTTAACTGTTTTCTGTGAAAATGGGCGAAATCGGTTTATCCCACGCCCAGTTTTTATATACAGTCGTCCGTCTGTCCTTCCGCATGGCCGTTAACACGATAACTTGAGCAAAAATCGATATATCTTTACTAAACTCAGTTCACGTACTTATCTGAACTCACTTTATCTTAGTATGAAAAATGAACGAAATCCGACAATGACCACGCCCACTTTTTCGATATCGAAAATTACGAAAATTGAAGAAAATGCCATAATTCTATACCAAATACGAAAAAAGGGATGAAACATGGTAAATTAATTGGATTGTTTTATTGACGCGAAATATAACTTTAGAAAAAACTTTATAAAATGGTTGTGACACCTACCATATTAAGTAGAAGAAAATGAAAAGTTCTGCAGGGCGAAATAAAAAACCCTTAAAATCTTTTGGTCGATATCTGGAAAACGCCTTCACATATACAACTACCACCACTCCCTTTTAAAACTCTCATTAATACCTTTAATTTGATACCCATATCATACAAACTCATTCTAGAGTCACCCCTGGTCCACCTTTATGGCGATATTTCGAAAAGGCGAACACCTATAGAACGAAGGCCCACTCCCTTTTAAAAATACTCATTAACACCTTTCATTTGATACCCATATCGTACAAACAAAGTCTAGAGTCACCCCTGGTCCAGAAAGGCCCACTCCCTTTTAAAATACTCATTAACTCTTTTCGTTTGATACCCATATTGCACAAACGAATTCTAGAGTCACCCCTGGCCCACCTTTATGGCGATATCTCGAAATGGCGTCCACCTATGGAACTAAGGATTACTCCCTTTTAAAATACTCATTAACACCTTTCATTTGATACCCATATCGTACAAACGCATTCTAGAGTCACACCTGTTCCATCTTTATGGCGATATCTTGAAAAGGCGCCCACCTATAGAACTAAGGCCCACTCCCTCTTAAAATACCTTTCCTTTGATACCCATATCGTACAAACGCATTCTAGAGTCACACCCGGTCCACCTTTATGGCGATATCTCGAAAAGGGGTCCACCTATAGAACTAAGCCCCACGCGCTTTTAAAATAATCATTAACACCTTTCATTTGATACCCATATCATACAAACAAATTCTAAAGTCACCCCTGGCCCACCTTTATGGCGATATCTCGAAAAGGCGAACACCTATAGAACGAAGGCCCACTCCCTTTTAAAAATACTCATTAATACCTTTCACTTGATACCCATATCGTACAAACAAAGTCTAGAGTCACCCCTGGTCCACCTTTATTGCAATACCTCGAAAATGCGTCCACCTATAGAACTAAGGCCCACTCCCTCTTAAAATACTCATTAACTCCTTTCGTTTGATACCCATATTGCACAAAAGAATTCTAGAGTCACCCCTGGCCCACCTTTATGGCGATATCTCGAAACGGCGTCCACCTATAGAACTAAGGCCCACTCCCTTTTAAAATGATCATTAACACCTTTCATTTGATGCCCATATCGTACAAACGCATTCTAGAGTCACCCCTGGTCCATCTTTACGGCGATATCTCGAAAAGGCGTCCATCTATAGAAATTAGGTCCACGCCCTTTTAAAATACTCATTAATACCTTTCATTTGATACCCATATCGTACAAACCCATTCTAGAGTCAACCCTGATCCACCTTTATGGCTATATCCCTAAATGGCGTCCACCTATAGGACTATGGCCCACTCCCTCATAAAATACTCTTAAATGCCTTTCATTTGATACACATGTCATACAAACACATTCCAGGGTTTCCCTCGGTTCATTTTCCTACATGGTTATTTTCACTTATGTTGTCACCATAGCTCTCAACTGAGTATGTAATGTTCGGTTACACCCGAACTTAACCTTCCTTACTTGTTATTATTGAAATATCCACTCCCGTATCAATTAGGAGGGTTGATATGGAATCATTCAGAGTTGTCTGGAAGATATGTAGCTATTAAGATGTAAATTGAAAATATATAATTTTTTATTTTTGAGGTGGTGTTTGTTGGTTTTCCTGTTGTGTAACATATCGGACATTTCTGGTGTTATTGCGGGTATTTCCTCGCGATCCGAAATTTCGACCAGATCTTTAGTTATTTTGTCTGTTATTATTATTATTGTTATTATTTTTATAGGCATTGAAAGAACGTCTATAATTTCCTCTATAATTATTGTTTTGTTAACTCCTGCGGAAGTTACCTCGGAACTGATTTTGTTGGCGAATATGTAGTATTGAATTTGGATTTCCAGCTACTTCCGTGCTACTGTTAGTGAATTTTAATATGGCTTCGTTCATTGTTGTGAATGTTCCAGCTTGCATAATTGTTTTTACCTTGTCGTTGGAGCAGTTTTTACACATAGCTTTCACAGCTGATTGTGTAGCATACTTGGTTGCTAACTCTGGTGTTAGTCCGTCAGATATGTAAGCGCCTTCCAACGATTTTGTGAGCTTTTCAATTTCAGCAGTGTATTAGTTTGCCGTTTTACTACGTTGTTGGAAGTTCAGGAGTTTTGCAGTCAAAAATTAACTAATTCACCTTTGATTGCTGTTTTTATACTCAGTTGAGCAGAGCTCACAGAGTATATTAACTTTGATTGGATAACGGTTGGTTGTACAGGTATAAAGGAATCGAGATAGATATAGACTTCCATATATCAAAATCATCAGTATTTGATTGAGCCATGTCCATCCGTCCGTCTGACCGTTAACACGATAACTTGAGTAAATTTTGAGGTATCTTGATGAAATTTGGTATGTAGATTCCTGGGCACTCATCTCAGATCGCTATTTAAAATGAACGATATCGGACTATAACCACGCCCACTTTTTCGATATCGAAAATTTCGAAAAATCGAAAAAATGCGATAATTCATTGCCAAAGGCGGTTAAAGCGATGAAACTTGGTAGATGGGTTGACGTTATAACGCAGAATAGAAAATTAGTACAATTTTGGACAATGGGCGTGGCACCGCCCACTTTTACAAGAAGGTAATTTAAAAGTTTTGCAAGCTGTAATTTAATTTAACTTAATTTAATATCTTTACTGTATGTAAGTAAATTAAGTCAAAATTCAACTCCAGTAATGATATGATGCAACAAAATACAAAAATAAAAGAAAATTTAAAAATGGGCGTGGCTCCGCCCATTTTCATTTAGTTTGTCTAGAATACTTTTAATGCCATAAGTCGAACAAACATTTACCAATCCTTCTCAAATTTGGTAGGGGCATAGATTCTATGACGGTAACTGTTCTCTGTGAAAATGGGCGAAATCGGTGGAAGCCACGCCCAGTTTTTATACACAGTCCACTGTCTGTCCTACCGCTCGGCCGTTAACACAATAACTTGAGCAAAAACCGATATATCTTTAATAAACTTAGCCCACGTACTATCTGAACTCACTTTATTTTGGTATAAAAAATGGCCGAAATCCGATCATAACCACGCCCACTTTATCGATATCGAAAATTGCGAAAAATGGAAAAAATGCCATAATTCTATACCAAATACGAAAAAAGAGATGAAACATGGTAACTGGATTGGTTTATTGACGCAAAATATAACTTTGGAAAAAACTTTGTAAAATGGGTGTGACACCTACCATATTAAGTAGAAGAAAATGAAAAAGTTCTACAAGGCGAAATCAACAGCCCTTGGAATCTTGGCAGGAATACTGTTAGTGGTATTGCATATATAAATAAATTAGCATTACCCGACAGATGATTTTCTGGATCACCTGGTCCACATTTTTGTCGATATCGCGAGAACGCCTTCACATATACATCTAAGGGCCACTCGCTTTTAAAACCCTCATTAATACCTTTAATTTGATATCCATATCGTACAAACACATTCTAGAGTCACCCCTGGCCCACCCTAATGGCGATATCTCGAAAAGGCGTCCACCTATAGACCTAATGCCCACTCCCTGTTAAAATGCTCAGTAACACTTTTCGTTTGATACCCATATCGTACAAACATTCTAGAGTCACCCCTGGCCCACCCTAATGGCGATATCTCGAAAAGGCGTCCGTCCACCTATAGACCTAATGTCCACTCCCTCTTAAAATACTCAGTAACACCTTTCGTTTGAAACCCATATCGTACAAACAAATTCTAGAGTCGCCCCTGGTCCACCTTTATGGCGATATTTCGAAAAGGCGTCCACCTTAAGAACTAAGGCCCACGCCCTTTTAAAATACTCATTAACACCTTTCATTTGATACCCATATCGTACAAACAAATTCTAGAGTCATCCCTGGTCCACGTTTATGGCGATATCTCGAAAAGGCATCCACCTATAGAACTAAGGCCCACGCCCTTTTAAAATACTCATTAACACCTTTCATTTGATACCCATATAGTACAAACAAATTCTAGAGTCGCCCCTGGTCCACGTTTATGGCGATATCTCGAAAAGGCGTCCACATATAGAACTAAGGCCCACTCCTTTTTAAAATACTCATTAACATCTTTCATTTGATACCCATATCGTACAAACAAATTCTAGAGTCACCCCTGGTCCACCTTTATGGCGATATCTCGAAAAGGCGTCCACCTATAGAACTAAGGCCCGCGCCCTTTTAAAATACTCATTAACACCTTTGTGTGATACCCATATTATACAAACGCATTCTAGAGTCACCCCTGGTCCACTTTTATAACGATATTCCGAAAAGGCGTCCACTTATAGAACTAAGGCACACTCCCTTTTACAACACTTATTAACACCTTTCGTTTGATACCCATATTGTACAAACGCATTCTAGAGTCAACCCTGGTCCACTTTTATAACGATATTCCGAAAAGGCGTCCACCTATAGAACTAAGGCCCACTCCCTTTCAAAATACTCATTAACACCTTTCATTTGATACCCATATAGTACAAACAAATTCTAGAGTCACCCCTGGTCCACCTTTATGGCGATATTTCGAAAAGGCGTCCACCTATAGAACTAAGGACCACGCCCTTTTAAAATACTCATTAACACCTTTCATTTGATACCCATATCGTACAAACAAATTCTAGAGTCACCCCTGGTCCACCTTCATGGCGATATCTCGAAAAGGCGTCCACCTATAGAACTAAGGCCCACGCCCTTTTAAAATACACATTAACACCTTTCATTTGATACCCATATTGTACAAACGCATTCTAGAGTCACCCCTGGTCCACTTTTATAACGATATTCCGAAAAGGCGTCCACCTATAGAACTAAGGCCCACTCCGTTTTAAAACACGTATTAACACCTTTCGTTTGATACCCATATTGTACAAACGCATTCTAAAGTCAACCCTGGTCCACTTTTATAACGATATTCCGAAAAGGCGTGCACCTATAGAACCAAGGCCCACTCCCTTTCAAAATGCTCATTAATACCTTTCATTTGATATTCATATCGTACAAACAAATTCTAGAGTCACCCCTGATCCATCTTTATGGCGATATCTCGAAACGGCGTCCATCTATAGAACTTAGGCCCACGCCCTTTTAAAATACTCATTAATACCTTTCATTTGATACCCATATCGTACAAAATAAATTCTAGAGTCACCCCTGGTCCACCTTTATGGCGATATCTCGAAACGGCGTCCATCTATAGAACTTAGGCCCACGTCCTTTTAAAATACTCATTAATACCTTTCATTTGATAACGATATCGTACAAAATAATTTCTAGACTCACCCCTGGTCCACCTTTATGGCGATATCTCGAAAAGGCGTCCACCTATAGAACTTAGGCCCACTCCCTTTTAAAATTATCATTAACACATTTCATTTGATACCCATATCGTACAAACAAATTCTAGAGTCAGGCCTGGTCCACCTCTATGGCGATATCCCTAAATGGCGTCCATCTATAGAACTATGGTCAACTACCTCTTAAAATACTCTTTAATACCTTCCATTTGATACACGTGTCATACAAACACATTCCAGGGTTACCCTAGGTTCTTTTTACAACATGGTGATTTTCCCTTACTTTGTCTCCACAGCTCTCAACTGAGTATGTAATGTTCGGTTACACCCGAACTTAGCCTTCCTTACTTGTTTTCTTTTGATTTTGATTGGTTTTGGAATTTTTGGTTCTTCTATTTTTTGTTGCTGATTTCTATGCCTATATAATTCTATTGTAATTGCTTTAGGGCTCTGTTTAATTTTTATACTCAGTAGAGCAGAGCTCACAGAGTATATTAACTTTGATTGGATAACGGTTGGTTGTACAGGTATAAAGGAATCGAGATAGATATAGAATTGCATATATCAAAATCATCAGTATCGAAAAAAAATTTGATTAAGCCATGTCCGTCCGTCCGTCCGTCTGACCTTTAACACGATAACTTGAGTAAATTTTGAGATATCTTGACGACATTTGGTATGTAGATTCCTGGGCGCTCATCTCAGATCGCTATTTAAAATGAACGATATCGGACTATAACCACGCCCACTTTTTCGATATCGAAAGTTTCGCAAAATCGAAAAATTGCGATAATTCATTACTAAAGAGGGATAGAGCGATGAAACTTGGTAGGTGCGTTGAACTTATGACGCAGAATAGAAAATAAGTAAAATTTTGGACAATGGGCGTGGCACCGCCTACTTTTAAAAGAGGGTAATTTAGAAGTTTTGCAAGCTGTAATTTGGCAGTCGTTGAAGATATCGTGATGAAATTTGGCAGGAACGTTACTCCTATTACTATATGTATGCTTAAAAAAAGTTAGCAAAATCGGAGAACGACCACGCCCACTTTTAAAAAAAAATTTTTTTAAGTGAAATTTTTACAAAAAATTTAATATCTTTACAGTATATAAGTAAATTATGTCAACATTCAACTCCAGTAATAATATGGTGCAACAAAATACAAAAATAAAAGAAAATTTCAAAATGGGTGTGGCTCCGCCCTTTTTCATTTGATTTGTCTAGGATACATTTAATGCCATAAGTCGAACAAAAATTTACCAATCCTTGTGAAATTTGGTAACGACTTAGATTCTAGGACGATAACTATTTTCTGTGAAAAAGGGCGAAATCGGCTGAAGCCACGCCCAGTTTTTATACACAGTCGAACGTCTGTCCTTCCGCTCGGCCATTAACGATAACTTGAGCAAAAATCGATATATATTTACTAAACTCAGTTCACATAATTACCTGAACTCACTTTCTATTGATGTAAAAATTGACCGAAATCTGACTATGACCACGCCCAATTTTTGATATCGAAAATTACGAAAAATGAAAAAAGTACCATAATTCTATACCAAATACGAAAAAAGGGTTGAAACGTGGTAATTGGATTGGATTATTGACGCAAAATATAACTTTAGAAAAAAACTTTGTAAAATAGGTGTGACACCTACCATATTAAGTAAAAGAAAATGAAAAAGTTCTGCAGGGCGAAATCAAAAGCCCTTGGAATCGTGGCAGGATTACTGTTCGTGGTATTACACATATAAATAAATTAGCGGTACCCGACAGATGATGTTCTGGGTCACCCTGGTCCACATTTTGGTCGATATCTCGATAACGCCTTCACATATACAACTACCACCACTCCCTTTTAAAATTCTTATTAATACCTTTAATTTGACACCCACATTGTACAAACACATTATAGAGTCACCCCTGGTCCACCTTTATGGCGATATATCGAAAAAGCGTCCACCTATAGAACTAAGGCCCACTCCCTTTTAAAATACTCATTATCACCTTTCGTTTGATACCCATAATGTATAAACGCATTCTAGAGTCAACCCTGGTCCACCTTTATAACGATATCCCGAAAAGGCGGCCACCTATATAATTAAGGCGCACTTCCTTTTAAAATACTCGTTAACACCTTTCATTTGATATCCATTTCGTAAAAAATTCTAAAGTCACCCCTGGTCCACCTTTATGGCGATATCTCGAAAAGGCGTCCACCTATAGAACTAAGGCCCACTCCCTTTTAAAATACTCATTAACATCTTTCATTTGATACCCATATCGTACAAACAAATTCTAAAGTCATACCTGGTCCACCTTTATGGCGATATCTCGAAAAGGCGTCCGCCCATAGAACTAAGGCCCACTCCCTTTTAAAGTACTCATTAACACCTTTTATTTGGTACCCATATCGTACAAACTAATTCTAGAGTCACCCCTGGTCCACCTTTATAACGATATCCCGAAAAGGCGTCCACCTATAGAACTAAGGCCTACTCCCTTTTAAAATACTCTTTAACACCTTTCATTTGATACCCATATAGTACAAACAAATTCTAGAGTCACCCCTGGTCCACCTTTATGGCAATATCTCAAAAAGGCGTCAACCCATAGAACTAAGGCCCACTCCCTTTTAAAACACTCATTAACACCTTTTGTTTGATACCCTTATTGTACAAACGCATTCTAGAGTCACCCCTGGTCCACCTTTATAACGATATACCGAAAAGGCGTCCACCTATAGAACTAAGAAGGCCCACTCCGTTTTAAAATACTCATTAACACCTTTCATTTGATACCCATATCGTACAAACAAATTCTAGAGTCAGCCCTGGTCCACCTTTATGGCGATATCTCGAAAAGGTGTCCACCTATAGAACTATGGCCCACTCCTTCTTAAAATACTCTTTAATACCTGCCATTTGATACGCATGTCATACAAACACATTCCAGGGTTACCCGAGGTTCATTTTCCTACATGGTGGTTTTCCCTTATTTTGTCTCCATAGCTCTCAACTGACTATGTAATGTTCGGTTACACCCGAACTTAGCCCCCTTACTTGTTTTTTTTTGTGCTTGTAGCTGTAAGGCAGGATGCCAATAATAAGGCAGGATGCCAATAATGAGGCATGATGTTAATAATGAGGCAGGATGCAAATAATAAGGCAGGATGCCAATAAAGAGGCAGGATGCCAATAATGAGGCAGGATGCCAATAATAAGGCAGTAGGATACTAGTTTAGGCAGCCGGATGCCAATTTAGGCAGGATCGCCATGTAATATTAGAAATGAAAAGGTTTGCATTCAGTGTAGTGCCATTTAAGCGACACCAGATAGAATTGCCTTCTTTATTAAAAAGTTGTTTCTTTTATACAAAATTTCTATAAGCTAAAATACCTACTTACACTAATACTTACAAACTATGTGTGTTACATACATATACTTTCAGTTCCCTGGGAACTGCATTCTAAGCATAAATAAAATTAGCTGTGGGAAATGCAACGCAAGCATAAATAAATCATGTGAATAATTTGTATACAGGTAAAGGCTTGTGGCGAGCATTTGATTACACTGCTCTACAAAATTTAACTTTTTGCATTACCCTGGATCACCACTATATATTTTTTTATTTGCTATATTCACCTAATTATAAAAATGGTCGAAATTTAAAATTCTATGGATACGTTTTTGTTTTTTTTTTTTTTTTTTTTGTTTTCTAAAATTTGCCTTTTTTAAAAAGGGAGATCCATTAATTTTATCATATCTCTGGAACGGGTTGCCCGATTTTGTTGGAAACAGCATACAATAGCAAATAAAATTACCCTTACAACTTTTTAAATACCATTTTTTTAAATACTTATTGGTTTCAGAGTTATTTGCATCGCATTATAAAAAATCGATTTTTTGTATTAAAAATTTCCATTTTTTTAATTCGTAAAGAATCGAAAGAGACAAAAACTTACAACTTATATTAGATTATCGTAAAATTGTAAACATTTCAAATTAGGCAAGCTTTATTTCATGAAAATCCATGTATAAACGGTAATATTATTAACAATTAAGTGAATGAAGGGGAAGTACGTATTTTTAATATTTTTGTTTATTTAGCTATTTAAGATACCTTTATTAAAGAAATTCTACAAAGTTTAGTAATTGAAATATTTAAAAATAGTTTCTGCTTTTTGCTTGTCTACTGTAATTTTCTGAATTTGATTCTCGTATAAGAAACCAATTATAATCCCCCATCATATTTTCGTTCCAGAATCCTTGATAACGCCCCTCCATTGACTTAAGTTGTTTGTGAAATCGTTTTCCATGCTCGTCACTGACATCACCAAGATTTGAAGGGAAAAAATCCAAATGGGAGTGAAAGAAATGCATTTTTAGAGACATGTTTGCACCTGAAATTATATGTTAATGTAATTTAGAGTCTACACTTATGATGAATATACAAAAATCATATCATATTCCTACTTACCGATTTTCGAATAGTTGGTTAGTAAATCAGAAATGATTTCCTTATAATTTGGGGCCCGATTATTTCCTAAAAAATTTGAAACAATCAGCCTAAATGAGTTCCAAGCAGCCTTTTCATCGGGTGATAGTAACGTCTCGAATGTTAAGCTCTGTAGTAGTTTTCGGATTTGTGGACCATCAAAAACACCTTCAGAAATTTTTCAAGCGGATAATTTTGGAAATATTTTTTGAATATAATGGAATGCTTTTTCATTTTTGTTTAGCGCCTTAACAAAATTCTTGACTAATCCAAGCTTGATGTGTAATTGCGGAAAAATCACATTCTCCTTTTTTATTAGAGCACCAAATTTTATATTGTATGTGCCTACTTCGTGATTGGTTCTTGCTGGCCAGTCCTTCCTTACATAATGTGCGCTTCGATCTCGGCTATCCCAAAGGCAAAGAAAACAATAATGTTTTGTGTAACCTCATTGTAGTCCAGTTAGTAAAGCTACCACTTTCAAGTCGCAACATATTTTCCAATCGTGTTTTTCATAATGAATATATTTTAAAAGTTTGGACATGGTTTCATAAGTCTCCTTCATATTAACGTCGTGTGCGATGGGTATTGATGGCTTCTGATTGCCATTGTGTAATAAAACTGCTTTAAGGCTTTCTTTGTTACTATCAATAAATAATCTCCATTCACTTGCGTCATATGTTTGGCCAAGCTTTCCAAAAAGTCCAGTTATATCAAAGCAAAAACATATATTGTTTTTATTTCTATAAAAACAAGCATATGGCTTATGTCGCTCACGATAGGTATTTATCGTAAAATGTCTTTCTTTTAGACGGGATGCAAGTAGTTCTGACTTATCTTTTGGAAGCTCTAAGTCTCTTATAAGATCGTTTAACAAGGACTGTGTCAGAGGCTTTGGGCAAAATCCATCTGATACCCTGGATATTTAGGCGATGGAGGAACTTCAGTATACGTATCATGTTGATTTTCAGGACGTGGAACTCCATATGAATCTAGCACGGGAAGAGTAAAACCACCAGCTGAAATCGTAGGATAAGACCAAATCATATGTTTTCCAAATCCGTTTTTTACTTAAACAAAAGTAACATCATAGGTTTTTCAATTTGCATGTTTTCTCTGTGAAAAATGAGTTTTTAATTAATAAATGTAATTGTTACTTACTGAGGGTAGGATTTCCATTTCTCTAAAATATATATACAGCTATCACAAATTGAATTTGCGTCCAATATTGGCTAAAATTCTCAACATCTATTTTAGAATAATCCTTATATGAATTTTGTAGTGAAATAGTGAAATTTCTCCGCCCTTTTGCTGTAGTGTAAAGACCACATATATAACAAAATATATTCGGGTCATTTTTGCAGACAAATTTTCTACTGTTATTATTCATTTTTTTTTTTAATTCACTAACCAATTAATAGTTTTTTACTGTTGTTGACAGCTTGATTTTGCGCGATCAGGAATGCTAGTTAAATACCATTGAATGAACTAAATGAATTACTTTAAATAGTCGCAGGTCACTTCGATTTTCAAAAGTATATATATCTTTTTTTTTCGTTAAGTTTGTCACAATCGACGACAATATACCATACTGGGCAGGCATCTAATGAGTCTGTAAATATTTTAACCACTACCTGCGAAAGGGTTGAAAAAAAGGGGTTTTCATAAAAACTTCATATGCTATGGGAAATGGGCCTGTGAAGGCTGGGATGTTCAGTAGGTAGGTATAACAGTTTCTATGACGGAGTGATAATTTGATTTTTTTGTTTTTATGATTTAAGCATTCTAAGAACATCACAAGAAATGCCTCAAGGAAAAAGTTGTATTTATTTGATAACAAATATATATGACCATACTTCTTTCTTACGAAAACCCGCGTTGGCAACTTAAATTTTCCATACAGTATGAGGCATTTTTTCTTATGATCTGCGATTTGCCTTAAGAAAAATTGACGGGGAAAAATTTCTTGAGTGTCATTTGGAGTTTTCTCATTTCTGGCGATGCCCGTAGTAAGTTTTAAAAAGACAAAGTTGCGCAAAATATCATACCTAAATAATTTGTTTGTAAAAAACTATAATAGCCTTGATATGCAAAATTTTCGCTAAATTGGATATTTTCACTTTATTGTCAATAAAACTAACATTTATTAATGTATTTTTACGAAGTAAGGTTTTAATTATTTATAATGTTTACAGTTTTAAGACCGTGAAATAAAATTGGTAAGTTTTTAAAACTTTCGATTTTTATGAATTTTTGAAAAATAAAAAAAGTTCGATTTTGCAAAAAAAAAATTTTTTTAAATATTTATGTGAATAACTCCACAACCGTCGATCATATAAAAAAATGTTCTTATCAAGACTTGAAGAAAATTTTGCGGTGAATCCACTGGTGTTTCTCTAAACGAATTTAGATAAGTAATTTCCAAGATATGATAAAATAAAGGGAAAGACCTCTGTGAAAATTCGTGATTTTAGAAAAAGAAAAAAAAAAATCGTAGCAAAAGAATTTTAAATTTTGGGTGTTTTTGTACTTAGAGGGCCATAATACATCGAAATTAAATAGTTAGACTTCAAAATAATTTCTCTTATTGACTAGTGTTAGCTTTAAACAGTAACGTAATAAGGTTCAAGTTACTAGACGGGGCACGGCGTAGTTACCGTGGCGTATGAAAATATATATGTATATACAAATGTATTAATATGTATGTAAGAGTCAATGCATTTTAAGACATTTCAAAACGGGTCGAAATATATGTTTGTACAAATGAATGAATAACTTAATGAGTGAATGCTACATTGGGGACCCTTCCGGGATCATTTATGGAAGGTTTTCGGGATTCGTCGGGATCCCGTCGGGGTAATTTCGGCACTTTTTCTGGACTATATCAGGGTAATTTCGGGACTATATCGGGATCATTTATAGATGGTGTTCGAGATCCCGTCAGGGCCGTTTCGGAACTTTTTCGAGATATTTTTGGGACCTTACGGGGTAATTACGGGACTTTTCCCGGACTATGTCGGGATAATGTAAGGACCCTTACGGGATATTTTCTGGATGGTGTTTGGGATAAGTCCGGGAGCCCATCAGGGTCAATTCGGAACTCTTTCGGGATCATTTTAGTACCCTTCAGGGATCATTTCTGTATGGTTCTCTGGATCAGTCTAGAATCGCGTCGTTGTCATTTCGGGACTTCTTTGGGACTATTCCGGGACCACTTGGAGAACCTTCCGGGAGCAATTTTGTTTTTCGGGATCCATCCACGATACCGGCGGTGTAATTTGTTGCTGTCGATCATTTGGGAACCCTATCAGGTTATCTGCTATTATTTTTACTATTACATAAATAAAATATATTAGACAGACATTTTTTTTTTTTAAACAGATAACTTGATAAGCAGGATAACGTGAATAGCCCATATGTTTTATTTTCTCATTCCGGACGGGGCCGAGGGTAAAGGCTAGTAATATTATAAATGCGAAAGTTTGCCTTTCCGTATAGTTTTCGGGATCCGTCCGGGATCCCGTCGGGGTAACTTTAGGACTTTTTCGGGACTATTCCGGAATAATTTGGGACTATTTCGGGATCATTTGGGGACCCTTCTGGCATCAGTTCTGGATGGTTTTAGGGATCAATCTGGGATCCTGTCAGGGTCATCTCGGGATTATTTGGGGAATTTTAGGTATCATATCTGCATGGTTTCTGGAATCCGTCCCGGATTATTTTGGGATAGTTTGTAGATCCTTTCGGGATCATTTCTGGATGGTTTTCGGGACCCCGTCAGGGTAATTTCGGGACTTTTGCGGGATCATAACTGTATGGCTTTCGGGACCCCGTTAGGGTAATTTCGGGGCTTTTTCGGAATTATTTGGGGACCCTTCCGGCATAATTTCTGGATGGTTTTCGTGATCCATCCTGAATTTCGTCAGGGTAATTTCGGGACTTTTTCGAGACTACTTCGGGATCATTTGGGGACCCTTCCGGCATCATTTCTGGATGGCTTTCGAGATCCCGTTAGGGTTATTTCGGCACTTTTTTGGGACTTTTTCGGGATCATTTGGGGTTCTTCTGGCATCATTTCTGGATGGTCTTCGGGATCCATCACTGAAAAATTTTATAATTTTGAGAGTGAGCGCGGATGGTGGTTGCAGGCACAGCTGAGCTGCACTGCTGGCGCTTGGCCGCACTGGCCGGGTGTTGCCAGACGGAGGGGACCGACTTAGTCCGAAAATTGAATCAGGTCTTCAACAAGAAGACAAGAAAAGAAAAAATACGTATTTCTCAAAAAATGGGTTAGAAAAATACGTAGGGGAGGGTAGCTTATATGTAGATTGCTAGGGGCATGAAGCAGAGGGTACCAGAGGTAGGGTTAGCACTGCTAGGCAGTTGATAGCACGCACAGTTTGGCAATATTTCGGGTTATTAATCCGTTTTGGGTTTTGAGTCCCACAACTCGAACATGGTTATCCGATCCAGGGTGTAAAGTGATTACTCGCCCCAAACGCCATTCGTTTGGGGGTAGTAAATCATCCTTTACCACAACTAAATCTCCAACTTGAATATTGCGTTGAGGGCATTTCCATTTGTACCGCTTTGGCAGCTCCTTGAGGTACTCGTTCTTCCATCGTGTGCTGAACTGTTGGTGAAGCACTTTTAGTTTCTGCCAGGGTGAGATGCTCGGCAGTTGGCTCCGGTAGTGACAAGAGTGGCGCGCCCCCTAGGAAATGCCCTGGGGTTAGGACTAGGGGATCCATTGGATCTTCGGACATAGGGGAGAGCGGTCGGGAGTTGAGGACTGCCTCTATTCGTACCAAGAGGGTAGTGAGCTCTTCGAAGGAAAACTTCTGGTTTGCTGCTACCTTCGTAAAGTGTATCTTGAAACTTCTCACAGCCGCTTCCCATAGACCACCCATGTGTGGAGCGTATGGTGGGATGCATTTCCATAAGAATCCGTGAGTTGCGTATTTCTCGGCGACGTTTGTAGCGACTTCCTTGAGGAATGTGGTGAATTCCCTCTGTACTACGCATTGTGCTCCCACGAATGTTTTTCCGTTGTCAGAAAATATCTGATGGGGTAGGCCACGGCGGCCAGTGAATCGGGCAAAGACTGCGTTGAAGGCATTCGTGTTGAGGTCAGAGCACATTTCTAAATAAACAGCCTTTATGGAAAAACAGACGAACACACAAACGTAAGCTTTGACATACGAAGCTCGGCGAAAAGGAGAAGTTTTTACCATAAATGGTCCAGCAAAGTCGGCTCCTGTTGTATGAAAGGGTAGGAATATGTTAACCTCTCGGGTGGCAAAGCTGCCATTATCTGCGTTTTCATCTTCTGTTTGTAGATGGTGCAGGGTTTGCAGTGGAAGATGAGCTTTTTGATCTTTTGCTTCAAACGTGGAATGTAGTACTGTTGCTGTACCATTCGGATCATGAGTTGTTTTTCGGCGTGCAGCATGTTCGAACGGAGGAACTCCAAAAAAAGAGAACAAAATTGAGAGTTTTCGGGTATGATAATTGGATGCCGTTCATTAAGGCTACATGTGGCATAGGCTAATCTTCCGGAAACTCGCATGATTCCTGAGTCATCTAACATGGGGGTTAATGTCAGAAGGGTGATTTTTTGGGTAAGGATCATGAAGTTTGAAGCAGCTCTATCGTGTCTCCGTAATGATTCCGTTGAGTTTGAATGATGATTTTGATTTTGGCATCATTCACTTCGGCGTGGGTGAGGTTGAGCGTGGCTGGAACTTTCAGTTTCCTTGTTTTCTTGATAAACCGCAACATATAGGCCACGACTCTGAGCGCTCGAGAAAACGACGAAAACCGGTCGAGTATATCTATATTTTCTTCCTGCAGGGTGTGGAATACTTCCACATGTCGTTGTTCGGGGGGAGTTGGGTGGTGAGATATATCCTTTGGCCACGAAGTTGTTGGATTGACCAGCCAATTGGGTCCTTCCCACCATAATGGGCATTCGATTAAATCCTGAGGCTTGCAGCCTCGAGTGCCTAAATCCGCTCGATTATCCTTACTGGAAACGTGCCTCCAAGTGGCGTTGTCAAAGTTCTGAAGAATTACGGATGTCCGATGTTGGCGACATACGTTTTCCAGGTATGGGGTGGTTTTTCTAACCATGCCAGTACGATGGCAGAATAGCACTAGAGAGTGAGTTCATGTTGGGGTAGATTCATCTCACTTCGGAGCTGTTTCACTAATTTGGAGAGTAAGACTGCTCCACAGAGTTCTAACCGTGGGAGACTCACGGTTTGAAGGGGTGCTACTTTGCTTTTATCAGCTAGTAAATGGGAAGAAAAACTAGTTTCATGGGTTTGTACACGTAAATATACACAGGCGCAAAATGCTTTTTTGGAAGCATCTGAAAATCCATGCAGCTGGATGAGTTTATCGGGGGAATACTGTACCCACCTAGGGATTTTAATTTCTCTGATGTGGGGTAAATTTTCATAAATTGAGGTCCATTTTTGGAGAGCACAGGGCTTCACGTCTTCGTCCCAATCCGTTCCTTCCATCCAAAGTTGTTGCAGCAACAATTTTGCAAGAATCATTATTGGCGACAGCATCCTGCGGGGTCAAACAGTTTCGCAACTGCTGATAAAATCTGCCTTTTCGTAGTCATGTTTTCCGCTAATGGTGGATCATACGTATAGGTGAAAGTGTCGGTAACCGCGTTCCACTGAACAAGGGTTTTTGTGGAACTCGAATCGTGGAATTTAAGAAAGTCGACGTCTAGCAAATCAGAGTCGGGAATGAGTTTTAAAATTTCAGGGTGATTTGCCGACATCTTTCTCAAAGGAACCCTTCCGATTTTGAAGCTTCGATAACTTGAGTCATGGAGTTCAAAGTGGACTGTATATTATGACCGCCTGACAAAATATCGTCAACATATATTTCGTTTAATAAAATGTTTTTAGCGAGCGGATATTCGCCTTGACAGTCGTGGGCGAGTTGGTGTAGGGTTCGAATTGCCAAATATGGCGCGCAATTTACACCAAAGGTCACTGTTTTGGTCGAAAATCTTCTATCGGCAGAGTTGGGTGTTTTCGAAAAACCATTCGGTGAAAATCTTTATCTTCTTCATGGATGAGTATTTGGCGATACATTTTCTCAATATCGCCGTTAAAACCAAACTTATAAAGACGCCATTTAAGTATGACAAGCATTAAGTCATTTTGTAGTATGGAGGACGTCGTTCAACGAGTTGCCAGAATGTGACATTTTTGATGCGTTGAAGACGACTCGCACTTTTGTGGTTTTGCTGTCGGATTTTATGACAGCATGATGGGGTAGATACAACGATAGATATTTACCATCTCTAATTATCTCTTATTGGGAGGCGGGATCCATGTGATCCATGGATAAATAATCATTAAGGAATTCAAAATGTTTGTCTCTTAAATCGGGTTTTCTTTCGAGCGTGGGTTCGATGCTGATGCACTGCTGTTGTGCTGCGGGTCGTGAATGACCGAGTGCCAGGTTGGCTGGAAATTCCGATCTGAATGGTAGTTTGACTCTGTAGCGTCCATCTTCCTCACGAATTGTGGTTGTCCGGTAGAGTGCGTCACAGTATTCGTCATCAGCTGATCGTTGTTGGGTTTGGTGAACCTCTTCCTGTTCCCAAAATTGTCTCAAAAGTTGATTGATGGGGTCATCGGTACATTCCGTGACATGAGTGCTAAAGATTGATACCTTTTCAGCTACCGGACCGCTTAATATCCATCCGAATATTATGTTTTGGGCAAGTAAGTTTCCACTCACATTTCGTAGGAGCCCTTCGGTGAGGATTTGCGGGGTGATATCGCTGCCGATTACCACATCGATTTTCGATGGTAGCGAATACTGTGGATCGGCTAACGGGAAATGGGACAGTTCTTCGAGATCGATGCTTGAAACTCTGACTGTGGGCAAGAACTTAGTTAGTTTTGGCAAAATTATTGCTTGTGCGCCTATCATTTGGGGTAAGTCTGCTGAACAGAATGTTATCTGGCAGACTTTATTGGCATTTTTCACAACCGTTCCGCCCATTTCAGATATCTGGTGGAGAGACTCTTAAGTGGGTAGACCAAGAAGCTTTTGTATACGGGATGATACAAAAGTTTTTTTTGAACCTTGGTCTATTAGAGCACGAATTTTATGAAATTCGCCAGCATAGTATATTGATACTACCGCTGTTGGTAGTAGGGTGGTTCCATGATTACTCGAGAAGAGTGTAGAAACCGGGTTTTTGTCTTGAGACTGTTGGGAGGAGGTGGCTCTTGCGGCGGCTTTCGATGTTGAGGCTCGCTCGTCGTCCGTTCTCCTAGGGGTGCCGGATTGGGCATTTTGAGCTCTGGGGTTTGGTTGTGATTTTTGGGGTTGGGGCTGCAAATGCAGTAGCGGATGATGACGCTTTTGGAAATAAACGCACGTGAAACTAGTTTTACATTCGTTCTTGGGGTATGACGTTGATAAACAGTTTTCACAGTAACTATTTTCTCTCACAAATTTGATTCGGTCTGATACCGATAAATTCCTAAACCTGACGCAAGATTTGACTGCGTGGTATTGGTTGCATAATCTACACGAAGCTGTTTTATTGAACTCCGTGTGATATGAGTGGGTTCTATTATTGTTAGATTGGGTCGAGTTTTGATTCACGTTCGTGGTGTAAAACTCGAATATTGGGGTTTCGCCTTGCCTGGTCGGTAGGTACTTATTCTCTCTACTACCTCGTATCTGCTGGTCAAAAATTTATTCATATCATCCCAAAGTGGGAGTTCTCAGTGGGTATTGTTTTACAATAAGTCCTGCTTGACTTTTCGTTTTCAGGCGTAGGTGGTATAATTTTTGAGCGGGTGATAATTTAGTGTGGTTTTTATAGACTGCCGTGAACATATCTCTGAAGGATGGCCAGTCGTCGTATCCACCATGAAAGGCTTCGGTGTCACATGCTGGTACTTTCAAATAACAACCATTTGAGTTTGAGTCATTTATTGGGTGGGCGGGTATTTGTTGTTGGTTGGTGCT
Organism: Eurosta solidaginis; assembly: GCF_040869045.1. Lineage (NCBI taxonomy): Eukaryota > Metazoa > Arthropoda > Insecta > Diptera > Tephritidae > Eurosta > Eurosta solidaginis. The sequence continues at coordinate 83,567,924 of NC_090324.1, read as the reverse complement.
AGCAGTGTTGAAAGTTTGTAAGGCTTTTAAAATTTCAGATTTGCATGTTTGATAGGTTTCCATGCATTTAGCGAATTTTTTCTCAACCGAGCCGCTAACATCTGTGTAATTATTGGAGAAACTTACCTCTCAGTGGGACGCTAGAACCTTTGCCCATATTTTATCTAGGTCTTCTAATTTGACCTTAAGCATACACTCTGATAAATCGGTAGCTTGGGAGGGTGACCACCTTGAGCAATAAACCTCTACTTGGTTACCGTCAGATATGAATTCCTGCAGGCATTTATCTGCAGTGGTAAATTTTTGGGATTCGTCCGACGATTTCGGCATTATAAATTAATTTGGTTTATTAAAAGGGGAGCTTTTATTGAGCTGTGAAAATCGAAAACAAATTTCGTCAAAAGGGCAATAAAATTTTTTTTTTTTTGGAAACCAGCCTAATGTACGCTTGGTTCTTTATACGGACTTGTCTCAGCGCTTCTGAGTACAAGTAATGTGGGTATATATAACGTAAATGTGTGTTCACTGGGGTTTTTTTTTTTTTTGAGACCCGCTCAATGTATGCTGGGTTTTTGGTTTGTTATGTACTTGTGTCAGCGCTTCTGGGTACAAGTAATATGAGTATATATGAATGTATATATATATATATATATATATATATATATATATATATATATCGGTAAAATATATTTACCGGTAAGCTGTGGTGTACCAACAATACCTTTTTGGTTGCAAATGCCAATGTACTTGAACTGTATTAACAAAGTAAATGTATGCAAAATATGTAACCGATGATCTTCTTTGTTGATTCCTTCTATTATGTAGTTACATATGGTCATGCAATTATTTTGTTGGGGGTGGTTTTTGGCTTATGCAAAAAGATATACAAGTGCGTATGGGTGATATGAGTGCATATACTTGTAGATTTTTATGCAAAATTATCTTGGGTGCACCGGTAAAATAAACTTTGAGAGAAGTGAAAAAATTTGGCAAAGTTCGTTGCTATGGGTTGTTTATAAAATATATTTTATGTAATATATGGGGTATTCCATCCCATTTCGACCAATTTTGAATCCGACCCCTTTAGAATTGGCTGAAAGTTTTTCTTCTTTTTCAGAAGTTTTTCAAATTTTTTCATCCAACTCAAAAAAAGTTATGAATTTTTAAAAAACACCGTTTTTGTTTTTAAAATGCTATAACTTTATCAAAAATTGACCGTTTGGGATCTTTTTTTTTAAATTTGTTTTTAAATGTACCTTTCGGAAAAAATTCAAAAAAATGTTTAAAGTTTTTTTTTGTAACTTTTCAGTTTTTCGAGATTTTTCGAATTTCGCCCTTTTTTTCTCATAAAAAAACTTCAATCAATTCTGCAATCCCGAAGTGGGGCGAGAATTTGTTTAAATATTTAAAGAATTAAAAACTGCGCGACGGCGGGCGGGCGAAAAAATGAACGAATGACGGGCACGATCAATGCATTGGGTAGTTTTAACTAAACTGAAAAATTTTATCATTTTGAGAGTGAGCGCGGATGGTGGTTGCAGGCACAGCTGAGCTTGCTGAGCTGGCGCTTGGCCGCACTGGCCGGGTGTTGCCAGACGGAGGGGGACGGACTAAGTCCGAAAATTGGATCATGTCTTCAAAAATAATAATAATAATAATAATGAAGGGGGCGCAGAGCGTACTTTATAAAGACTTTCTGAACTCTCTCCAAACGACTTATATGACAGGAATAATACGGACGCCAAATAATAACAGCATATTCAAGTCTCGAGCGCACCAGTGAGGTAAAAAGAGTTTTCAAGGTATACGGATCCGAGAAGTCTGAGCTGAAACGTCTGAGAAAAGCCAGCATAGATTAAGTATTAGCTATAATATAATTAAGATGGCTTTGAAACGAGAACTTCTAGTCAAAGACCACCCCAAGGTCAGTGATTTTGGAAACAATGCCTAGTTGTGAGCCTGCAATATAATATGAAGTAGGAAAAGGAGAGCGGGATTTGGAATAGGAGATATGGGAGCATTTTTTAATATTTAAGGGAAGCATATTTTTCTTTGACCAAGCTACAACATTGTCTAGATCACTCTGAAATTTCAACGAGTCAGCGGAACACGTATTATTACTAAAAATCTTCATGTCATCAGCATACAAGAGAGGTTTTGAAAATTTAAAACTTCTAGTAATATCGTTGATGAAAATCACAAAAAGAATTGGATTTAAAATGCTTCCCTAAGGAACGCCTGAAGAAGCAATGAAAGAGTACGACGACACCCCGTCAGCTACAACTGAACAAGATCGATTTAAGAGATAGATTTGATCCAGCTTAAAAAACTTGAGTTGAAGCCAAAACACTGTAACTTCGATAATAAGATACGATGATTAACTTTATCAAACGCTTTCGAAAAATCAATATACACAGTGTCAACTTGGCCTGGCTACTAAAAGCTTCAATGCAGTATTCGGAGAAAACTGCTAAATTAGAGGTAGTTGATCTCCCCGACATGAAACCATTCTGATCAACGGAGATGATACGACTAATGGCAAAGAAAATTTTATTTTTTATTATACATTCAAAAAGTTTTGAGATAGTCGAAATTTTAGAAATAGGACGATAATTGGTGATATAACTTTTATTGCCAGATTTAAAAATTGGCGTAATAAAAGAGATTTTCCATGCATCAATGAAAACACCTTGCCCAAAATATTTATTAAAAAGCAGCCAAATTGGGTAGGCGAGAGCTGAACAATTCTTAAAAAGGTGAGACGACAAACCATCAACATTAGTCTGCGACGACAAATTGATTTGACGAATCCCCAGTTCAACATCATCTAAAGAGATTTCAAGAGCCCCAAAGTTTAGCGCGGAACCAGTAGCACCAAGGCCACTGTAAAAATCACTGCTACTCAAATTAGAGTCAGCCTCAAAATTCGAGCTGAAAAAATCCGCAAAAAGATTAGCAGCAACTGATGCTGAATCAGCTTGTGTGTGTGTTGTAAAATACAATAGAGGGAATACTCGAACACGATTTTTTAGACTTCACAAAACGCCAAAAAGCCTTCGGATTCAGTTTAATATGCTCTTCGAATTTTCTTATATAATTCTGCTTCAAGACTTTACTCATTGATTTAAACTCGGTCAAATATTTTATATACATTTCTTTGTAAAAAGGAAACCTTGAATTTTTTAATTTTTTGAAAAACTTGTTTCTCAAATTCTTAAGTTTTTTCAACTCCTTCGTGAACCAAGGAATTTTGTAAACTTTTTTCTTTACTTTAGGAATGTGCTCACTACAAATACAATTTAGATTATTCTTAAAGATATTGAAACAACCGGTCGCATCAACCTCAGTAAATAGTGTATCCCAATCAATAAAGTCAATTACCGCATTAACCACATCAACATCATAATTTTTAAAACAAATCTTGGAAATTGTATCCTCTACGTAAGTATTAAACTCATAAAATTCCAAATGAAGAACCAGCGGAATATGATGTGGACCAGGATTGGACAAAGGGTTCAGACATTCCTGGAGGCAAAGGTTCATGTTATCACTTAAAAATATGAGATCCAATATTCTATGAAGACTGCTATTAAAACTATTAATCTGACTAAGGTCACATCTTGAAAAACCGTCAATCACATATGTTTATGTTTCAGCAAACGCATTTGAAGCCTTTGGAAGAAGCCCCCTACCAGGGCCATAGAGAGAAAATCTGGGCCCGGGGCTAAACAATTTACGGGCCCCCTATAAAAAATCCACTAATACATTTGATTAACTTGAATTAATGACGTCTCATTCATGAATCATTATTGATGGATTACATCAAAAAAGATGTTTGCCACATCAACTAAATGATTTTTGGACTAAGAGCTGAAAATAAAATTAACACAGAATATTTACCATATATACTATTCTATTGTAACGTAGAAATACAATTCTCTTTTAACTGCCACATATTGTTTCAAATAACCTTTTCTAGTTATTTGGTAACATTTTAATACATTTCTGATACATTTAATGATGATTATAAATTTTAATTTCCTGTATTGAATAACAGAAGGTTCGGATATCAAAGAGTGGCTTTTTTTGCTTTTTTCGCTGCAAATTTTTTATAATAATATCAAAATTTAACTATCTTGCCAAAACTGATTCAATACAGAGCGTGGAAAGTCATATAACTCGCTCTTTATATGAACACGATCTATGAAAGTTTTTGATTCTTAAAAGGACGCTGAAGGAACGTTCTGCACTAGCTACAGTGACAGGTATAGTGCAAAAGATGGGTCTACCACATTATCCCCAAAATAAAAATCCCCAAATCAAAATCCCCAAAAAAAATCCCCAAAATCAAAATCCCCAAAATTAAAATCCTCAAAATCAAGATCCCCAAACTCATAATCCCAAAAACAAAATCCCCATTGTATGTGTGAAAAAAATTCAAATTGGGCTTACAATTGCCTAGACGCTGAGCGGCGGGGTGTAATAAGGCCTTTAAGGCCTTATATCGCTATCGATTGAGAAATAAAGCCTTTATTAAGAATAAGGTCTTATTTCACTTGAAATGTGAAATAAGGTTCTAAAGGTTTTATTTCACTTTGTGGCAAGTGCCTGGGGTCGGGAGTGCCACGAAATCCCAAAAAAAAAATACCCAAACACAAAATCCCCAAAGAAAAAAAGAATACCCAAACACATAGTCCCCAAATTCAAAATCCCCAAAATCGAAATCCCCAAAATCAAAATCCGCATACACAAAATATCAGTGCTATGATAAACATCATGACCGTGTAAAAAATAGCAATATCTCTTTCCTCTTTCATTCATATTTATGTATGTATAACTATATATTCACGTTTTGGCAATAAATATTTTTACTTATCCATATATAGGACTGCTAGTCGCTCTAATTCGAACAAGCTAACAGAAGAGTGTACTATGCAGAAGGACATCACCGTGGTGGTAGCCACAGTTATACCACACACCCGGACTTGGCATGGCGTAGCCCAGGGTTATTTTTTATAAGCGCGGCCGAAGGCCGTCTATGCTAAAAGTTGGTATGGATTATTAGCCTTTTTGGTCGTTGTCCCCTATACCAGGCACGAAATCCCAAAAAAAAAAAAAAAACAAATACCCAAACACAAAATCCCAAAAAAAAAAAAATACCCAAACACATAATCCCCAAATAAAAATCCTCAAAATCAAAATCCCCAAAGTCAAAATCCCCAAACTCATAATCCCTAACACAAAATCCCCATTTTATGTGTGAAATAAATTCAAATTAGGTTTCAAATCCCCGCGACCAAATAAGGCTAATAATCCATACCAACTTTCTGCATTGACGGCCTTCGGCCGCGCTTATAAAAAATAACCCTGGGCTACGCCATGCCAAGTCCGGGTGTGTGGTATAACCGTGGCTACCGCCGCGGTGATGTCCTTCTGCGTAGTACACGCTTCTGTTAGCTTGTTCGAATTAGAGGACTAGCAGTCCTATAATTGGATAAGTAAAAATATGTATTGCCAAAACTTTAATATATAGTTATACATACATAAATATTAATGAAAGAGGAAAGAGATATTGCTATTTTTTACACGGTCATGATGTTTATCCTAGCACTGGGATTTGTGTTTGGGGATTTTTTCTTTAGAGATTTTGAGTTTGGGGATTTCGATTTTGGGGATTACTTATTTAGGGATTTTTTTCCTTGGGGATTTTTTTCGGGGATTTTGTGGCACTCTCGCAAAAGATACGTAAAGCAACACAAATGTTGGGGAAAATTTTACAAAGATTTTGAACATATGTAGATGTCATTTAGCAATTCCAATGGTGACAGACCTTTATCAAAATTTGCTTCGTAAATGTGTTTCAAATGAAATATTTCGCATTCTAAGCTTTGAGAAATATCGGACTTGTATTTTTTGACAAATTTTGCCGCGCTCGCCCGAACCGTAGTTTCATCCATGTCTTCAAATTGCCACAAAAAGGTAAAATTCTTGCTCAAATTTGTCATAGCTGCAAATCGGAATGTATTGTTTTTAAAAACAGTGTCTGAATCATCCGTAAACATCTCATTTAAATTATCTTCAGAACGTCTTTTGCGTTTTCTCTTTCGAATGTCCGGAAAATTTGGCGAGATGTTCAATTGAATAGCAACTGTTTTGCGTTCGTTTAAAATTGTTTCCCATTGGTTCCTGATCAACTTCAAATCAGCTAATAAGGCATCTAGATGTCGGACCTCAACAACTGTGGTGACGTCTCTAGCTGGAGGACCACGTTACTTTCATTAATGGTAGTCAGTATTTTGAACCAAATTGAGGACAGCAAAATACATTCGAACTTGTTATGCACTTCAGAATGCCGGTTACATCTCCGTATGCTTGCGCAGTCAAATTTGGCTTTTGGCTGAAACAATACGAAGAGAGCTCTGTACATTTTTCTTGAGGATTTCCTATCGTTGTGGAATGCTGCTGAAAATAGTAAAACATTTTTGTACAACTCCGAAGAAAGCAGCCGTACAACCTTCTGCAGCATCAACACCACATAAATTGAGACTGTGGGTTGCACAAGGCACTCGCACTCAGCATTCGAGTTTTTGTTGAGAATGTGACGTGGTGCTCCGTTGTAAGCTCCTTTCATATTGGCGCCGTTATCGTACCCTTGTGCACGACATTCTTCAATCAAGTACGGAAAACTAGATCAGCGATTTTCTGACCAGTTTTTTGGTTACAATTCACGAAAACCAAAAACCGTTCTTGAATTTTAAAATTTGTTGCTTTTGAATAGAATAAAAAATGGAGTTAGCGCAAAATGAACGTAGTCAACGTGACTAGCATCAGGCATAGCATCAACGATAATAGCAAAATACTTGGCTTTCTTGCCCCCACGTGCTTTGCACATATTTCTATAAACTCGATAGTGAACTTGTAAACGTTTGTGCTGTTGTTGTGAAATCCTAACTTTCTCCAAATGATTTCTAAGTATCGGATAATATTGGCTTATGTGTTCTAAGATGCCAAAAAATTTCCATCGTATCGTTCACCAAAATATATACTTTCGCCTTTGAAAGCTAGGCCACTTTCACCCAAAAATAAAATAGTGTCTAAAATTCTATATAAAATTTCTTTCCACTTTTGAGTTTCAGTGATTAGCTGGTCATTGATAAGTGTATCAATTGTAGCCTCCTTTTGAATTAGATTTTGAAAAGACCGCTATTGATTATAAAATTTAGTGTGATCTTTAGTATTTTCGTGTGATGGCAGTTTATCGTATATGTTCTTCCATACCTAGAATTTCGAATATCCGCAGAACAAATTTTAGGTCGATTTTAAGTATTGGTGCTTAATAGACGACACAGTAGGCAACAAAAAGCATTGCTACTGGCACTCCACACTAACCAGTCACGCTGCACTTTCTCTCCATTTGGCAAGATTCTGGTTAAGAACGAGGCAGGAAATGCCTCGTGATGACAATCACGTGGAAAAATAACAGGACACTTATGATGACCTCGACGAATTATTTCGTTGACTTCCTCAGATCGCAAAAACTCATTATTCATGGTACCGATATCGAAGTCGTTCAAATAATCTGGACTTTGATACAGAGTTGGTGGTATTGCTGGAAGACTTTTTGAAGATGAAGGTTCATCAGTGTCACCACGAAAACTTTATGATTTCGGATTCATGTAAACTTAAATTTTTGTTTAAAAGATATTTTGATTTGAAAGAAAATGAATAAATCTTATCTAATCTAAAATATGTGACTGAGCGGTAGGTATGTTCACACGGCTGAGTTTCATTGCAAGGTAGTTTCTTTGGTTGTTAATTTTGTTTCAGACTCTCGTAAATCTGATCCCCTAGCTGCACACTTCATGCCTGATCCAAGGCATGGTTGATCCTTTCCTACTGCTTGGCCCGACACCCCTTAATGCATTTACAGCATGCATCGCTTGCCGGTATCACGGTATCACTCCACTGCCTCGAAGTTTACCCTGGGCTCTAATTTATGTCGTCGGAGGTGCAATGATGGACGCGGTGTTGAAAAGGTTCTCCAAGGTGCATTTGATGAGTATGATATTCCCATGGATACAACGTTGTTGGATAAGGTGCATTGACAAAACTAGTAGACCTCAGCAGATCTGCTATGTGTTACAGAATACTTTTATAATCTCTTGAAGTATAGGGAAGTGGAAATCAGATTCCCTTTGGAAGCATAGGGAGGCTGTTATCCAGACCCATGAGTTACCAAAATTCTGCCCAATGTTGTCTTGGGCTTAATAAGTTTTCGTTTCGCAGGCGTTTCTTTACATATTTTTAATTATAGTGTAAAATAAACTTGCTATGCGAACCGTAAGCTTAAAAGGTGTTTTAATTGTGCAAATCTTGTTTCACTTATCAGTTGGAATGGTTATTAAAGACCACAAAACGATACAATGTGAGTGTCAGCGTTCTCTTGGAATTGGATTCAATGAAACAAATTTTACTTAAATACTTTGTTGCACTACCACTCACGCGTTTTAGCGCTTTTTAGATTGAACTAAATAAACTTGTTTAAGGCAGCTTGCAGTCGCCGCTAACAATGGGGGATATTACTTTGGATTCGATAACAACGGAGAACAATAAAACTTGGTTGACTGTGAAACGTAAGCTTTGAGCCAACCGTCACTAAACAATTTAGCTGTGAGGGTAAATGGTGGCTGTTTATAAGGGAGAATGGTTTTTATCGTCGGAACGGGAATCTTCCTCACCGTATAGAAAAACTCCCGACTACTCAAAACTTTGAAGGAAAGCAAGAAATTGCTTTCTGGTGTTTCAGTGGGGAAGGAAAATCTGTTGTGGGGGAAATTGCTGATGCTGTTGCATTTGCTTTGGATATAGCCCGTTTTATTTGTTTTATTTGGTGCAATTAGTTTCAACGAAATACCGACAAGCTAATATTTACATCAGTGGAAGTGGTACCTACATTTCGCACAGAAAGCGCAAGCTGAATCGCACGATTACGTTGATGGAACAACATCTGGACCGTGTACGTCCCGTCTGATATATTACGTCAACAATGTAGTTAAGGAATGAAGAAAGGATGTCCCTTGCGGCATCCGATTCCCCGTTGAATTTTCACATATTCCTTCCAATTTACTTAATATTTGTACGTAAAATCCGTTAACATTGTTAATTCGAGTACTGAAAATAATGTTTCACAATGCCAACTCACAGAGCATTTTGATGATTGCTTTTGAATTTCCCTACATGTGAATGCAATTTGACTACTCTTTCTGACTAAATAGTAAGTTATCATACAATTGAACAAAAGAAATAACCAATTAACCATATGAATACTTCGATGATCAAAAACTGAGTATAGTTTTTCAATCATATTATGGAATCATATTTGAATCAAATATGTTTACTTTAGGTGATCAACAATTTTTAATAATGTTTCATTCAGCTTTCGGAATTTTTCGGATTATCTTTGTTGACTGAATAATGAATGTTCTACTTTTTAAAATTTTACCTTTCATTGAAGATCTTATTTGATATGTGATACGAAGCAGAAATGAATGATAATCGTATTCGAAATCTCAACCAAGACGGTTGAAATATAGTCACGAATATGATCTGAAAATGATTGTGCAAAGCAGTGCAATATCACTCAAGAACAATCTCGCCAAGACAATGATCTCAATTGTGAATAAAGCGTTTCAAAATATGAATCATAAATGATTACTTAAGAATAATCACATTAGGGGGCATTTTTCTCCAGACAACACATTTATAATTTTTGCTTCGGTTGCATACACACCAACGCCACTAAGTCGCTTACCTCCAATCTCGACACCTTTAAATCAACAAAGTATTCAGACTAATTAAAGCAATGGAAACTTATATTAGATTGGCGGGTTCCATAGTAGAGTTTGAACAAGACTTCGACTCCACCCCGGCCGAATCCCGGAAGAAGCACACCCTTGCACTACCGCAATAGGAGCTAATGGCACTACGGAAGAAAACCAAGTCTGCATATGAAAGTCTTCTCGGCAATACTGATCTGTACAAAGAGGACCTACGTGCGCTTAGGAAAAAGAATAAAAATTGCTTCGCAAGCTACACGCAATGCATGTCTGCTGTGGCGGCTGACCACACAGCTTGCAAAATATGAAGCAAAAGAAGAAGACCCTTCGCGCCGTGGACATAAAATGCGGCTTCCGCTTTGCGATACGGGTGTATTTAATGGCGATTACCTATCCTGGCCGGACTTTAGAGACATGTTCACGGCCATTTACATTCTCAATACCGATCTTAAAGATGTTGAGAAATTATATTATCTAAAACAAAAAACCCAAGGGGAGGCAAAAGAAATAATATGAGGAGGTGCTCGTTAACAAACGAGGATTTTGCAACCGCATGGAAAAATTTAAGCGACAAGTACGAAAACAAGCGTATCCTAGTCAACACGCAACTAAACATGTGTGGAACATCAATAAAAAAAATTGCAACGCGAAATCAACATTTGCATTTCTGCGCTGTAATATCATAAGATTGACATCACAAATTGGGATGCAGTTATAACCTACTTGTGTTCAACAACGAATCTACCTTGTCCCTTTGGGAGCAGACCGTGGAAAGAAAAACTGATATACCGAAATGGGGGGATATGGACAAATTCCTGTCCAATCGCTTTCAAACATTAGAGACGGTTTCTGACCTCAGGTGTAGCAAACCCACCAAAGCGCCCAAAAGTCAAAATTCAAATTCTAGGGAAAATTCTACAAAACTTGGGGTTTATCAAGCCATCTTACCAAAACTGGCATGTAAGATGTGCAACAGTACGGAGCACAAATTACGAAAAATTCCGTAGGTTTTCCAGGTCAGGGAAAATAGATTTTGGAAAAAGCAATAGTTACTGTCTCAATTGTCTGCCGGGTGGACACAGCGTGACATGATGCACCAGCCCATTCAATTGTAGCACGTGCCACGCAAGGCACAACACCTTGCTCCATCTTCCGACAGCACAACCGAAGACAACTCCTCAAAGGTGGACTCAAAACGCCACCGACAACACACCTTCATCGTCACAACAGGCTAGGGCAAGAATGGAATCTGAAAAAAGCCAAGATAATATTAATAACATCTCTTCGTATCATGCTAAAACAACTAAAGGGGTGTTATTAGGAACAGCACGTGTTGATATACACTACAGCAATAACAATTTAGGTCAGAGCGCTGATGGACTCTGGGTCCGAATACTCCTTTATAACAGAAAGAGTCAAAAAGAGAATAAACCTAAGTTGGCGCAACGACTCGGCAAGCCTTCCCTGATTTGATTCTGGCGGATAAGAGGTTCTTCATTAATGAACCAGTCGACCTCATATTACCTATCCCTATATAATACTAAACGGTATACGGAAGAACGTTTTAAATACGCTACTCGCCCAAGAAACCGTCTTCGGTTGGATTTTAACCGGTCGTGCAGAAGCACCTCACCCAACTAATACACGAGTATTCTTTTTTAATGAAATCAACTTAGACAAGCAACTAACCGCCTTTTGGGCACTTGAAAACATACCTACGAAAAAGGCCTTGACTGAAGATAATGCCTATTGCGAGGCACTATATAAAATCACAACGGAAAGAAATTCTGATGGGAGATACACCGTCGCCCTTCCATTCAAACAAGACTTTGCAAAAACCCTCTGTTTGGGCCCATCTCTTAAGAGCGTCTGCTCTCAGTTCTATCGCAACGAGACGCGCCTAGCCAAGACACCGGCCGTTCAGACGGAATACAACAGGGTACTGACGGAATACGATACATTAGGGCACATGTCCAAGGTGCACACGGTAGTGCCACCACAATCAACTCATTGCTACTTCTTACCGCATATTGCGGTGATCAAAGAGGAAGCATAACGCCTAAAGTAAGGGTTGTATTCAACGCGTCGTGCCCGACTACCAACGGCGCGAGTCTGGGAGGACAGTACTTCAAGCCGACTTAACAATAATACTTCTCCCTAGGCATCCGTTGGAACAGGCATTCCGACTACTTCTATTTTACCGCTAAATCAATCGAAAATCAGGACATCTTAACAAAAAGGGCGATACTATATGGCATCGCCAAACTCTTCGGCCCTTTAGACTGGCTCGCCCCAGTAATCATCGTAGCCAAGATCATAATGCAGAACATTTGGCTGGAGGGGACGGATTGGGACGAAACGGTACCTTCAATCACTCTAGATCGATGGCAAACGATTAACCAGATTCGGATACCTCGGTGGGTGCACTTTAGCCCCAACCAACGACATAGAAATTCATGGCGTCTATGAGGTATCCGAAAAAGCCTACCAGACTACGGTCTACGCGCGAGCTCAGATAAAGGATATGATCTACGTTAGTCTACTCATGGCCATAAGAAGAGTAGCAACAGTAAAAACTATTTCATTACAAAGAGCAAAGTTATGCGGTGCCGTCTTGCTGGCCGAAACCTTGGAAACATTCACCTATGGACAGATTCGACCATCGTCTTGGCATGGATTCGAAAACCCCCTTGTTCCTGGTCAACCTTCGTAGCTCACAGGGTGACAAAAATCGTGAAAAAGGTAGGAACTATAGCTTGGCGTCGTGTCGAGGCCACATCAAATCCATCTGACTTACCAAGTAGAGGAATTCCAGCCACGGACGTAGACGCCAACCCTTTGTGGTGGCAAGGACCTTCTTGGCTGCAAGAAGGCAAAGAGAAATGGACACCTCAAGACGGACAGGATTACCATACAAATGTAGAAGAGAAACGAGTGTAAGTGCATGCAGCAATAAACACCAACAATAGCGGGGATATTCTCGATCGACTTTCCGATCTATCGGGTATTGCGGGGCATTTCCTACATCATAAGATTTTCGAAAAGAACTCTTCAAAACAAACAAGCTTTTTCTAAAGCGGATTCTCACAAGATTTCGCCCGACGAAATCAAGGCTACGACTAGCCGTCTCATCACGATATACCAGAAAAACCACTATGCCGAGGAAGTGAATTCTCTGAGAAATAGGAAACCCATCGCAGCCAAAAGCGAAATCCTTTCTCTAAACCCTTTTATCGACGAAAATAATGTCCTACGAGTTGGGGATTGTCTCAACGCATCCAGAGACTTTACCTTGAACGAGCGTCACCCGATAATCCCCCCTAACGCCTGCCGACTCACCCGTCTTCTAGTCCAGTTTGTCCACACCATTTACCGACATGGCGAAAACCAGCTAATACTGCGGTTCCTACGCACGCACGATAACGCGGGTCAAAAACATGATCCGATCCACCATTCATGCAAGGCCTGCACGCTATTCCGCAAGCGTTCCCCGACATAACTCATGGGAATTCTCGCTGCGGAACGCACCAGCTTTTCTCGGACCTTTACAAATACCGGGGTGGATTTTGCCGGACCATTCGATATTAAGTCCTACAGCGGACGAGGATGCCCATTTCAAACGGCTACGTCTGCCTATTTGTCTGCTTTGCGACTAAAGCGATTCCTTTAGAGGCTAGGAGCGACCTCACGACCGCCGCGTTTCTAGCGGTTTGTCGCCAGACGAGGATGCCCGAAAAACCTCTATTCCGCCAACGGCACGAACTTTGTCGGAGTGTCCAGGGCCATCCGCGCCGAGTTTAAAGCGTTCCTCGCCGACGCTCGCAAGCAAACCCTCTCCAAATATGCAAATCAAACCCTCACATGTCATTTCATACCAGCAGCTGCTCCTCATATGGGCGGGCTGTGGGAAGCGGGAGTCAAGAGTTTCAAAACTCATTTCAAGAAGATCGCATCGGATCATAAATTCGCCCCCGAAGGGTTCAGTACACTCCTTTGTTGGGTTGAGTCATGTCTCAACTCACGCCCCCTAAGCCCATCTGCAAATGACGCGTCCAACTTGGAGCCACTTACCCCCGGACACTTCCTAATCGGGGGCCATCTACTAGCGCCACCCGAGATTGACGACAGCGAGAATCGCGCAACATCCGTCAATCGATGGGAAAACTCAAGGCGCTGCATCAAGACTTCTGCAAACGATGGAAAACTGAATATCTCACCGAGTTGCAAGAAACGCGTTAAGTAGAAGCATCCACAATCAAACCTCAAACAGGGGGACCTAGTCGGCATTTTGGAGGACAATCTTAAAATTTTTTAAACCAGTTTTCAAACTACGCTAAAGTCCCGACTCCACGTGCGAGGCTACCACTGAGGATTCCAACCCACCCTAGGCACTCAATGCCAACTTCGGAATCCACGGGCTCCGGGCACCTATCAATCTAAACTACTTCACAAGTACTCGCCATGTGAGGCTCCCCCTGAGGATTCCAACCTCCCTAAGCACTGTGTGCCACACCGGAATCCTCGGGCTCGCCACGGGAGTCAACACTATTCTTTACACTTCGCGCTCTTGGGTGACAGAGATGGAAGGAGTACCTACCGGGAACCTGTCGAGGGAAAGGGAGAACCGTATACCCAGCTCTAGTTCACCCCGAACTAGGCCAACAAACCGCTCAGCCCAGCTCTCGTTCAACCCGAACGAGGCCAAAAGAATCCTCACGCAGACAAAATTTATCTGCCACAGAACACAGATGAATCAATAATTAAAATGTCCCCCTAATGTGATTATTCTTAAGTAATCATTTATGATTCATATTTTAAAACGATTTATTCACAATTGAGATCATTGTCAAAGCGAGCTTTAATTGTTTTGGAGTGATATTGCACTGCTTTGCACAATCATTTTCAGATCACATTCGTGACCATAATTCAACCGCCTTGGTTGAGATTTATGAATGACTTTCGAATACGATAATCATGCATTTCTTCTACACATCTCATATCAAATAAGATCTTCAATGAAAGATAAAATTTTAACAAGTAGAATATCCATTATTCAGTCAACCAATATAATACGAAAGATTCCGATAGCGGAATGAAAAATGATTAAAAATTGTTGATCACCTAAAGTAAACATATTTAATTCAAATATGATTCCAAAAGATGATTGATCAGTTTTTGATCATCATAGTATTCATTAGGCTCATTTGTTATTTTTTTTTTTTTTGTTCAATAGTATGATAACTTACTATTTAGTCAGAAAGAGTAATCAAATTTGCGTTCACATGTAGGGAATTCAAAATTCAATCATCAAAATGCTGTGTGGGTTGACGTTGTGAAACATTATTTTCAGTTCTCGAATTAACAATGTTAACGGAGTTTACGTACAAATACTAAGTACATTGGAAGGAATATGTGACAATTCAACGGGAATTCAGATGCCGCAAGGGACATCCTTTCTTCATTCCATAACTATATTGTTGACGTAAAATACCAGACGGGATGTACACGGTGCAGATGATGCATCATCAACGTAATCCTGCGATCCAGCTTCGCTTTCTGTGCAAAATGTAGCGACCACTTCCACTTATGTAATTATTAGTTTGTCTATTTCGTTGAAACTAATTGCACCAAATAAAATAAATAAAATGGACTATATCCAAAGCAAATGCAACAGCATCAGCAATTTCCCCCACAACAGATTTTCCTTCCCGCTGAAATACCAGAAAGCAATTTCTTGCTTTCCTCCGAGTTTTGAGTAGTCGTTAGTTTTTCAATACGGTGAGGAAGATTCCTGTTCCGACGATAAAAACCATTCTCCCTTATAAACATCCACCATTTACCCTCACAGCTAAATTGTTTAGTGACGGTTGGCTTAAAGCTTACGTTTCACAGTCAACCAAGTTTTATTGTTCTCCGTTGTTATCGAATTCATAGTAATATCCCCCTTTGTTAGCTGCAACTACAAGCTGCCTTCAACGAGTTTATTTAGTTCAATCTAAAATGCGCTAAAACGCGTGAGTGGTAGTGCAACAAAGTATTTAAGTAAAATTTGTTTCATTGGTTCCAATTCCAAGAGAACGCTGGCACTCATATTGCATATTCTTGTGGTCTTTAATAACCATTCCAACTGATAAGTGAAACTAGATTTGCACAATTAAAACACCCTTTAAGCTTACGGTTCGCACAGCAAATTTATTTTACACTACAATCCAAAACGTGTAAAGAAACCCCTGCGAAACGAAAACTTATTAAGCCCAAGACAACGTTAGGCAGAATTTTGGTAACTCATGGGTCTGGATAACAGCCTCCCTACGCTCCCAAAGGGAATCTCATTTCCACGTCCCTATACTTCAAGAGATTATAGAAGTTTTCTATAACACATACCAGACCTGCTGAGGAATATTAGTTTTGTCAATGCACTTTATCCAACAACGTTGTATACGTGGGAATATCACATTCATCAAATGCAGCTTTGAGAACCTTTTCAACACCGCGTCCATCATTGCACCTCCAACGACATAAATGAGAGCCCAGGGTAGACTTTGAGGCAGTGGTTACTTACCGACAAGCGATGCACGCTGTAAATGCGTAAGGGCTGTCGGTCCTAGCAGTAGGAAAGATCAACCATGCCTTGGACCAGACATGAAGTGTGCAGCTAGGGGATCAGATTTACGAGAGTCTGAAACAAGATTAACAACCAATGAAACTACCTTGCAATGAATCCCAGCCGTGTGAACATACCTACCGCTCAGTCACATATATTATGTTTCCAATTATTCCATCGTGAGTTCACTTTTTTCGTAAGACCCAGTTTTTTTTCCTTATGTGGATTATCGTGATCTATTTCTAAAACTTATTGTGCTCCCTTCATATCGTTGATGTTCAATTCCAACTCAAACAACGTGAATATAGCATACGCAAGTGCAGAATACAATAAAACCGAAATGGCTTGCATGACATTACTACAAACCAAAAGAAAAAATAAATAATAGTTTAAAAAACTAAAGAAAAACACGCTTTTATAGCTAACCGAACTAAAAAATAGAAAATAATTTTCAATTAAAAAGAGTTTATATAACAGTAGTAGAAGGTCAAACAATCATTTATAGTTTGTTACGTGCGGTGTTTCTGCCAGGCGGACGCATGCTCTCCCGATTGCCTCACCATCATGTTGCATGCCCCAGTCGTCGTGCAGGTATGCTTGCTTTTAGCATGACTTAGCTCGCCGTAGTCCGGGGTGGTTCTTGCGACTCTGAGTCATGCCAACCGCACCATACAAGAAAAAAAATACATACCTGATACTCTCCATGTTCACTCTAGGGATACCACGCTGCCCGGGAAAACCCCCCGTTGGCCAAAGATGACGATTGGCCAGCCATTCACAACCCACCCTTCCATGGCCGAAAATGGCTAATGATTTTGTTGCCGACCCAAAATGAATGCCGGTATCTTCCTCCACCCCCACCCCCCTTAAAATTCACCCCCCCCTTACTGTCCACATGTCCGTCCGTCTCCCCAACATCTAAAAGAATATCGTCACCAAATCGCAAAGTTAACAATTCATGTTTATTGTATTAATATGTAATATAAATACGTATGCTATCATATGTAGCTATGATTTCAAAACAAAAATTCACAACTAATTAACCTTAAAAATTATGTACCTGAACATCCCTTCCCTTACCATTACCATGCATGCGTGCATATATATATACTTGGGGTATGTATGGTGTGGGATCTATGGCAACGCTAGTCGCTCTTTATATGAGTCCTTATACGCACCTTAACTGGTGCAACCGACACACATTCCCCACGCCCTCCTGCACTTGGGTGCCTTACCATCGGGCACTACCTCTATTTCGTCGGAATCTTACGCTCTACCATATAAATTTAATTTGAGGTCTAATTCAGTGACAGATATTGTCTATATTCTATGAGCTACTCGGCTTATATAAATATTCGACCGGTTCAACTGGGTTTAGCTTAAGTGTTCATAAATGCTTAACATATCAACTACTTTGACTTGGGAGTATATAAATTTATGATTCCAAGCTCTTGTATTTATTCTCGATAGTTTATCTACAATATTGGATTCAATTCAATTTTCATTCATGTTTACATGGGTTATCCACAAACTAACAAACTTATATATGTGACACCAACATTAGGCGTTATCGGGATCTTCTGCTGAGTGCAGTCATTGCTATACAAACGCCAGGTCAGGAGTACATGCGAACATCGATTCGCCCTCCCAAAGAAAAGAAGACGCCTCGCGAAAGAAACCCGAACGGGTTGGGTTCCTCCAGGAGAACATCCGACGAATAGATCAAATTCCCACCCAGCCCTACAAGACGTCTTGTATTGGGGAATACCCTCAGGGTAATTGGATAACCCCGCGGTGGCGAATTATTACTCTCTCTTTGGATCCCTCCCTATAATTCTTATTCAATCAAACTTGAATTTTGGATGGGTATTTCAAGGGACGAACCTAAGTTATTCGTGGTGCTACCGAGCACTCCCCGAAATTCACCACCAAATATAGGGCTGTGTACAAAAACGTATATGTGCTTCTACTCGTTACTAAATATATGCTTAAACTAGAAAAACCTGTAAAGCGTCCGACCAGAGTGCTGCTTCATTAGTTGGACGTAGTCCTGTATCGATATTGTGCTTAGAGGAAGTGGGTATGACGCTTTTGGGTATGGTCCTAGATGCCCGGTGCTGTTGCGCTTTTACATCGGTCGCGGATATGCGGCCATCTGCCTCTCGCCTTTTCGCGCCGGGCCGATCAATGTACTCGTAGGTGCCGTGGTTGATTTACCTACCGCTTGGCCCCGATCGTCCTGGCGACACGGCAGCTCTTTCGCCCGGCTGGACCAGACTGCAGCTATGGGGACGAGATATTAATTTACTACCCCCGCATTAGTTACACTAACTTACCTCTTTCCGACGACGCTGACGAATGTGGCACACTTTATAAAAATGTAAATGATGATGCAGGATGGCCAAAAAATTGCAGTGCAGACACGCATAGGCCGTGCTGAAGAAAGTAGATTCTGCCCCAAACAATTGTCAAACTCAGTGGCCAGTCGGGCGATGTGATACGCTTATTTTTCGATCACTGGATAGCTTCCAAAACCGAAAGTAATGGCCCGATAAATTTTGTGGGAAGAACTCTTCCTGTTTTTTTTTCGTCTTCTTTATTTGGCGCGTCTGTTCGCCTCCGCTGCTGTCCATTAAAAGGGAAGTTGGATGCGGAAATTGCACCGATAAGCGTGCAACTGACGTTTGCCATTTGCTGACATGGCACGGACATGAGGTTGCCAGATTTTATGTCCAGATCCGTCGCACAGGGTGACCGCAACAGGGCGAGTGCTGCTGCCGGCTCTGCTTGGCTAAGCGCTCGAAAGGCTGGTCGCCTTATCTTCATTCTCTTATCGCCGTATGTCTTTGACGTGGCAAACCCCTACGGAATGACCTGCTACGTCGCCCAGCTCATATAATGCGTTCCCCCTGACTGCTAGGACCGTTGATCGAAGACGCTTTGGAGCCAGCTTAGCGTTAAATCCATCCGCCGTGTTGCTGAGCTTGAAGTTCCTCCGATACACGATGTCTCCATCTCGATATTTAACTGGCCTAGCCCGGGTGTTGTACGTCTGTTGTCCTTTTCTGTATGCCTCCTCCAAATTGTGGATCACTCTCTCACGCATGAGCCATGAACGATAATCTCTGTGCAGGATCTCCACGTCGCTCTCCCTCAATGCTTCAAATCGCTGAAGAATTTCGTAGGTGCAGCCATGTTGGACCATTGTCTGGCCAAAAACCGCCTTGTATGGCTCGATACCGATCGCCTCGTGTTCGGCGCTTCGTAATGCGAAGGCTGCATGGAAAACGTGCTGGTCCCATCTGGACTGACTGCCCACCGCGATGTACGATCTTAACATGGCCAGTAACGACCGGTTAACTCTTTCGGACGCGTTCGACTGTGGTGCATACGCAGCCGTCTTGACATGATTTACATCGTAGGTTTTGAGAAGCCCTGCTAACGAGTCGGCGATTAATTGCCTCCCATTATCGGAAATCAGGGCTTCAGGCACTCCGAACACATGAAAAACCTCTTCTCCTAAATATTTGGTCACCTCCGACGCCGTCGCCTATCGCATTGGCTTAAGAAGTATAAACTTTTTTAAATGATCAAGTACTACGAACACCACCGTCTTTCCAGTCTGAGAGCGTGGATATGATCCACAGAAGTCCACGTAAAGCCGTTGAAAGGGTCTTTCGGACTGGAATCGATTTACCATAGGCGGTCTCTGAGATATATTCGGTGCTTTGGAGCACTTGCAGACCTCGCAGCGCGCTACAAAGTTAGGGACTGCTCCCACCATGCCAGGCCAGAAATACTTGAAACGCAGCCTATACAGCGTTTTTGTTATACCGCCGTGACCGGCCGACCGATCGTCGTGTAACTTTTCGATGAGTCCTAACGTAAGTCCCTCCAGTATCCATATCCACCGTGCAGACTCCTCTATCTATTCTGCGCATCTCGGGCGTATTCTCTTATACACCACGCCGTCCACCATCCGTAAATCGGGTAGTCGTTCTGCACTCTGCTCCACATGCCTTTTCAGCGCTTCATACGTTTCGCTTGAAAAATCTGGTGACGCGAAATCTATCTCTATTATGGGGTCCGGCTCGTCAATCTGCTCCATGTGCATTCGGCTCAAGGTATCGGGAACGACATTCTGCGCCCTCTTCCTATGCTCCACCTCAAAATTGAATGATTGAAGTTTCAAACTCCATCTAGCCAAACGCCCGGAAAGATCTTTCTGACCCATGAGCCACTTTAGACTCATATGATCTGTGATGATGGTAAATGGTAATCCTTCTACATACGCGCGAAACTTTTTCACGCTCACTACTGCAGCAAGGCATTCCAATTCCGTTATAGTATAGTTTCGCTGAGTCGAATTAAATTTTTGCGACATGAATGCAATGGGACGCTCATTTCCTTCATTGTCCCGCTGGAATAGGACGCTCCCGATATCCTGAGACGACGCATCACACTGTGTATAAAAGTGCTTAGAAAAATCTGGGTTCACTAGCACGTCTGTGGATGTGAGAGCTTCTTTGAGCTTGTCAAACGCTGCAGTTGCTTCTTCCGTCATGACGAACGTCTTCGATTTACGTAGGCACTCAGTCATGGGAGCCGCAATTGTAGAAAAGTTTGGTTAAAGCGCCTACACCACCCACACATGCCCAGAAACCTCCGAAGTTGTTTTATGGTTACTGGTACTGGGAATTCGACTATGTACCGAACTTTTTCGGGATCGGTCTTCAGCTCACCCTGGCCAACAATAAACCCTAGATATTTTAATTCTTTCTAGCAAAACTTAGACTTCTTTAGATTTATGGTTAAGCCAGCGCTCGCGAGACACTCTGCCACTTCCGCCAGGTGAACTATGTGAGACGGAAAATCCGGAGAGCAAACCAACAGGTCCTCGATATACACGAAAACATGTTCCCTTAGGCGCGCCGGTATAAATTTGTCCATTAGTCTGCATAGCGGCTGCGGTGCATTGCACAAGCCGAATGGCATCACCTTAAATTGATAAAGCGGCCGCCCTGGTACCGTGAACGCGATCTTTTCTCTTGAGGATTGTTCTAGTGGAATCTCCCAAAAGGCGTCCTTGAGATCAATCCCCGATATAAAATGTGTTTCTCGCAGCCGTGCTAGAATCCCTTCCACATGTGGAGTTGGGTGTGCGTCTTTCTTGGTGCGTTCATTAAGCTTCTTCATATCTACGCACATACGATTTTTCCTGCGCTTTTCCACTAGAAAAATCGGCGAACTCCAGGCACTGTTACTCTCTTCAATTACATCGAGTTCCAGCATACGGTCGATTTTTTCGTATGCGTACTTTTGTTTAATTGGCGACATGGGGTAGTGGCGTTGTTTAATCGGTATCGTTTCATCTGTCACTTCGTCGTGTGCTCAATGAGATGCGTTCTCCCGAGTTCTAATTCAGCGAATGAGGGGAAAAGCTTTTGATGCGCTCCAATTCTCGACATTGATCGACTGACAACTCAAGTTGGCCCTGGGTATCCAGTCCTGAGATCACCATCGGTGCCACTCCGAAGGCGTCCCAGAAGTCGATACCCAGATACAGTTCTTGTTTCAGGCTTGGGGCCAAATAGAGCGTAATTGCCTTAGTTTTGCCCCTCCACGTTACGGTCACGTCAATCTTACCCACGACTGCTTGTGCTTCCCCATCCGATCTTTTCAATCGCTCATTCAACTTGTGCATCTTATTTCCCATTTTATTCTCCCAAACGCGCGCCACTGACCCCAGACAGCTTATCGACGCGCCGCTATCCAGCAACCCTTGCATTCGGATCCCCTCGATGTCAACTTGTGTGTATGGCCGATTATCAACGGAGTCCGAATAACCGATTCATCTATTGACCGCGTTTCACTTCGCCGCTCCCGTGCACGCCTGCGTAACTCCGCAATCTGGCGCCACTTCCTACTTGGCCCTCGTTCCGTATTCACCTTCGCCACGCTTAGCTCCATATTCCTGGCTTCCGTGTCCATTGAGTCTCCAAAAATTCTTTTCCGCGCCGCGTCATATCGGGCTTGCCGCACCTGCAGCGTTAGGTGTGGTATCGGTGCGCGCACTGGCTCCGTTTGTCTCTTTGTCAAAAATTGGTTTGACTGATTGCCAGAATGTCGATCGTCTTGGTTGGTTAGATCTGGTATGTAAAAATTGGTGGTTAGTTGTCCGGGGTCTGTTGGCGTTGGCAGGGCACCCCGGTTTTCCCACCACCCTCTAAGATTTTCGGTTGGCATTCTGCGCATAGTTGCCTACTGGGTTGATTACATTTATAGCATATCATGCTGTGTAATCGCCCATCACAGTTAACCGCGTCGCCCTTCCTTACCGTCGGACCTTCCCGTTTCGTACCCCCGTCTCCCAAGGATTCCCTTCGCGCCAGCCTGTCCCTCGCTGGTCGGTGGAAAGCCTCTAATGTTTCCAGCGGATCTTCACTTAGATCGCCCTCCGGTTCATCCACCGCCTTCCTGCACTGAGGCTTGACTTCGAATTCGGCTGGGTGTTTTTCCGCTCTGCGACACTCCTTTCGCAGCTCTTCCAGTGACGTAATTTGGCAGCCAAATATTAAATTTTTGATTCGTGGTCTTAAATTTCTGCGCATGAGATTCACTAGACTCAACTCCGGAAGCCACGTCCTCAAGGAAAGCTCTAGACCTCGGACTTCAGCGTAGTACTCCTCGAACTTTTCATTATATCCTTGCTTACGTTCGTTCATAGCTTGGCGGATCTCTTCGTCGCAGTCCGCCCGGCGGAAGTGCTATACCAACGCCACCCGGAACGCTTGAAAATCGACCACGCAGTCGTCTGGGTGCTCCTCAGTATGCAACCAATACCACTCCTGCGATTGACCCTCGAGCAGTAAGTGGCAATTTGCATACAAATCTTGCGACGGTATACTGTGCTTTCTCCGCAGGGTGTCAACGCGGAATAAGAAGCGCTCGATTGGAATCGCCTTGGCCCCACCGTCGAACTTTATGTGCCAGTCGCGTATCGCTTTTGTCGCACCCCTTTCGTACCGCGCGCCGCCCGAATCCTCCCGTCGCTCTCTTGCTCCTAACGCTAATTTGTGATTCGCGCTTCCTCTGTGCTCGTTCCTTGACTGATCCATTTCGTTTGCGCTCGTATTCGGCCTCCTCTCGCCGGGCGTCGCTTCCAGCAACCAGTCCACGCGCTGAATCCCTGAGCGCGCGTCTGCGTCTTCCAACACTGAGAGTCTTCCCGCGAGGCTGCTCATTTCCTTTTTCAGCGTACGCACCAAACCTTTGACCGCCTCTGTGGTAGAGCGGCTTACCTCTAACTGATGTTGCACAAACATCAATTCGAACTTTTCCATGAAATCGTCGCTTAGACCGTTGGTTGGCCGAGCGTCAGCACCCACTTCTATTAACCTGCGGTTCTAGCGTGTTCCAAGGTGTCGCTATACCCCGTCAACTACGTAAGCGCTGAATGGAAACTGTGAACTGGTGCTATGTTCCTAGCTGTCTTATACTCGGATAGTCGAGGGGGAATACCGACGATGAGTACGTGAATTATAATCAAACCGACTCGCAGTATTATATGTATTAAAAAAAAAGTAAAGAAAAATCACGTTGTTTATTTTCGATTCGCCAAGCTTCACTTCGGAGAGTGATAATAAAAAAAAATGTATACCGAATGGTGTTCAGTCTAGCGCGACGTCAAATCAGATAATCTAAAAAAATCCAAATCTCAAAATAATTTCCTACTTCCGAGAAGTTAGGCCTTTGTCGAAAATATAGGACGAAAAAATTGAAATAGGCGTGGTTTATAGACGTGGTTAAATAAAACACCCCAAAATAATATTAGGTAAATAAAACGCAACTGATTAAATAAAAATAATAATAATAATAAACATCGTGACTCATCTAGTAAATGTGGGGTCTGTCTACCCTATTGTCGTCCGACGATGTCTGTCCCCCCCAAAAGTGACTCTGTCAACACCTTTCTCGGCTGCTAGCACAATCAGATGGCTTCTAAATGACAAACTGAGATACCTAATCAGCTCACTCCAACCCAATTAAAATCCCGGCCGAACACTTTCGTCTACTACTTCTCGATTGGCAAAACGAGCTGCCCGGAATGGGACTCCTGGTGAGTGGTATTTGTCCTCTGACACTATTGCCCAGTACCTACAAGGCCCAAGACAAGCTGCCAAATAACAGAACACCATTCATCATACCCCCCGACATTGACATTATTGACCAGCTATAACCAAGCCAGATCAAGATCCCAATGCATCGCCTTATACAAAAAAAGTCTAAATTGAAACAACTGTAGTTATTAATTCACCCAAAACATTCCCGAAACCCTGGGGCGAACCCCATTCAACTTCCATAGGCAAACCTGTATACCCCCAGAGTGTGTCCGACAAAAAAACTCTATTCAAGGCTCACAAGGCTGTGGGCCCCACGCTGGGCGCCATTTTCTGTTACATGCGGTGTTTCTGCCAGGCGGACGCATGCTCTCCCGATTGCCTCACCATCATGTTGCATGGCCCAGTCGTCGCGCAGGTATGCTGGCTTTTAGTACGAGCTAGCTCGCCGGAATATGGGGTGGTTGTTGCGACTCTGAGTCATTCCAACCGCACCATACAAGAAAACAATACATACCTGATACTCTTCATGTTCACTCTAAGGATACCACGCTGCCCGCTTCACCCCCCCCCCCCCCCCCCCACCTATTGTCCACATGTCCGTCCGTCTCCCCCACATCTAAAAGAATATCGTCACCAAATCTGCAAAGTTAACAATTCATGTACTAATATGTCATATAAATACGTATGCTATCATATGTAGCTATGATTTTAAAACAAAAATTCACAACTAATTAACCTTAAAAATTATGTACCTGAACATCCCTTCCCTTGCCCATGACCATGCATGCGTGCATATATATATACTTGGGGTATGTATGGTGTGGGATCTATGGCAATCTAGCCGCTCTTTATATGAGTCCTTATACGCACCTTAACTGGTGCAATCGACACCCATTCCCCACGCCCTCCACCTTATACATATGCACTAATGCACTTGGGTGCCTTACCATCGTGCACTACCTCTATTTCGTCGGAATCTTACGCTCTACCATATAAATTTAATTTGAGGTCTAATTCAGTGACCGATATTGTCTATATTCTATGAGCTACTCGGCTTATATAAATATTCGACCATTTCAACCGAGTTTAGCTTAAGTGTACATTAATGCTTAACATATCAATTACTTTGAACTAGGAGTATATAAATGTATGATTCCTAGCTCTTGTATTTATTCTCGATAGTTTATCTTCAAATATTGGATTCTATTCAATTTTCATTTATGGTTACATGGGTTATCCACAAACTAACAAACGTATATATGTGATACCAACATTTGGCGTTATCGGGATCCTCTGCTGAGTGCAGTCACTGCTATACAAACGCAATGTCAGGAATACATGCGAACGTCGGTTCGCCCTCCCAAAGAAAAGAAAACACAACGCAAAAGAAACCCGAACGGGTTGGGTTCCTCCAGGAGAACATCCGACGAATAGATCAAATTCCCACCCAGCCCTACAAGACGTCTTGTATCGGGGAATACTCTCAGGGTAATTGGATAACCCCGCGGTGGCGAATTATTACTCTCTCTTCGGACCCCTCCCTATAATTCTTATTCAATCAAACTTGAATTTTGGATGGGTATTTCGAGGGACGAACCTACGTTATTCGCGGTGCTACCGAACACTCCCCGAAATTCACCACCAAATATATGGCTGTGTACAAAAACGTATATGTGCTTCTACCCGTTGCTAAATATATGCTTAAACTAGAAAAACCTATAAACCGTCAGAACAGAGTGCTGCCTCATTAGTTGGACGTAGTCCTGTATCGATATTGTGCTTAGAGGAAGTGGGTATGACGCTCTTGGGTATGGTCCTAGATGCCCGGTGATGTTACGCTTTTACATTGGTCGCGGATATGCGGCCATTTGCCTCTCGCCTTTTCGCGACGGGCCGATCAATGTACTCGTAGGTGCCGTGGTTGATTTACCAACCGCGTGGCCCAGATCGTCCTGGCGACACGGCAGCTGTTTCGCCCGGCTGGACCAGACTGCGGCTATGGGGACGAGATATTAATTTATTACCCCCGTATTAGTTACACTACCTTACTTCTTTCCGACGCCGCTGACGAATGTAGCACACTTTATAAAAATGTAAGTGTTGATGCAGGATGGCCAAAAAATTGCAGTGCAGGCACGTATAGGCCGTGCTGAATAAAGTGGATTCTGCCCCAAACAATTGCCAAACTCATTGGCCAGTCGGGCGGTATGATACGCTTATTTTGCGATCACTGGATAGCTTCCAAAACCGAAAGTAGTCACCCGATAAATTTTGTGGGAAGAACTTTTCCTGTTTTTTTTCCTCTTCTTTATTTGGCGCGTGTGTTCGCCTCCGCTGCTGTCGATTAAAAGGGAAGTTGGCCACGGAAATTGCACCGATAAACGTGCAACTGACGTTTGTCATTTGCTGACAGGCACGGACATGAGGTTGCCAGATTTTATGTCCAGATCCGTCGCACAGAGTGACGGCAACAAGTTAACCACCTCAAAATGAAATTATAATAAAATTTAAGTTATTAACAGAATAATTTAATTCACAGTAAAAAGCGTGGGTGCATTTGACTACATTTGATATCTTTCCTCTCAGATAGTTGCCAATAGAATGATTGTTATATTCAATATCAAGCACGCCACGCTTTTTACTGTGAATTAAATTATTCTGTTAATAACTTAAATTTTATTATAATTTCATTTTGAAGTGATTAACTATAAATGATTGCTTGACCTTCTACTACTGTTATATGAACTCTTTTTAATTGAACATTATTTTCTATTTTTTAGTTCGGTTAGCTATAAAAGCGTGTTATTTATTTTTAATTTTTTAGTTCAAGTAATTTTAAAAGTTTTAGTCGAGAGTGATGAAACCTTGAAACGCCAGCGGTCCATGGATGGATCCAACCCCACGGCACCGAAAAGGGCCAAGACGCAGGGACGCTGGACGCGGTCTTTCTCCGAAATTGCCAAAGGTCGGCAGATCATTGGCATTATAGACGAGAGCAGCGAAGGTTGCAGGATTCCGAAACAACAGTGGAAGTGGATCGAGGCCGCGCTCGCTACGGTGGCCGTTGAGGTTAAGAAAGCCAACCCTGGTCCACCGCCATCTTACACCGATGCAGGGTGCTTCCTGGACAATGTCAAGCTAATTGCCTGTGACGACGCCAGGTCGGTAAACCCCTGTAGGGCCGCCGTCACGCTGAATGGGGTGGTATATCCGGGCGCGCGCCTCAAGGTAGTGGAGGCGCGTGATATCCCCTCACGACCAAGGGCTAGAGCCTGGGTTCCAGTGACGCCAACGGATCCAGCTGACATACTGGAGCTGCTCCAAGAGTACAACCCGCCACAGGTTAAGAAGTCAACCCGGATAAAACCGAGCTTGTCCTCTTCACGAGGAGGTACAAAGTACCAAATCTTACACCGCCAAGAATTGGGGATACGTTCTTAGCGTTTAGCGATCTACTAAAGTATTTAGGATTCATTCTGGATAGGAAGCTGTTATGGAGTGATCATAGAGTGGAGCGATCCAAGAAGGTAGCAGCAGAGCTGTTCACCTGCAAGAGGGCAATTGGGACCTCCTGGGGATTCTCCCCTAAGGTGACCTACTGGATTTACACAGCCATTGTGCGCCCGATTCTTCTTTATGGTGCCTTGGTCTGGTGGCCTGCACTAGCCAAATGTACCTATCTTAAAATGCTTCAAAAGGTGCAACGGAGTTCGGAGCTCTGCATTACCGGGCTCTCGGCTCCACTCCAGATTCCGTTACATACATATATGGATACATAGATAGATACAGGGCAAGTTAATAAAGCTAATAATAATAAAAGCGTGTTATAAAGGGCTCCAGTATGCTCTTTCGTAGATGTGCCATACATCCACTTCTATCATTAATAAAGTAATGAGTTTTTCGCATTATGTGCAAGGTTTCAAATCAATTGACCTTATGTCCGTTAACCTTACGTCACCCCACCATTACATTATTGCATTGTCATCGAGCCTTGATACGTGTGCAAGGTTTTAATCAAACTTATAGCCATTCAAAGTGGTAATAAGGCCAATTGACCTTATGGCCGTTGACATTATGTCACCACACCCTCACATTAATGCATTGTCATCGAGCCTTGAAACGGGCGCAAAGTTTCAATCAAACTTATTGCCATTCAAAGTGGTAATAAGACCAATCGACCTTATGACCGTTGACCTTATGTCAACAAACCATCACACTAATGCATTGTCATCGAGCCTTGACACGTGTGCAAAGTTTCAATCAAAGTTATGGCCAATCAAAGTGGCAATTAGGCCAATTGACCTTATGGCCGTTGACCTTATGTCACCACACCATCACATTAATGCATTGTCATCGGTCCTTGATACGTATGCAAAGTTTCAAATTAATCAGACTTCTAGAAACCGGTGAAAATTAGGCTCAAAGATCCCGTTACATAAATACAGGCCAAGCTAATAAAAGTGTGTTAATAAAGGAATGCGTTTTTGCACTATGTGCAAAGTTTCAAATCTATGGCCATTTGGGGTGGTCATAAGTTCAATTGACCTAATGTCCGTTAGCCTTATGTCAACCCCACCATCACATTATTGCATTGTCATCGAGCCTTGATACGTGTGCAAAGTTTCAACAAACTTATGTTCATTCAAAGTGGTAATAAGGCCAATTGACCTTATGGCCTTTGACCTTATGTCACCACACCATCACATTAATGCATTGTAATCGAGCCTTGATACGTGTGCCAAGTTTCAATCAAACTTATGGCCATTCAAAGTGGTAATAAGGCCAATTGACCTTATGGCCGTTGACCTTATGTCACCAAACCATCACATTAATGCATTTTCATCGGTTCTTGATACGTATGCAAAGTTTAAAATTAATGAGACTTCTAGAAACCGGTGAAAATTAAGCTCAAAAATTCTGTTACATAGATACAGGCCAAGCTAATAAAAGCGTGTTAAAAAACTTTGCATTAGTACGCTGCTGATACTTTAAAATATTAAAAGGTCGTGCTTTAAGGCCGGTTTCTTCATTTCAGTCATGAATAGCCAAAATCGTTCAGTTATGTGAAATGAAATGACAGTTAGGGTAAACTGACGATGGAGATAACAGCCCAAAACGTGTAAACTCATTAATATATTTTATTTATTTTTTTTAGTCTATGAATTTTAATCCTTACAGACTATGATGCAATGAAAATTTAAAAAATATGTATGCCTAAATGTAATCGGTGTACCTAGAAAGCAGACTTCCAAACATTCATAAATCCAGCCCTTTTTATAGAAAAATCAATAGCAGCGGAATTACTTATTGAGTTAAGCTCCCGAATAGCACGCGTAATGGGAGCATTACCAGCGTAATTCGTTCTGAAATAATCGTAATGGAAAGGAATTTCTGATAGATCTCTAGGGAACATTAAATCGAATCCTTTCCAGCAAATATAGGCAATCAATGTAGCCATTAATAATATTATACATGAATGACAAGCACAGTAAAGGTCTACGATTTTCCAAGGAATTGGGGCTTAAAAGTAAAAGACGTGCAGAGTAGGAAGGAATCGGCTCCGGAAAGTTTAACGGCCGAAGGAAATACTTGAGGAAAATTTTTTGAATTCTCTCAATTATACGAATGGCCGTTTGGTTGCTTGGTCTCCAAATGAAGACAGCATATTCAAGATGAGATCTAACGTATGCCGTGTAGAGCAGCTTAAAGTTATAGGGGTCTGAGAATTTTGAGGCATTACGCCGTACAAATCCGAGCATAGAATATGCTTTCGATGTTACGTAGTTAAGGTCTTTAATCTCATCAACACATTGTAGTTCATAGTCAGATATACTGTATTTTGTAGACAAAATGTTAGTTGATTTTGAATAAATAATTTGGAAGCAATTATGCGTATTTAAAGAGAGACAGGAATTCAGGCACCATTGGTGAAGCTTATTTACATCATCCTGCAGCTTTATGGCATCTTCTGGCGATTTAATAGCTGAGAATATTTTTAAGTCATCTGCATAAAGTAAACACTTTGCAAACGAAAAACAACTGCTGATGTCTTTAATAAATAATTAAAATAAAAGTGGGCCTAGTATACTTCCCCGGGGAACGCCAGAAGTCGCAATAAATGGACTAGACATTTTCCCATCAATGGTAACAAAGCAGTGTCTATTACTTAAATAAGAACGTATCCACAAAAGAAACGTTGAATGAAAACAGAGACAGCTTAATTTTTTATCAGAACTGTGTGAGGAACTCTATCAAAAGCTTTGGAAAAGTCGGTGTAAATGCAATCAACCTGTAGTCCAGCAGAGAAAGACCATACACAGTATTCGCTAAAAACAGCAAGATTTGGAACCGCAACAAACCCGTGCTGGTAGGGGGATATAAGGGATTTAACAGAAAAACTCAACTTGGCGTTCACAGTATGCTTAAAAATTTTAGAGATTGTGGACAGCTTGGATATTGGTCTATAGATACGCACATCCTTCTTATTTCCACATTTGCAAACGGGCGTAATTGAGGTGAGCTTCCAACCATCGATGAACGTCCCAGATGATAATGATTTATTGAAAATCAGATTCAACGGATAGACCAAGGCAGTTTTTTAACAAGACAGAAGAAAACACATCAACGTTAGTTTGGGAGGAGGATTTAAGTATAATAACAGCTTTACTAACATCCTCACAGGAGAGAGTAAGCGCACCGAAGTTCAGGATACTAACGGCATCCAATGAAAGTTCAAATGCTTTATAATTATCATCCTGAGAAAAATTTGACTTAAAAAACTCGGCAAATAAGTTGGCTGCCTCATTTAGAGATCGCGCAGCTTGATCATTAAGGAAAAGTCCAGAGGGTACACCGGAGCCCCCTTTTTTTGACTTTATATAGTTCCAAAAATTTTAGGACTCGATTTAATATTCGACTCAATATTATGAATATCGCGGGTTAGAATCGAGCTCAAGGCCTAACAATAATTTTTTGTATCATTATTATTGTTATGATAAATTTTTTCTTAATTGAAAAAATTTTTAAATTAGAATAGAAGAAAGAAAAAATTTAGACAACTGTCAAAGCTCGTTGTATAGATCCATTTCGGGAACTGCTAAATTCCTTCATCGGCAACGTTTAGGCACCGCTGCTATAACCATTCTGCCATCATAGCGGCTTTTTGTTTGTCTTCATTAATCCTACTTCTATTCTGGTTCGTGCCAATTGTTATTATGAATATAGTTATTGTACAGAAACTTATCTAAATGATTATATATATTTAAATAGTGCTTGTACTTAGTAAAGAATATATGGTTTTTAAGCGTTTGAAGTTACACAAGTATTTATTTTTTATGTTCTTCAGTGTTTTTTATTCTTAGGAATACCACGGAAGTTTATACGGCCTCTTTCGCTTTACCGGAATTTTATCCAAGCAGTTACTAAATAGAATGGATTTGAACGTGGAGAAGCAGTTAGAGGTAGTATCCGACGCATAATAATAAAAACTACAAGTAA
Source organism: Eurosta solidaginis (assembly GCF_040869045.1). NCBI lineage: Eukaryota > Metazoa > Arthropoda > Insecta > Diptera > Tephritidae > Eurosta > Eurosta solidaginis. The sequence goes on along the minus strand of NC_090324.1, from coordinate 83,535,864 downwards.
TGACCAGGGGTAGGTGATGCCTATCCTTGGGAATAACTGCATTAGAGCATTCACTGGCTTCACAATTAATGTTGTCTTTTATAAATACTAGATCCAATAATAATATATTTAGGGCATTAACACAATTACTAATTTGCTTTAAATTAAGACTCAATAAATTATCAATGAAATATAGTTCGTGATTCAAAGAAAGATTATTAGGTGTGAGAACATAACTGGAAACATTTGTTGACCAGTGAATATTACAAAGGTTGAAGTCACCAAGCACGGAGAGGTGGTCATCATTTAGGTTTCGTAAAACAAGAGAGATTGTGTTATCACCATGTGCTTTGTATACATAAAATGCGTTGCCTGGTGGAACATACGAGGTAAGCAGATATAGGGAGCCTTGTGCACCAGAACCAGAACCATTTATACACACGCAGATTTGGTCAAGTATTGAGTCGTCATTGTTGAGCGGAAATAAAAATGAATGCAGCTGGCGCTTGACAGCATCCCGATCCTTGCGATAGACATTGAAAAGATTTGAGTCAAAGACCTCACTATCAAAAAATGTTTCATTGAGCCATGTCTCGATGAAGACAAAGATATCGTAATCCATTTGCGCACTAAAATTATACACAAGATCAGACTTGATTCTCATGCCAGATACATTGTGAAAATATATCTTTAAATCGTTATTGCTGTTATTAGTGGGGAGATTTCTCCCTACTGTGTGCGAGGTGGCTTTTTGTGAGCCTTCCGAAAAAACTGAAAAGGTTTCACCGTAACATTAGTCGCCCAAATTTCGGAGCTGAGCAATTTTGTGACTCAGGAACTCCCAACTTGAAGCTAACTCTATTCAGATTTGCCAACACAAAATCTTTTTTTACTAGCTTCGTATAACTTAACGATGTTTTGTTTCATTTAACTTGCCTAGCCACGTATTCAATTATATTATCTTCAGTTACAGATGGCGAAAAAACGATATATGTAGCCATTTGTAACGATTAGCAACCACCAGATCGCTCGATGCGTTAGATCCTCTAATAAGAATTACTTTTTTCAATTTGGTTCTAGTTTTAGACACATTTGCGCCCTGTCCAGCATCATTAATAGGCGCATGAGCGGAGGAAGAAGAAGCCGAAATATCGGGCATTGGCACGGCCGTAATTATGGATGCATACGTATTGCGATTATTATTTGATGTTATTTCAACATTCTAAGGCGTCGACGTCATAGAATTGGACACCGTTGTATTAGTAGTGCAAGCAGCACTAATATTTGAGATAGCACTAACCGATACTACAGATGATTGAGGATTCATAGGCACTCACGTCACAACACAAAGCGTTGACGGTTTAGTAGTGCAAGTAGCAGCACTAGCCGATAGTACGGATGGTTGGATATTCACTGGCACTGACGTCACAACATTATGATTTATTGTATTCGCATGCGCTGACGTTACAACACTAGGCGTCGCGATTGTAATGGCACAAGAAGCAGCATCAACAGCAACAGGCGAGTAAGCATTCTCATGCACTGACATCACAACGTTCGTTGTGTTAGTAGTATTTAGTTTGTTAGCACTCTCATTAGTTGTGGGTGGCAGATGGGAGGGATTACCATTCTACATATCGGCATTACTCATAACTTGTTTAACTGCGACTTCAAAAGAGCCGCGTAGGCAATTTATTTCCGTGGTGAGGGAAGCAATTGTATTGTCTTTTTCTACCATAGTGCTCTACCAGCGCTACTCGGAACGCTTGAAAATCGACCACGCAGTCGTCTGGGTGCTCCTCGGTATGCAACCAATACCACTCCTGCGATTGACCCTCGAACAGTAAGTGGAAATTTGCATACAAATCTTGCGACGGTATACTATGCTTTCTCCGCAGGGTGTCAGCGCGGAATAAGAAGCGCTCGATTGGAATCGCCTTGGACCCACCGTCGAACTTTATGTGCCAGTCGCGCATCGCTTTTGTCGCGCCCCTTTCGTGCCGCGCGCCGCCCGAATCCCCCCGCCGCTCTCTTGCTCCTAACGCTAATTTGTGATTCGCGCTTCCTCTGTGCTCGCTCCTTGTCTGATCCATTTCGTTTGCGCTCGTAATCGGCCTCCAGCAACCAGTCCCCGCGCTGCATCCCTGAGCGCGCGTCTGCGTCTTCCAACACTGAGAGTCTTCCCGCGAGGCTGCTCATTTCCTTTTTCAGCGTACGCACCAAACCTTTGACCGCCTCTGTGGTAGAGCGGCTTACCTCTAACTGATGTTGCACAAACATCAATTCGAACTTTTCCATGAAATCGTCGCTTAGACCGCTGTTTGGCCGAGCGTCAGCACCCACTTCTATTAACCTGCGGTTCTAGCGTGTTCCAAGTTGTCGCTATACCCCGTCAACTACGTAAGCGCTGAATGCAAACTGTGAACTGGTGCTATGTTCCTAGCTGTCTTTTACTCGGATAGTCGAGGGGGAATACCGACGATGAGTACGCGAATGATAATCAAACCGACTCGCAGTATTATATGTATTAAAAAAAAAGGTAAGAAAAATCACGTTTTTTATTTTCGATTCGCCAAGCTTCACTTCGGAGAGTGATAATAAAAAAAAATGTATACCGAATGGTGTTCAATCTAGCGCGACGTCAAATCAGATAATCTAAAAAAATCCAAATCTCAAAATAATTTCCTACTTCCGAGAAGTTAGGCCTTTGTCGAAAATATAGGACGAAAAAATTGAAATAGGCGTGGTTTATAGACGTGGTTAAATAAAACACCCCAAAATAAGATTAGGTAAATAAAACGCAACTGATTAAATAATAATAATAATAATAATAAACATCGTGACTCATTTAGTAAATGTGGGGTCTGTCTACCCTATTGTCGTCCGACGATGTTTGTCCCCCCCAAAAGTGACTCCGTCAACACCTTTCTCGGCTGCTAGCACAATCAGATGGCTTCTAAATGACCAACTGAGATACCTAATCAGCTCACCCCAACCCAATTAAAATCCGGGCCGAACACTTTCGTCTACTAATTCTCGATTGGCAAAACGAGCTGCCCGGAATGGGACTCCTGGTGAGTGGTATTTGTCCTCTGACACTATTGCCCAGTACCTACAAGGCCCAAGACAAGCTGCCAAATAACAGAACACCATTCATCATACCCCCCGACATTGACATTATTGACCAGCTATAACCAAGCCAGATCAAGATCCCAATGCATCGCCTTATAAAAAAAAATTCTAAATTGAAACAACTGTAGTTATTAATTCAACCAAAACATTCCCGAAACCCTGGGGCGAACCCCATTCAACTTCCATAGGCAAACCTGTATACCCCCAGAGTGTGTCCGACAAAAAAAACTCTATTCAAGGCTCATAAGGCTGTGGGCCCCACGCTGGGCGCCATTTTCTGTTACATGCGGTGTTTCTGCCAGGCGGACGCATGCTCTCCCGATTGCCTCAACATCATGTTGCATGGCCCAGTCGTCGCGCAGGTATGCTTGCTTTTAGTACGAGCTAGCTCGCCGGAATATGGGATGGTTGTTGCGACTCTGAGTCATTCCAACCGCACCATTCAAGAAAACAATACATACCTGATACTCTCCATGTTCACTCTAGGGATACCACGCTGCCCGCTTCACCCCCCCCCCTATTGTCCACATGTCCGTCCGTCTCCCCCACATCTAAAAGAATATCGTCACCAAATCTGCAAAGTTAACAATTCATGTACTAATATGTCATATAAATACGTATGCTATCATATGTAGCTATGATTTCAAAACAAAAATTCACAACTAATTAACCTTAAAAATTATGTACCTGAACATCCCTTCCCTTGCCCATGACCATGCATGCGTGCATATATATATACTTGGGGTATGTATGGTGTGGGATCTATGGCAATCTAGCCGCTCTTTATATGAGTCCTTATACGCACCTTAACTGGTGCAATCGACACCCATTCCCCAAGCCCTCCACCTTATACATATGCACTAATGCACTTGGGTGCCTTACCATCGTGCACTACCTCTATTTCGTCGGAATCTTACGCTCTACCATATAAATTTAATTTGAGTTCTAATTCAGTGACCGATATTGTCTATATTCTATGAGCTACTCGGCTTATATAAATATTCGACCATTTCAACCGAGTTTAGCTTAAGTGTACATTAATGCTTAACATATCAATTACTTTGACCTAGGAGTATATAAATGTATGATTCCTAGCTCTTGTATTTATTCTCGGTAGTTTATCTTCAAATATTGGATTCTATTCAATTTTCATTTATGGTTACATGGGTTATCCACAAACTAACAAACGTATATATGTGATACCAACATTTGGCGTTATCGGGATCCTCTGCTGAGTACAGTCACTGCTATACAAACGGAATGTCAGGAATACATGCGAACGTCGGTTCGCCCTCCCAAAGAAAAGAAAACACAACGCAAAAGAAACCCGAACGGGTTGGGTTCCTCCAGGAGAACATCCGACGAATAGATCAAATTCCCACTCAGCCCTACAAGACGTCTTGTATCAGGGAATACTCTCAGGGTAATTGGATAACCCCGCGGTGGCGAATTATTACTCTCTCTTTGGACCCCTCCCTATAATTCTTATTCAATCAAACTTGAATTTTGGATGGGTATTTCGAGGGACGAACCTACGTTATTCGCGGTGCTACCGAACACTCCCCGAAATTCACCACCAAATATATGGCTGTGTACAAAAACGTATATGTGCTTCTACCCGTTACTAAATATATGCTTAAACTAGAAAAACCTATAAACCGTCCGAACAGAGTGCTGCCTCATTAGTTGGACGTAGTCCTGTATCGATATTGTGCTTAGAGGAAGTGGGTATGACGCTCTTGGGTATGGTCCTAGATGCCCGGTGATGTTACGCTTTTACATCGGTCGCGGATATGCGGCCATTTGCCTCTCGCCTTTTCGCGACGGGCCGATCAATGTACTCGTAGGTGCCGTGGTTGATTTACCAACCGCGTGGCCCAGATCGTCCTGGCGACACGGCAGCTGTTTCGCCCGGCTGGACCAGACTGCGGCTATGGGGACGAGATATTAATTTATTACCCCCGTATTAGTTACACTACCTTACTTCTTTCCGACGCCGCTGACGAATGTAGCACACTTTATAAAAATGTAAGTGTTGATGCAGGATGGCCAAAAGATTGCAGTGCAGACACGTATAGGCCGTGCTGAATAAAGTGGAGTCTGCCCCAAACAATTGCCAAACTCATTGGCCAGTCGGGCGGTGTGATACGCTTATTTTGCGATCACTGGATAGCTTCCAAAACCGAAAGTAGTCACCCGATAAATTTTGTGGGAAGATCTTTTCCTGTTTTTTTTCCTCTTCTTTATTTGGCGCGTGTGTTCGCCTCCGCTGCTGTCGATTAAAAGAGAAGTTGGCCACGGAAATTGCACCGATAAACGTGCAACTGACGTTTGTCATTTGCTGACAGGCACGGACATGAGGTTGCCAGATTTTATGTCCAGATCCGTCGCACAGGGTGACGGCAACAAGTTAACCACCTCAAAATGAAATTATAATAAAATTTAAGTTATTAACAGAATAATTTAATTCACAGTAAAAAGCGTGGGTGCATTTGACTACATTTGATATCTTTCCTCTCAGATAGTTGCCAATAGAATGATTGTTATATTCAATATCATGCACGCCACGCTTTTTACTGTGAATTAAATTATTCTGTTAATAACTTAAATTTTATTATAATTTCATTTTGAAGTGATTAACTATAAATGATTGCTTGACCTTCTACTACTGTTATATGAACTCTTTTTAATTGAAAATTATTTTCTATTTTTTAGTTCGGTTAGCTATAAAAGCGTGTTATTTATTTTTAATTTTTTAGTTCAAGTAATTTTAAAAGTTTTAGTCGAGAGTGATGAAACCTTGAAACGCCAGCGGTCCATGGATGGGTCCAACCCCACGGCACCGAAAAGGGCCAAGACGCAGGGACGCTGGACGCGGTCTTTCTCCGAAATTGCCAAAGGTCGGCAGATCATTGGCATTATAGACGAGAGCAGCGAAGGTTGCAGGATTCCGAAACAACAGTGGAAGTGGATCGAGGCCGCGCTCGCTACGGTGGCCGTTAAGGTTAAGAAAGCCAACCCTGGTCCACCGCCATCTTACACCGATGCAGGGTGGTTCCTGGACAATGTCAAGCTAATTGCCTGTGACGACGCCAGGTTGGTAAACCCCTGTAGGGCCACCGTCACGCTGAATGGGGTGGTACATCCGGGCGCGCGCCTCAAGGTAGTGGAGGCGCGTGATATCCCCTCACGACCAAGGGCTAGAGCCTGGGTTCCAGTGACGCCAACGGATCCAGCTGACATACTGGAGCTGCTCCAAGAATAAAACCCGCCACAGGTTAAGAAGTCAACCCGGATAAAACCGAGCTTGTCCTCTTCACGAGGAGGTACAAAGTACCAAATCTTACACCGCCAAGAATTGGGGATACGTTCTTAGCGTTTAGCGATCTAGTAAAGTATTTGGGATTCATTCTGGATAGGAAGCTGTTATGGAGTGATCATAGAGTGGAGCGATCCAAGAAGGTAGCAGCAGAGCTGTTCACCTGCAAGAGGGCAATTGGCACCTCCTGGGGATTCTCCCCTAAGGTTACCTACTGGATTTACACAGCCATTGTTCGCCCGATTCTTCTTTATGGTGCCTTGGTGTGGTGGGCTGCACTAGCTAAATGTACCTATCTTAAAATGCTTCAAAAGGTGCAACGGAGTTCGGAGCTCTGCATTACCGGGGCTCTCGGCTCCACTCCAGATTCCGTTACATACATATATGGATACATAGATAGATACAGGGCAAGTTAATAAAGCTAATAATAATAAAAGCGTGTTATAAAGGGCTCCAGTATGCTCTTTCGTAGATGTGCCATACATCCACTTCTATCATTAATAAAGGAATGCGTTTTTCGCATTATGTGCAAGGTTTCAAATCAATTGACCTTATGTCCGTTAACCTTACGTCAACCCACCATTACATTATTGCAATGTCAACGAGCCTTGATACGTGTGCAAGGTTTCAATCAAACTTATAGCCATTCAAAGTGGTAATAAGGCCAATTGACCTTATGGCCGTTGACATTATGTCACCACACCATCACATTAATGCATTGTCATCGAGCCTTGAAACGGGCGCAAAGTTTCAATCAAACTTATTGCCATTCAAAGTGTTAATAAGGCCAATCGACCTTATGGCCGTTGACCTTATGTCACCAAACCATCACACTAATGCATTGTCATCGAGCCTTGACACGTGTGCAAAGTTTCAATCAAAGTTATGGCCAATCAAAGTGGCAATTAGGCCAATTGACCTTATGGCCGTTGACCTTATGTCACCACACCATCACATTAATGCATTGTCATCGGTCATCTTTTTATAGAAAAATCAATAGCAGCGGAATTACTTATTGAGTTAAGCTCCCGAATAGCACGCGTAATGGGAGCATTACCAGCGTAATTCGTTCTGAAATAATCGTAATGGAAAGGAATTTCTGAGAGATCTCTAGGGAACATTAAATCGAATCCTTTCCAGCAAATATGGGCAATCAATGTAGCCATTAATAATATTATACATGAATGACAAGCACAGTAAAGGTCTACGATTTTCCAAGGAATTGGGGCTTAAAAGTAAAAGACGTGCAGAGTAGGAAGGAATCGGCTCCGAAAAGTTTAACGGCCGAAGGAAATACTTGAGGAAAATTTTTTGAATTCTCTCAATTATACGAATGGCCGTTTGGTTGCTTGGTCTCCAAATGAAGACAGCATATTCAAGATGAGATCTAACGTATGCCGTGTAGAGCAGCTTAAAGTTATAGGGGTCTGAGAATTTTGAGGCATTACGCCGTACAAATCCGAGCATAGAATATGCTTTCGATGTTACGTAGTTAAGGTCTTTAATCTCATCAACACATTGTAGTTCATAGTTAGATATACTGTATTTTGTAGACAAAATGTTAGTTGATTTTGAATAAATAATTTGGAAGCAATTATGCGTATTTAAAGAGAGACAGGAATTCAGGCACCATTGGTGAAGCTTATTTACACCATCCTGCAGCTTTATGGCATCTTCTGGCGATTTAATAGCTGAGAATATTTTTAAGTCATCTGCATAAAGTAAACACTTTGCAAACGAAAAACAACTGCTGATGCCTTTAATAAATAATTAAAATAAAAGTGGGCCTAGTATACTTCCGCGGGGAACGCCAGAAGTCGCAATAAATGGACTAGACATTTTCCCATCAATGGTAACAAAGCAGTGTCTATTACTTAAATAAGAACGTATCCACAAAAGAAACGTTGAATGAAAACAGAGACAGCTTAATTTTTTATCAGAACTGTGTGAGGAACTCTATCAAAAGCTTTGGAAAAGTCGGTGTAAATGCAATCAACCTGTAGTCCAGCAGAGAAAGACCATACACAGTATTCGCTAAAAACAGCAAGATTTGGAACCGCAACAAACCCGTGCTGGTAGGGGGATATAAGGGATTTAACAGAAAAACTCAACTTGGCGTTCACAGTATGCTTAAAAATTTTAGAGATTGTGGACAGCTTGGATATTGGTCTATAGATACGCACATCCTTCTTATTTCCACATTTGCAAACGGGCGTAATTGAGGTGAGCTTCCAACCATCGATGAACGTCCCAGATGATAATGATTTATTGAACATCAGATTCAACGGATAGACCAAGGCAGTTTTTTAACAAGACATAAGAAAACCCATCAACGTTAGTTTGGGAGGAGGATTTAAGTATAATAACAGCTTTACTAACATCCTCACAGGAGAGAGTATGCGCAGCGAAGTTCAGGATACAAAGGCATCCAATTAAAGATCAAATGCTTTATAATTATCATCCTGAGAAAAATTTGACTTAAAAAAACTCGGCAAATAAGTTGGCTGCCTCACTTAAAGATCGCGCAGCTTGATCATTAAGGAAAAGTCCAGAGGGTACACTGGAGCCACCTTTTTTTGACTTTATATAGTTCCAAAAATTTTAGGACTCGATTTAATATTCGACTCAATATTATGAATATCGCGGGTTAGAATCGAGCTCAAGGCCTAACAATAATTTTTTGTATCATTATTATTGTTATGATAAATTTTTTCTTAATTGAAAAAATTTTTAAATTAGAATAGAAGAAAGAAAAAATTTAGACAACTGTCAAAGCTCGTTGTATAGATCCATTTCGGGAACTGCTAAATTCCTTCATCGGCAACGTTTAGGCACCGCTGCTATAACCATTCTGCCATCATAGCGGCTTTTTGTTTGTCTTCATTAATCCTACTTCTATTCTGGTTCGTGCCAATTGTTATTATGAATATAGTTATTGTACAGAAACTTATCTAAATGATTATATATATTTAAATAGTGCTTGTACTTAGTAAAGAATATATGGTTTTTGAGCGTTTGAAGTTACACAAGTATTTATTTTTTATGTTCTTCAGTTTTTTTTATTCTTAGGAATACCACGGAAGTTTATACGGCCTCTTTCGCTTTACCGGAATTTTATCCAAGCAGTTACTAAATAGAATGGATTTGAACGTGGAGAAGCAGTTAGAGGTAGTATCCGACGCATAATAATAAAAACTACAAGTAATGACCAGGGGTAGGTGATGCCTATCCTTGGGAATAACTGCATTAGAGCATTCACTGGCTTCACAATTAATGTTGTCTTTTATAAATACTAGATCCAATAATAATATATTTAGGGCATTAACACAATTACTAATTTGCTTTAAATTAAGACTCAATAAATTATCAATGAAATATAGTTCGTGATTCAAAGAAAGATTATTAGGTGTGAGAACATAACTGGAAACATTTGTTGACCAGTGAATATTACAAAGGTTGAAGTCACCAAGGACGGAGAGGTGGTCATCATTTAGGTTTCGTAAAACAAGAGAGATTGTGTTATCACCATGTGCTTTGTATACATAAAATGCGTTGCCTGGTGGAACATACGAGGTAAGCAGATATAGGGAGCCTTGTGCACCAGAACCAGAACCATTTATACACACGCAGATTTGGTCAAGTATTGAGTCGTCATTGTTGAGCGGAAATAAAAATGAATGCAGCTGGCGCTTGACAGCATCCCGATCCTTGCGATAGACATTGAAAAGATTTGAGTCAAAGACCTCGCTATCAAAAAATGTTTCATTGAGCCATGTCTCGATGAAGACAAAGATATCGTAATCCATTTGCGCACTAAAATTATACACAAGATCAGACTTGATTCTCATGCCAGATACATTGTGAAAATATATCTTTAAATCGTTATTGCTGTTATTAGTGGGGAGATTTCTCCCTACTGTGTGCGAGGTGGCTTTTTGTGAGCCTTCCGAAAAAACTGAAAAGGTTTCACCGTAACATTAGTCGCCCAAATTTCGGAGCTGAGCAATTTTGTGACTCAGGAACTCCCAACTTGAAGCTAACTCTATTCAGATTTGCCAACACAAAATCTTTTTTTACTAGCTTCGTATAACTTAACGATGTTTTGTTTCATTTAACTTGCCTAGCCACGTATTCAATTATATTATCTTCAGTTACAGATGGCGAAAAAACGATATATGTAGCCATTTGTAACGATTAGCAACCACCAGATCGCTCGATGCGTTAGATCCTCTAATAAGAATTTGAGAATTACTTTTTTTCAATTTGGTTCTAGTTTTAGACACATTTGCGCCCTGTCCAGCATCATTAATAGGCGCATGAGCGGAGGAAGAAGAAGCCGAAATATCGGGCATTGGCACGGCCGTAATTATGGATGCATACGTATTGCGATTATTATTTGATGTTATTTCAACATTCTAAGGCGTCGACGTCATAGATTTGGACACCGTTGTATTAGTAGTGCAAGCAGCACTAATATTTGAGATAGCACTAACCGATACTACAGATGATTGAGGATTCATAGGCACTCACGTCACAACACAAAGCGTTGACGGTTTAGTAGTGCAAGCAGCAGCACTAGCTGATAGTACGGATGGTTGGATATTCACTGGCACTGACGTCACAACATTATGATTTATTGTATCCGCATGCGCTGACGTTACAACACTAGGCGTCGCGATTGTAATGGCACAAGAAGCAGCATCAACAGCAACAGGCGAGTAAGCATTCTCATGCACTGACATCACAACGTTCGTTGTGTTAGTAGTATTTAGTTTGTTATCACTCTCATTAGTTGTGGGTGGCAGATGGGAGGGATTACCATTCCACATATCGGCATTACTCATAACTTGTTTAACTGCGACTTCAAAAGAGCCGCGTAGGCAATTTATTTCCGTGGTGAGGGAAGCAATTGTATTGTCTTTTTCTACCATATCGCGCTGAAACGCAGGGAGAGCTGAGTGCAAGCTATCAAATTTTAACGAGAGTTTTTTGTTATCATCTTTTAGAACACAGACCACATTAAAAACACGAGAATTCTCTGCTTTAAGAGAATATATTATATTAAATAAAGATACCAATGTTGGTTGTTGTTTTTTGACATTGTTGATAGGGTTGTCACTTTTTTTCACTTTTTTCTCTTTTTCTCTTTGTCCGGCTTAGATATCGTAGATTCTGAAGTATTAATTTCTGACAAATTCGAGTTTATGGCAATAGCCTTTTCATCCATCACCATAGTTGGGTGAGGAGAGCGAAGGGAATTCCGACACTGAGTAGCACAATTTTTACAAAAAAAAGCTCTGCTCGGAGTTCAATAAAAAATCGACGTCTGACTGACGGATAGCAACAAAATGTATGTAAAAAAGATTATCGCACTTAGCGTACAGCACTTTCGGTTGATTTCTATCAACTTTTTGATTTCTATCACTTATGCTGGTGGGAAATTGCATGACGCTATCCTCAAAATAGCAATCCCTAAACCATGCCAACATCCCTTACAACTACCTTACACACCGTCAACACAAAGGAACATTTAAAATCATGGAGTACTACGATGGCATGCTGGTATTACATATATCCTAAAATTTGTATATTTCTTCATAATGTATTAGTCAAAACTGTAGCAATTCCTTATTCCGAAAATCAAATAAAAATTAATCAATTGATGCTTGATTCCTCGTTAAGCTTTTACGTAGAATCTTGACTTGTTATCTGGTTAACTATTGACTTCGAAACGTTTGCTGTATTTGAATCCGGCATTTCAGTTGACACAGAACCAGCTAAAACATTTAGACGTGGATCAATTGTCCACGTACCCAAATGTGGGACACTCGAAATTTTCGCTAACTCAACGGCACCATTAGATGAAAATAGATTAGGCGATTTACTGCAGTGTGGACAAACAAATCCACTCATATTTTCTATAATATCAATAACATGAACACCTGTCTTCCGACATAATGTTAAACCCTTACGTACAGCGTCCAAGGCAACCCCGTGTGGCGTCGTAAACAGAATTGCACCTTCACACTTCAATCATGCATACATTCCATTACAGTAACGTACTCATCTGAGGTGTCCGGTGGTGTATCAATAATCAAGTAATCCAATCCATCCCACTTTACACCGGTGAGACATTGTTAAACCATCATAGTTTTTTTTTGGACCACACGAAATAACTGGATCCTTACGATTTTTTAACAAGAAGCCAATAGGCATGGCTGTAAGCGGTTTGTGTTCATCTGTGTAATTTTTTAAATCAAATCTTTTTTTTTTTTAAATCAACTCATTTTTTTTAATAATTTGGGAAAAATTTAAACAACGTGACATCAGGACGGAAAAGGCGACAGCTGTTTCGATTATACCTTGTAAATCTCTTCAAAGCCTTTTCCCCCGGGAGTCGGACCCGCAATCCTACGATAGTTGAAATGATTACAAACGCATTCAACTACGTCATGCCTTAGTTGTTGTAAAGTTTTTCCCAATTGCCTTCTTTGGCATATTTTAATATTTTACATATTGCATACTTCGTATGCAATTATGTGTGAAAGCTATGCTTATTGGTACGGCGGTTTTCAAAGAAAATTTGGTATTGCTGCTTTTTTTGTTCTATTTATATAAATACAACGAATTAACCAATTTTGTCTGTTTGTATGATTTAATCGGGGATTGCCCGTATTGCTTTTTTTTTTAATGTATGAAAACATTTATTTGAAACAATTTTTAATTTTTTTATAATTTATTTAATAATTTGGGAAAAATTTAAACAACGTGACAAAAGGACGGACAAGGCGACAGCAGTTTCCATTATAGCTTGTAAATCTCTTCAAAGCCTTTTCTCCCGGTAGTGGGAGTCGAACCCGCACTCCTACGATAGTTGAAATGGTTACAAGCGCATTCAGCTACGTCATGCCTTAGTTGTTGTAAAGTTTTTCCCAATTGCATTCTTTTGCATATTTTAATCTTTTACACATTATGTGTTAAAGCTATGCTTGTTGGTACGGCGGTTTTCAAAGAAACTTTGGTATTGTTGCTGTTTTTGTTCTATTTATAGAACTACAACGAATTAACCAATTTTGTATGTTTGTATGATTTAATCGGGGATTGCCCGTATTGCTTTTTTATAAATGTATGAAAACATTTATTTGAAGCCATTTTTAATTTTTTAACACGCTTTTATTAGCTTAGCCTGTATGTAGCGGAATCTTTGAGCCTAATTTTCACCGGTTTCTAGAAGTCTGATTAATTTGAAACTTTGCACACGTGTCAAGGCTCGATGACAATGCATTAGTGTGATGGTTTGTTGACATAAGGTCAACGGCCATAAGGTCGATTGGTCTTATTACCACTTTGAATGGCAATAAGTTTGATTGAAACTTTGCGCCCGTTTCAAGGCTCGATGACAATGCATTAATGTGAGGGTGTGGTGACATAATGTCAACGGCCATAAGGTCAATTGGCCTTATTGCCCCTTTGAATGGCCATAAGTTTGATTGAAACTTTGCACACATATCAAGGCTCGATGACAATGCATTAATATGATGGTGTGTTGACATAAGATCAACGGCCATAAGGTGAGTTGGCCTTATTACCACTTTGAATGGCCACAAGTTTGATTGAAACTTTGCACACGTATCAAGGCTTGATGACAGTGCAATAATGTGATGGTGGGGTCACATAAGGTTAACGGACATAAGGTCAATTGAACTTGTGACCACCCCAAATGGCCATAGATTTGAAACCTTGCACATAATGAGATAAACGCATTCCCTTATTAATTATAGAAGTGGATGCATGGCACATCTACGAAAGAGCATACTGGAGCCCTTTTTAACACGCTTTTATTAGCTTGGCCTGTATCTATCTATGTATTTATGTATCCATGTATGTATGTAATGAAATCTGGAGTGGAGCCGAGAGCCCCAGTAATGCAGAGCTCCGAACTCCGTTGCACATTTTGAAGAATTTTAAGATAGCTACTTTTAGCTAGTGCAGGCCACCAGGCCAAGGCACCATACAGAAGAATCGGGCGCGCAATGGCTGTGTAAATACAGTAGGTAACCTTAGGGGAGAATTCCCAGGAGGTACCAATTGCCCTCTTACAGGTGAACAGCTCTGCTGCTGCCTTCTTGAATCGCTCCACTATATGGTCACTCCATAATAGCTTCCTCTCCAGAATGACTCCCAAATACTTGACTTGATCGCTAAACGCTAAGAAAGTACCCCCAATTCTTGGCGGTGTAAGATTTGGTACTTTTTACCCCCTCGTGAAATGAACAAGCTCGGTTTTATCCGTGTTGACTTCCAAACCTGTGGCGTGTTGTACTCCTGGAGCAGCTCCAGGATGTTAGCTGGGTCCGTTGGCGTCACTGGAAACCAGGCTCTAGCCCTTGGTCGTGAGGGGATATCAAGCGCCTCCACTACCTTGAGGCGCGCGCCCGGATATACCACCCCTATCAGCGTGACGGCGGCCCTATAGAGGCTGGCCGTCCTGGCGTCGTCACAGGCAATTAGCTTGACATTACCCTGGAACCACCCTGCATCGGTGTAAGATGTCGGTGGACCAGGGTTGTCTTTTTAACCTTAACGGCCACCGTAGCGAGCGCGCCTCGATCCACTTACACTGTTGTTTCGGGATCCTGCAATCTTCGCTGCTCTCGTCTATAATGCCATTGATCTGCCGACCTTTGGCAATTTCGGCGAAAGACCGCATCCGGCCTCCCTGCGTCTTGGCCCTTTTCGGTGCCGTGGGGTTGAATTCATCCATGGACCGTTGGCGTTTCGAGGTTTCATCACTCTCGACTAAAACTTTTAAAATTACTTGAACTAAAAAATTAAAAATAAATAATAGTTTAAAAAAACTAAAAAAACACGCTTTTATAGCAAACCGAACTAAAAAATAGAAAATAATTTTCAATTAAAAAGGGTTTATATAACAGTAGTAGAAGGTCAAATAATCGTTTATAGTTAATCACCTCAAAATAAAATTATAATAAAATTTAAGTTATTAACAGAATAATTTAATTCAGATTAAAAAGCGTGGGGTGCATTTGACTACATTTCATATCTTTCCTCTCAGATAGTTTTTATTATAATTTTATTTTGAGGTGATTAACTATAAACGATTGTTTGACCTTCTACTACGGTTATAAAAAAAATACAAACGAGAAATAACAAGTAAGGAAGGTTAAGTTCGGGTGTAACCGAACATTACATACTCAGATGAGAGCTATGGTGACAACATAAGGGAAAATAACCTTGTAGGAAAATGAACCGAGGGTAATCCTGGAATGTGTTGGTATGACATGTGTATCAAATGAAAGGCATTAAAGAGTATTTTATGAGGGATTGGGCCATAGTTCTATAGGTGGACGCCATTTAGGGATATCGCCATAAAGGTGGGTATCAAATAAAAGGTGTTAATGAGTATTTTAAAAGGGAGTGATCCTTAGTTCCATAGGTGGACGCCGTTTCGAGATATCTCCATAAAGGTGGACCAGGGGTGACCCTAGAATTTGTTTGTACGATATGGGTATCAAATGAAAGGGGTTAATGAGCATTTTAAAAGAGAGTGGGCCTTAGTTCTATAGGTGGACGCCTTTTCGAGATATCGCCATAAAGGTGGACCCGGGGTGACTCTAGAATGCGTTTGTACAATATCGGTATCAAACGAAAGGTGTTAATGAGTATTTCAAAAGGGCGTGGGGCTTAGTTCTATAGGTGGACGCCTTTTCGAGATATCGGCATAAAGGTGGACCAGGGGTGACTCTAGAATGTGTTTGTACAATATGGCTATCAAAGGAAAGGTGTTAATGAGTATTTTAAAGGGAGTGGGCCTTAGTTCTATAAGTGGACGCCTTTTCGAGATATCGCCATAAAGGTGGACCAGGGGTGACTCTAGAATATGTTTGTACAATATGGGGATCAAACCAAAGGTGTTAATGAGTATTTTAAAAGGGCGTGGGGCTTAGGTCTATAGGTTAACGCCTTTTCGAGATATCGCCATAAAGGTGGACCAGGGGTGACTCTAGAATGTGTTTGTACGATATGAGTATCAAATTAAAGGTATTAACCCTTTGATGTCAAATGTTGCCTATAGGCAACATTGTGTGTTTTCGGTTATATTTCCTACAGGGTATGTTATTTTTGCTAACGGTTTTTTTCCGATGAAATTTGTGTGTATAAGTATTTCTTTACGAAGTTATATTTTGAAGAGCTTTACAAGTGTTTAATTGCGAGGTAGTTGAAATAAGGCTCAAGCGTGTGCAAAAGAAAGTAAAAAAAAGGTTTTACCAAAGTTCATATAAAAAAGTCAAGACTCGAAATTTTTTCTTAAAAACTGAATACTATTATAAATAAAAGGTAAATAAATTAAATAACATTTGCAAAACTTTTAAAAATTGTGTATTGTTTTGTGAGGAATTTTATGAACACAATGTTGCTTATAGGCAATATTTGTCTGTAGTAGCTCAGGAAGAAACTATTATCAACAATTAGATTTTTTTTAGAAATGCACCGCAGAATCTGAAATAAAACAAATAATCGACCATTTGAACCATTTTGAACGTCCACGTCAATGGCACTACGCTACCGACTGTCCTACACCCCAAAATCTTGGGTGTGACGTTCGATCAGGATCAACATTTTGGTGAGCATGGGGCCGCAATTGTACCGAACATCCAGAGCCGTAATAAAGTTGTCAAATATCTTGCTGGCAGTACTTGGGAAAAAGATAAAGAAACGCTCATTACCACTTACAAAGCAATTGGCCAGTCGATTTCATGCTACGCGTCCCCGATATGGTCGCCAAGCCTAAAGATTACCCACTGGAAGAAGCTATAGGCCTGCCAAAATACTGCCCTCAGAACCGCCACGGGTTGACTCCTTATGTCCCCAGCACACCATCTGCATAATGAGGCGAGAATACTTCCAATAAGGGAAAGAAATGAAATGCTAACCAAACAGTTTCTATTGAATACCCAGAAACCTGGGCATCCCAACAGACATCTGATTGATGAGCCAACACCGTCCAGGGGCTTAAGGAGTCACCTCCGTAAGCACTATGAGGAAATACGGCACATGACACAGCCGTATG
This sequence comes from Eurosta solidaginis, assembly GCF_040869045.1. Classification (NCBI taxonomy): domain Eukaryota; kingdom Metazoa; phylum Arthropoda; class Insecta; order Diptera; family Tephritidae; genus Eurosta; species Eurosta solidaginis. The sequence goes on along the minus strand of NC_090324.1, from coordinate 83,518,342 downwards.
AAGCCCAAAAACATAAGCAGGTCCTTGGTGAACTCCACAAAGAGGCGTCGAACTTCTATGTCAGGAATTGCCCGGTGTATCCAGTACTCAAAGAGCAATACCCTAAACTTGCGGAAGAGGAACGCACACTCCCTATGGAAACGCGAGTCACTCTAGCCCAACTTCGATCTAGATACTGTAACAGGTTAAACTCTTACCTATCCAGAATCAACCCCGACATACAAAATGTATGCCCTGCTTGCAATGTGTCCCCACATGGCACCGACCATCTCTTCAATTGTAATGTGGAACCAACGCCTCTAACACCTCTCTCATTATGGTCCACCCCTGTTGAAACAGCAAGTTTTCTCGGACTCCCGTTAGAGGACATTGATGACAATTTTTGATTGGTCAGACCTATTGGATGGGGCGAAGCTCTGCTACAGCAACAACAACAACGCGTCGTCCGTCGACAACCCTTTCAAGTATGGAATCAGATTCACCGCCATCAACTTCTCCAATACCATCTAATGTTTCGAATACTGGATCACCAAGTCCACCATCTTCAGCAACTCGATCATACATATCGAAACCTGCAAAATCAATGCGTCTAGATCGAGACCGCCATTGGCTGGAATGGGGAGCAAAAGGGAGGTGCCGATTATGCCAAACCGGCATTATAATGTCAAGATGTCAGGTACACTTGTGTTGTAACCCACCATCAAATTGTTTTCTTTCATACCACACATAAAATGTAATAAAACTTAATAAAAATGATATAAAGTTCAAAATTCGGTTTTATTCTAAAATGTACCACCATGGCGCAATGTTGCTTATAAGAAACATCTTATAACGGTGATTCCAAAAGGGATAGATACTTGAAAGAGATATCAGTTCATATTCAAAGCTCAACTAATAACCCTATATATTACACATATTTTTAATCGCGCCCACCTTAATTATGACATCAAAGGGTTAATGAGGGTTTTAAAAGGGAGTGTTGGTAGTTGAATAGGTGGTCGCCTTTTCGAGATATCACCATAAAGGTGGACCAGGGGTGACTCCAGAATGTGTTTGTACAATATGGGTATCAAACCAAAGGTGTTAATGAGTATTTTAAAAGGGCGTGGGGTTTAGTTCTATAGGTTAACGCCTTTTCGAGATATCGCCATAAAGGTGGACCAGGGGTGACTCTAGAAAGTGTTTGAACGATATGGGTATCAAATTAAAGGTCTTAATGAGCATTTTAAAAGGGAGTAGGCCTTAGTTCTATAGGTGGACGCCTTTTCGAGATATCGCCATAAAGGTGGAACCGGGGTGACTCTAGAATGCGTTTGTACAATATGGGTATCAAACGAAAGGTGTTAATGAGTATTTCAAAAGGGCGTGGGGCTTAGTTCTATAGGTGGACACCTTTTCGAGATATCGGCATAAAGGTGGACCAGGAGTGACTCTAGAATGTGTTTGTACGATGTCGGTATCAAATTAAAGATATTAATGAGGGTTTTAAAACGGAGTGGTTGTAGTTGTATAGGTGTTTGCCTTTTCGAGATATCGCCATAAAGGTGGACCAGGGGTGACTCTAGAATGGATTTGTACGATATGGGTATCAAATTAAAGGTATTAATGAGGCTTTTAAAAGGGAGTGGTGGTAGTTGTATATGTGAAGGCATTTTCCAGATATCGACCAAAATGTGGACCAGGGTGACCCAGAACGTCATCTGTTGGATACCGCTAATTTATTTATATATATAATACCACGAACAGTACCTATTCCTGCCAATATTTCAAGGGTTTTTTATTTTGCCCCGCAGAATTTTTTCATTTCATTCTACTTAATATGGTAGGTGTCACGCCCATTTTACAAAGTTTTTTTCTACAGTTATATTTTGCGTCAATAAACCAATCCAAATACCATGTTTCATCCCTTTTTTCGTATTTGGTATAGAATTATGGCATTTTTTTCGTTTTTGGTAATTTTCAATATCGAAAAAGTGGGCGTGGTCATAGCCCGATTTCGTCCACTTTTTATACCAAACAAAGTTAGTTCAGATAAGTACGTGAACTCAGTTTAGTAAAGATATATCGATTTTTGCTCATGTTATCGTGTTAACGGCCGAGCGGAAGGACAGTCGGCCGACTGTGTATAAAAACTGGGCGTGGCTTCAGCCGATTTCGCCCTTTTTCACAGACATAAGTTACTGTCCCAGAATCTAAGCCCCTACCAAATTTCACAAGGATTGGTAGATTTTTGTTCGACTTATGGCATTAAAAGTATCTTAGACAAATTAAATGAAAAAGGGCGGAGCTACGCCCATTTTGAAATTTTCTTTTATTTTTGCATTTTGTTCCACCATATCATTAATGGAGTTGAATGTTGACATAATTTACTTATAATCTGTTAAGATATTAAACTTTTTGTTAAAATTTGACTTAAAAACAATTTTTTTTTTAAATGGGCTTGGTCGTTCTTCGATTTTGCAAATTTTTTTTAAGCATACATATAGTAATAGGAGTAACGTTCCTGGTAAATTTCATCATGATATCTTCAACGACTGCCAAATTACAGCTTGCAAAAATTTTAAATTACCTTCTTTTAAAAGTGGGCGGTGCCACGCCTATTGTCCAAAATTTTATTAATTTTCTATTCAGCGTCATCAGTTCAACTCACCTACCAAGTTTCAATGCTTTATCCGTCTTTATTAATGAATTATCGCACTTTTTCGGTTTTTCGAAATTTTCGATATCGAAAAAGTGGGCGTGGTTATAGTCCGATATTCTTCATTTTAAATAGCAACCTAAGATGAGTGCTCAGGAACCTACATACCAAATTTCATCAAGATACCACAAAATTTACTGAAGTTATCGTGTTAACGGACAGACGGACGGACGGACATGGCTCAATCAAATTTTTTTTCGATCCTGATGATTTTGATATATGGAAGTCTATATCTATCTCGATTCCTTTATACCTGTACAATCAACCGTTATCCAATCAAAGTTAATATACTCTGTGAGCTCTGCTCAACTGAGTATAAAAATAAACCTCAAAACAACAAAGAAAGTGGTTCTAGCAATGCGAATGCTGAAGCAGGTACAAGTTCAATGCCGGATAGTGCTCAAAGCAACAATAATTCTGCCATGGCAAATAACAACATTAGACCCACCCCCAATAATGGTAAACGAAATAATTTGCGTTACTAGCGCAACCTTTAGTTGTTGGGTCGGCCATTAATGGGGATTTAAGTGCTGTTGCGCAAAGGAAGTGGTTGCGTCTCTCGCCCTTCTCTGCCTCGGATACATCCGAAAAATTGAAATCGCACATTTCTCAATATACCGGTATAGATGAAAACTCCATCGTTTGTGCTCCGTTGGTAAAGGCTGGCGTGGATCCAAAATCTCTGCGGTATATTAATTTTAAGCTGGGTGTTGAGGCCAGCCCACTTCCAAAGCTATTGGTGCCAGAGTTATGGCCTTCAAATGTAGCTGTGCGTCCATTTAATTTTCATTCAAAAAACGACGAGGTCCAACCGATGTCCAATGGCAATCGGTTGGGTCAGACGGAACAATGAACCGATTAAAAATTTATATGCAAAACATGGCTGGCATTAGAACCAAATATCATCTTTTGCGGTTATTCAGTCCCACCAGGATTATGATGTTTTCGTTATTGTCGAGACGTGGTTGAATGATAACTTTCGTAGCGCGGAGTACTTTGACCGCATGTTATATAACGTCTTTCGCAAGGACAGAAATGCTAACACCACAGGATGTGCTAGAGGTGGTGGAGCTCTCATCGCAGTGCATTGCAAACATCGCGATTCTGTGGTTGCACTTAATAATAACAATGAGCTGCTTGATCATGTCTGTGTTCAAATCCGAGGCAGCCCAGACTCAATATTTCTGTGTGCATCTTATATTCCGCCCAACAGTAGCCATAACCTGTACACAGCGCATGTTGACAATATTGTTTCCTTAGCTCTGAGTAAAATTGGTGGCGATCATCTCTGCGTGCTAGGGGATTTCAACCTTCCTAACATAAATTGGTCTCAAGATACTTCCAGTTCTTCATTAATAGCGGGTGATGTTATCAGCCTGAATGAAATATATGTGATTGATAGCTTTTTAAGCATTGATTTAAGGCAAATTTATTGTTACCCAAATCTACTTGGTCGCACCTTAGATTTAGCATTTTTGAGTAATAATTTAAATTTCACATTGCTTAAATGCGACTCACCTATTACAAAGTCTGACATGCATCATGTACCGTTAGTCATAGCTTTTGAATTTTATAGATTTGCCAAAGTCAGTAATAATTGTTTTTGTTTTTATTAGCATTTTATTAGGCTTGGCTGGTCTAGTGTAGTTAGTCCAAGTAAAAACTCGTACTTTTCTCCAATATCACCCTACGTTTCGCCAAGCTCCTTGGCATCCTCAGGGGTATAATCTTTATTTTAAATAAAAAACCAAACAAAAACAAACAGAAAATCAATTTTTGAAAACACATAAATCACTATAAAAACATTGGTGACAAACTTACATAAAAAGTTTTAAATTAACGTGTAAACATCACACAACATAAAACAACAAACACTTAAAACTAAAAACATCCATCAGTACCATGGTCATTGGGTACTTTTGTCATACTAAAATGTCATAAACAAGCCAAATAGCTAGCAGCAATAAACTTGGTGTCTTCTTTTCTGTTCATAGTTCTCTCCCTTCTTTGTAATATGTGTAAGCTTTCCAACGTGTATCTCGTCTTTTCTCTCTTCTCCACGTCTATTATTGTTGCATTTTTTAGATCAGGTGTATGTCCGTGTGTTAGTGCGTGTTGAGCAAGTGCAGTGCTGTTCTTCTTATTTCTTATATCCGCGTCGTGCTCTACCAGTCGGGTTTCTAGTGCCCGTTTCGTTGTTCCAACGTAGATTTTGTTGCAGTTCTCGTTGTCTCCACCTTTGCATGGAATTTGGTAAACTACGTTGTTTTGTTGGTGTGGTTCTATACGGCTTTTTGTACGTGTAAAAATGGTAGAGAGTGTGCAGTTCGATTTGTATGCGAGAGATATGTTCGGTTTTTGTTTTTTCATGTCTTGATTGAAGTTTTCCGTAAGCTTCGGAATGTATGTGACACTGTGGTATTGCTTTGTCTCCCTTGTGTTGTTAGTTGATGTTATTTCTTGCGCTCTGTTTACTTCTAATAATTTGTGTTGTATTAGGGATGTAATTAAGTGGCTCGGGTAATTATTGTTTATTAGTATGCTGTATATTTTTGTTTTATTTTTTCCCCAGAACTGTTTGTGGCTTAACGTAAATATTTTGTGTATGAGGCTTTTTGCTGTATTTACTTTGTATTTTGTGGGCTGCGAGGATAGAAAGTTTATTATTCTGCCAGAGGATATGGATTTAGAATACCAGTCCAGCACTATTTCGTTGTTCTTCCTGTGAATAAGGACATCCAAGAACGGGATCATCAAATTCTCTTCTTTCTGCATCGTAAATTTCAGTTTGTTGTGGTATCTGTTCAATGTGTTTAGAATTATGTCTAAGTCGTTTCGTTTGACGATCGCAAAAACATCGTCCACGTACTTTACTATAAACTTCAGTTGTATGTTGTGGGTTTGCTTCAGTTCGGAGATGGTGTTGTCCAGCAAATCGTCCATTATAATGTCTGCTATGGTCGGGGACAGTGGGTTTCCCATTGGCATTCCGAAACTTGGTGTGAAAATTTGGTCATCATACATGAAGTAGTTGTTATCGTTCAGGCAGAAGTTAAAAATTTTAAGGAACTTGTTTTTTGGTATCATTGAGTGTATTTTGCTGAATTTGGTCATTATTATTTTGATGGCTAAGTATATTGGTATGTTGGTGAACAACGATACCACATCGAATGAGACCAGTATATCTTCTTCTGATAGTTTCATGTTATCCAGTCTTTCTTTGAGTCTGTAGGAGTTCTTTATGTTGTATTCGTCTGACGTTAAGTTAGTTAGTATCTTCCAAATGTATTTTAATAGACCATAACATGGAACGCCAACAGATGACGCAATGGGACGTAAGGGAATATCCGTTTTGTGGATCTTAGGCAGACCGTAGAGTCTAGGTGCTGTGGCCGCGGTGCAAGTTAGTCGCCTTTTTATTTGAAATCAATTATTTTGTTTTTGTAAAGTTCGTCGACTAGGTTGTTGTTTTGTTTTTGTAGTGCGTTTGTGTGGGTCAGTCCTCGCTTTTTTATACGTATTTTTGTCTTCAAGTAGCCTGTTAATTTTTTCGTTGTAGTCAGTTCTATACATTGCCACTGTCTTGTTCCCTTTGTCTGAGTCCGTCACAATTATGTCTTTGTGCTTCTTTAAAAATTCTGAAGTTTTTCTGTATGCTTCTAAGATGAATTTGTCCGTTGAGTTATGCTTAGTATGTCGTTTGAATTGCATTATTCTGCTGCTGAGTTTGGTTCTCTCAATTTCTCTTTCTCTCTCATCTTCTATTTGTTGTATAACCTGTTCCATCTCAGCTATTGTCTTAAGAGGTTTGAAGCTGGAATTTGTTGTGAGTAAGGTAAATTTTTTACCAAGAGAGAGTAGCCATTTTACTTCCTCGGGAAAATGAATTTCAGTTTTGTTTACAAACTAGTCATTGTTAACTCTTATGACCAGTTTTTTTTAGATGTGTTTGTTTTAGTCTTTCCAGCTTTGTTGATTGTGTTGTTTGTCTCTCGATAGCAACCCGTTGGTTCAGTAGTGTTTGATTTTGTATGACGGAGTTGTAATCAAATTCACTCAGACTGCGTTTCAGTCGTTGCTCTGCATGCAAAACTTGGTCTTTTGTCGTTTTTATGTCGATGTTTGTTTGTGTAATCTCTATGTTCATTAATTTCTTAAGGAATAGCCGCTTTTCTTTTTCTAGGAGCCCGTTTATATTGTTTGACTTTGTTTTTATGGTTATTTTCTTTGTAGAGTTTGTCAAGTGGTCGGGTAATATGTCATATTTCCTACATTCTAATAGGAAATTGAGTTGCGATGTTTGTTGGGTTAGTTTTTGTTTTTGTTTGCTGTGATGTTTTAGCATTGTACAAATCTATTCTCCATATTTGTACTTCATGTGTTTGTAGAAGTTCTCCATGGTTTTGTTTTTCCTTTTGTTGTTGTAATGGAATAATATATGTAAGCTTTTTATCGGCAGGCCTTCCGAAATGGGTTAAATTTATTAATAATTTGCTGACCAGTTTGTTATTTATTAGCATTTTGTTAGGCTTTGCTGGTCTAGTGTAGTTAGTCCAAGTAAAAACTCGTACTTTTCTGTTTTTGTTTTTTTTTATCGGCCTATTGATAAATCATTCAAGGTTCGAATCGAGCTCAAGGCCAGAACAACAATTTTTTTTTCCAATGATAATTATTGTTATTTTTTAATTTTTCTAAATTTGAAAAATTGTATTTTGTTTTTGGAATAGTAAGTAGATAATTATTCAGACAACCTGCCATAGCTGCGCAGATAGATCCATTTCGAAGGGTGCTTAGCCTTCATCATCAGTACGCTTTAGGCATGCTGCGCTAACCATTTAGCTATACAGCGGTGGTTTGTTTGACTGGCAAATTTGCTACTTCTATTCCTTTTTACCAACTATATTTATTCAGTGTTACGCCATCTGGTGCAAATCAGTGATAATGCTGGATTTTTTGTTTATTGTCAAGTACTTTGTTTGACATTCCCAAGTGCTCATGGTTTATTAACAATTGTTTTTGTTTTTTTTTTTTATCGGCCTATTGATAAATCATTCAAGGTTCGAATCGAGCTCAAGGCCAGAACAGTAATTTTTTTTCCAATGATAATTATTGTTATTTTTTAATTTTTCTAAATTTGAAAAATTGTATTTTGTTTTTGGAATAGTAAGTAGAAAATTTTTCAGACAACCTGCCATAGCTGCGCAGATAGATCCATTTCGAAGGGTGCTAAGCCTTCATCATCAGTACGCTTTAGGCATGCTGCGCTAACCATTTAGCTATACAGCGGTGGTTTGTTTGACTGGCAAATTTGCTACTTCTATTCCTTTTTACCAACTATATAGCTAGATGGTTAGCGCAGCATGCCTAAAGCGTACGGATGATGAAGGCTTAGCACCCTTCGAAATGGATCTATCTGCGCACCTATGGCAGGTTGTCTGAAAAATTTTCTACTTACTATTCCAAAAACAAAATACAATTTTTCAAATTTAGAAAAATTAAAAAATAACAACAATTAAATAATTAAAGTTCATGTGGCTGGATAATTTTTTGCACAGATATTACATTTTAAGTTTTGAAGAAACATAAAAACAAATCCAAAATCGTTTTGGAATTTTGTTAACTCGAAAAAATCTGTGTCGAATATTCCCTCCTCTCTCTTCCTTGGCGATAAAGCTGTTGATAATCTAGCTGATGCGGCAAATCTGTTCACTGAGTTTTTCATGGCCAACTTCGCGTCGGACCCTGATAACAGTGATATTAGTTTCAACATACAACCGTCGATAAATTTTGGAAATCTTGCACTGTCTTTTGATGATGTCGTTTGTGGCACCTCTCGACTTAAACAGTCATCAAATACCGATGTTGATGGTCTGTCAGCAATTTTATTTAAGCAGTGCGAAGCTCTTGTTCATTCCCTTTTATTAATATTTAATAGTTCCCTTTCCTCGGGTACTTTCATTGACGCGTGGAAACCGGCTTTTATTGCACCTATTTTTAAGAGTGGCAATAAAAATGATATTAGCAATTACGGAACCATTTCAAAACTTTCCGCCACGTCAAAGCTTTTTGAATGCATAATCCAAGAAAAATTACTTTTTTTCGTTAAGAATATTGTATGTCCAGAGCAACGTGGCTTTCTTCCCGGACGCTCAACTTTGACTAACTTAGCTATTTTCTCTGATGACTGCATCGCAGCTTTTCAGTCTGGGTGTCAGGTTGACGCAGTATATACGGACTTTTCTAAAGCTTTTGATCCGGTTTATCATGTAGTCCTGCTTAAGAAGCTGGCCTGTATGGGTCTACACTCAGTGTTTCTAAAATGGATTGAATCATACCTACAAAACCGCAGTTGTAGGGTTGTTGTGGACAATGTGAGGTCTTCGCCTTTCGTTGCCTGTTCTGGTGTCCCACAAGGAAGCATCCAAGGACCACTTTTCTTCATATTGTTCATTATTGACATTCGCTCTTGCTTCTCTGCAGTTAGGTTTCTACTATATGCGGATGATTTTAAAATCTATTCACTTATTCACAGTCAGCATGACTCTGAATTGGTGCAATTAGATTTGGATAATTTAAGTACATGGTGTAATAGCATTCGGTTAACTCTTAACTTAAAAAAAAGTTTTCATATAACTTTTTCAAAACGCGTTAATGTCATTGATACCTCATACCATTTATCTAACTCGCCCTTATAAGGGTTAGTGAAATAAAAGATCTGGGAGTAACTTTTGACTCCAAATTTACTTTCGCAAACCATATTAACCATTGCATCTCGAAATCATATGTCATGCTTGCATTTCTTAGGCGTCATAGCTCGGAGTTTACTGACCCTTACACGCTAAAGCTTTTGTATACAGCGTTTGTGCGCTCTAAACTTGAGTATGCCTGTTTCATTTGGTCGCCGTATTATCAGTGCCACATTGCAAGAATTGAGCGGATCCAGAAAGTATTCGTATATTTTGGTTTGCACAGCTTACGCTTCTCTGAACCCATTCCGACTTATGAAGCTAGATGCGTATTGATTAATTTAAAGTCACTTCAGAACAGGAGACTAACTTTGTCGCTGTCGTTTATTTTGACGTTTTTCGCGGTGCGACTGACTGCCCAATGCTCCTTGAGAGGATTTTCATCAACATTCCTGCCAGAGCGCTAAGGAACTCTGAATTCTTCAATGTTCGTCTTTTCAAAGCTCTTTGTGCAATCAATGCTCCAATTACTAGAACCTTGATTGAGTTTAATAGAATTTTAAATAATTTGGAATAGATTTCTCTGCTCAAAAGAGCGCTTTTTAAATACAATTAACCTCTTTTTATAAGTAAGCCATTTATTTATACTAGTAATTTCCCTACTGTTACCAGATATTCCTACTTAGCCTGTAAGATTTTGTATTCTAATTGGCTTATAAATAAATACTAAATACTAAATTGCAAAGGGTCGGCAGATCATTGGCATTATAGATGATAGCAGCGAAGATTGCAGGCTACCGAAACAACAGTGTAAGTGTATCGAGGCGCGCTCGCTACGGTAGCCGTTAAGGTTAAAAAGACAACCCTGGTCCACCGCCATCTTACACCGATGCAGGGTGGTTCCAGGGCAATGTCAAGCTAATTGCCTGTGATAACGCCAGGTCGGTCAACCCTCTATAGGGCCTCCGCCACGCTGATAGGGGTGGTATATCCGGGCGCGCACCTCAAGGTAGTGGAGGGGCGTGATATCCCCTCACGACCAAGGGCTAGAGCCAGGGTTCCAGTGACGACGACAACGGACCCAGCTGACGTCCTGGAGCTGCTCCAGGAGTACAACCCGCCACAGGTTTGGAAGTCAACCCGGATAAAACCGAGCTTGTTCACTTCACGAGGGGGTAAAAAGTACCAAATCTTACACCGCCAAGAATTGGGGGTACTTTCTTAGCGTTTAGCGATCAAGTCAAGTATTTGGGAGTCATTCTGGAGAGGAAGCTATTATGGAGTGACCATATAGTGGAGCGATCCAAGAAGGCAGCAGCAGAGCTGTTCACCTGTAAGAGGGCAATTGGCACCTCCTGGGGATTCTCCCCTAAGGTTACCTACTGTATTTACACAGCCATTTTGCGCCCGATTCTTCTTTATGGTGCCTTGGTCTGGTGGCCTGCACTAGCTAAAAGTAGATATCTTAAAATGCTTCAAAAGGTGCCACGGAGTTCGGAGCTCTGCATTACCGGAGCTCTCGGCTCCACTCCAGATTCCGTTACATACATATATGGATACATAGATATATAGATAGATACAGGCCAAGCTAATAAAAGCGTGTTAAAAAGGGCTCCAGTATGCTCTTTCGTAGATGTTCCATGCATCCACTTCTATCGTTAATAAGGGAATGCGTTTATCGCATTATGTGCAAGGTTTCAAATCTATGGCCATTTGGGGTGATCACAAGTTCAATTGACCTTATGTCGGTTAACCTTATGTGAACCCACCATCACATTATTGCACTGTCATCGAGCCTTGATACGTGTGCAAAGTTTCAATCAAACTTATGGCCATTCAAAGTGGTAATAAGTCCAATTGACCATATGGTCGTTGACCTTATGTCACCACACCATCACATTAATGCATTGTCATCGAGCCCTGATACGTGTGCAAAGCTTTATTCAAACTTATGGCCATTCAAAGTGGTAATAAGGCCAATTGACCTTATGGCCGTTGACCTTATGTCACCACACCATCACATAAATGCATTGTCATCGAGCCCTGATATGTGTGCAAAGTTTCGATCAAACTTATGGCCTTTAAAAGTGGTAATAAGGCCAATTGACCTTACGGCCGTTGACCTTATGTCACCACACCATCACATTAATACATTGTCATCGGTCCTTGATACGTATACAAAGTTTCAAATTAATCAGACTTCTAGAAACCGGTGAAAATTAAGCTCAAAGATTCCGTTACATACAGGCCAAGCTAATAAAAGCGTGTTAATAAAGAGGGCTCCAGTATGCTCTTTCGTAGATGTGCCATGCATCCACTTCTATCATTAATAAAGAAATGCGTTTTTCGAATTATGTGCAAGGTTTCAAATCTATGGCCATTTGGGGTGGTCATAAGTTCAATTGACCTTATGTCCGTTAACCTTATGTCACCCCACCATCACATTATTGCATTGCCATCGAGCCTTGATACGTGTGCAAAGTTTCAATTAAACTTGTGGCCATTCAAAGTGGTAATAAGGCCAATTGACCGTATGGCCGTTGACCTTATGTCACCACACCATCATATTAATGCATAGTCATCGCCACTTGATACATGTGCAAAGTTTCGATCAAACTTATGGCCATTCAAAGTGGTAATAAGGCCAATTGATCTTATGGCCGTTGACCTTATGTCAACACACCATCATATTAATGCATTGTCATCGAGCCTTGATATGTGTGCAAAGTTTCAATCAAACTTATGGCCATTCAAAGTGGTAATAAGGCCAATTGACCTTATTTCCGTAGACCTTATGTCACCACCCCATCACATTAATGCATTGTCATCGGTCCTTGATACGTATGCAAAGTTTCAAATTAATCAGACTTCTAGAAACCGGTGAAAATTAAGCTCAAAGATTCCGTTACATACAGGCCAAGCTAACAAAAGCGTGTTTATAAAAAGGGCTCCAGTATGCTCTTTCGTAGATGTGCCATGCATCCACTTCTATCATTAATAAAGGAATGCGTTTTTCGCATTATGTGCAAGGTTTCAAATCTATGGCCATTTGGGGTGATCATAAGTTCAATTGACCTTATGTCCGTTAACCTTATGTCACCCCACCATCACATTATTGCATTGTCAACGACACTTGATACGTGTGCAAAGTTTCAATCAAACTTATGGCCATTCAAAGTGGTAATAAGGCCAATTGACCTTATGGCGGTTGACCTTATGTCAACACACCATCATATTAATGCATTGTCATCTAGCCTTGATATGTGTGCAAAGTGTCAATCAAACTTATGGCCATTCCAAGTGGCAATAAGGCCAATTGACCTTATGGCCGTTAAACTTATGTCACCACACCATCACATTAATGCATTGTCATCGCCACTTGACACATGTGCAAAGTTTCGATCACCGAATTACCTGAGTAGTAAAATACATTATAATCATGAAATCCACAATTATGGAACAAGAAATTGCAATAATATAAGACTGCCTAGAATAAGAACTGAGTTCGCCAAAAGGTGTCTTGAATATTTAGGGTATAAAATGTATAATGAGTTACCTTCTGATTTGAAAGACTGTGAAAATATTAGTAAGTTCAAAGAAAAATTGTTTTTATATTGTACGTCACTAAATGTGACATGAGTATTTATGTTTATTTTAACCTAAACTAGGTCTTAAAGACCGTAATAATAAATAAATAAAATAAATAATAAATAAATAAACTTATGGCCATTCAAAGTGGTAATAAGGCCAATTGATCTTATGGCCGTTGACCTTATGTCATCGCACCATCATATTAATGCATTGTCATCGAGCCTTGATATGTGTGCAAAGTTTCAATCAAACTTATGGCCATTCAAAGTATTAATAAGGCCAATTGACCTTATGTCCGTAGACCTTATGTCACCACCCCATCACATTAATGCATTGTCATCAGTCCTTGATACGTATGCAAAGTTTCAAATTAATCAGACTTCTAGAAACCGGTGAAAATTAAGCTCAAAGATTCCGTTACATACAGCCCAAGCTAACAAAAGCGTGTTAATAAAAAGGGCTCCAGTATGCTCTTTCGTAGATGTGCCATGCATCCACTTCTATCATTAATAAAGGAATGCGCTTTTCGCATTATGTGCAAGGTTTCAAATCTATGGCCATTTGGGGTGGTCATAAGTTCAATTGACCTTATGTCCGTTAACCTTCTGTCACCCCACCATCACATTATTGCATTTTAATCGAGCCTTGATACGTGTGCAAAGTTTCAATCAAACTTATGGCCATTCAAAGTGGTAATAAGGCCAATTGACCTTATGGTCGTAGACCTTATGTCACCACACCATCACATTAATGCATTGTCATCGACCCTCGATACGTGTGCAAATATTCAATCAAACTTATGGCCATTCAAAGTGGTAATAAGGCCAATTGACCTTATGGCCGTTGACCTTATGTCACCACACCATCACATTAATGCATTATCATCGGTCCTTGATACGTATGCAAAGTTTCAAATTAATCAGACTTCTAGAAACTGGTTAAAATTAGGCTCAAAGATTCCGTTACATAGATACAGGCCAAGCTAATAAAAGCGTGTTAAAAAGGGCTCCATGATGCTCTTTCGTAGATGTGCCATGCATCCACTTCTATCATTAATAAAGGAATGCGTTTTTCGCATTATGTGCAAGGTTTCAAATCTATGGCCATTTGGGGTGGTCATTAGTTCAATTGACCTTATGTCCGTTAAAATTATGTCACCCCACCATCACATTATTGCATTGTCATCGAGCCTTGACACGTGTGCAAAGTTTCAATCAAACCTATGGCCATTCAAAGTGGTAATAAGGCCAATTGACTTATGGCCGTTGACCTTATGTCACTACACCATCACATTAATGCACTGTCATCGACCCTTGATACGTGTGCAAAGTTTCAATCAAACTTATGCCCATTCAAAGTGGTAATAAGGCCAATTGACCTTATGGCCGTTGACCTTATATCACCACACCATCATATAAATACATTGTCATCGAGCCTTGATATGTGTGCAAAGCTTCAATCAAATTATGGCCATTCAAAGTGGTAATAAGGCCAATTGAACTTATGGCCGTTGACCTTATGTCACCGCACCATCACATTAATGCATTGTCATCGACCCTTGATACGTGTGCAAAGTTTCAATCAAACTTATGGCCATTCAAAGTGGTAATAAGGCCAATTGACCTTATGGCCGTTGACCTTATGTCACCACACCATCACGTTAATTCATTGTCATCGAGCCTTGATATGTGTGCAAAGTTTCAATCAAACTTATGGCCTTTCAAAGTGGTAATAAGGCCAATTGACCTTATGGCGGTTGACCTTATGTCACCAAACCATCACATGTATGCATTGTCATCGGTTCTTGATACGAATGCAAAGTTTCAATCAAACTTAAGGCCATTCAAAGTGGTAATAAGGCCAATTGACCTTATGGCCGTTGACCTTATGTTACCACACCATCACATTAATGCATTGTCATCGGTCCTTGATACGTATGCGAAGCTTCAAACTAATCAGACTTCTAGAAACCGGTGAAAATTATGCTCAAAGTTTCCGTTACATACAGGCCAAGCTAATAAAATCGTGTTAATAAAAAGGGTTCCAGTATGCTCTTTCGTAGATGTGCCATGCATCCACTTCTATCATTAATAAAGGAATGCGTTTTTCGCATTATGTGCAAGGTTTCAACTCTATGGCCCTTTGGGGTGGGCATAAGTTCAATTGACCTTATGTCCGTTAACCTTATGTCCGTTAAACTTATGTCACCCCACTATCACATTATTGCATTGTCATCGAGCCTTGATACGTGTGCAAAGTTTCAATCAAACTTATAGCCATTCAAAGTAGTAATAAGGCAAATTGACCTTATGGCCGCTGACCTTATGTCACCACACCACACCACACCATCGGTGAAAATTAAGCTCAACAAGTAAGGAAGGTTAAGTTCGGGTGTAACCGAACATTACATACTCAGTTGAGAGCTATGGTGACAACATAAGGGAAAATAACCATGTAGGAAAATGAACCGAGGGAAACCCTGGAATGTGTTTGTATGACATGTGTATCAAATGAAAGGCATTAAAGAGTATTTTATGAGGGAGTGGGCCATAGTTCTATAGGTGGACGCCATTTAGGGATATAGCCATAAAGGTGGATCAGGGTTGACTCTAGAATGCGTTTGTACGATATGGGTATCAAATGAAAGGTGTTAATACGTATTTTAAAAGGGAGTAATCCTTAGTTCTATAGGTGGACGCCGTTTCGAGATATCGCCATAAAGGTGGGCCAGGGGTGACTCTAGAATTCGTTTGTGCAATATGGGTATCAAACGAAAGGAGTTAATGAGTATTTTAAAAGGGAGTGGGCCTTAGTTCTATAGGTGGACGCCGTTTCGAGATATCGCCACAAAGGTGGACCAGGGGTGACCCTAGAATTTGTTTGTACAATATGGGCATCAAACGAATGGTGTTAATAAGTATTTTAAAAGGGAGTGGGCCTTAGTTCTATAGGTGGATGCCGTTTCGAAATATCGCCATAAAGGTGGACCAGTGGTGACTCTAGAATGTGTTTGTACGATATGGGTATCAAATTAAAGGTATTAATGAGGGTTTTAAAAGGGAGTGGTGGTTGTTGTATAGGTGGTCGCATTTTCGAGATATCGCCATAAAGGTGGACCAGGGGTGACCCTATAATTTGTTTGTATAATATGGGTATCAAAAGAAAGGTGTTAATGAGTGTTTTAAAAGGGAGTAATCCTTAGTTCCATAGGTGGACGCCGTTTCGAGATATCGCCATAAAGGTGGAGCAGGGGTGGCCCTAGAATTTGTTTGTACAATATGAGTATCAAAATAAAGGTGTTAATGAGTATTTTAAAAGGGAGTAATCCATAGTTCCATAGGTGGACGCCGTTTCGAGATATCGCCATAAAGGTGGGCCAGGGGTGACTCTAGAATTCGTTTGTGCAATATGGGTATCAAACGAAAGGAGTTAATGAGTATTTTAAAAGGGAGTGGGCCTTAGTTCTATAGGTGGACGCTTTTTCGAGGTATCGCGATAAAGGTGGACCAGGGGTGACTCTAGACTTTGTTTGTACGATATGGGTATCAAATGAAAGGTGCTAATGAGTATTTTTAAAAGGGAGTGGGCCTTCGTTCTATAGGTGTTCGCCTTTTCGAGATATCGCCATAAAGGTGGACCAGGGGTGACTTTAGAATATGTTTGTACGATATGGGTATCAAATGAAAGGTGTTAATGAGAGTTTTGAAAGGGAGTGGTGTGAAGGCGTTTTCCAGAAATCGACCAAAATGTGGACCAGGGTGACACAGAACATCATCTGTTGGATACCGCTAATTTATTTATATATGTAATACCTGCCAAGATTTTAAGGGTTTTTTATTTCGCCCTGCAGAACTTTTTCATTTTCTTCTACTTAATATGGTAGGTGTTACAACCATTTTATAAAGTTTTTTCTAAAGTTATATTTCGCGTCAATAAAACAATCCAATTACCTTACCATGTTTCATCCCTTTTTTCGTATTTGGTATAGAATTATGGCATTTTTTTCATTTTTCGTAATTTTCGATATCGAAAAAGTGGGCGTGGTCATAGTCGGATTTCGTTCGTTTTTCATACCAAGATAAAGTGAGTTCAAGTAAGCACGTGAACTAAGTTCATTAAAGATATGTCGATTTTTGCTCAAGTTATCGTGTTAACGGCCATGCGGAAGGACAGACGGGCGACTGTGTATAAAAACTGGGCGTGGCATCATCCGATTTCGCCCATTTTCACAGAAAACAGTTAACGTCATAAAATCTATGCCCCTACCAAATTTCAAAAGGATTGGTTAATTTGTGTTCGACTTATGGCGTTAAAAGTATCCTAGACAAATTAAGTGAAAAAGGGCGGAGCCACGCCCATTTTGAAAATTTCTTTTATTTTTGTATTTTTTTGCACCATGTCATTACTGGAGTTGAATGTTGACATAATTTATTTATATACTGTAAAGATATTAAATTTTTTGTTAAAATTTGACTTTCAAAAAAAAATTTTTTTTAAAAGTGGGCGTGGTCCTTCTCCGATTTTGCTAATTTTTATTAAGTGTACATATAGTAACAGGTGTAACGTTCCTGCCAAATTTCATCATGATATCTTCAACGACTGCCAGATTACAGCTTGCAGAACTTCTAAATTACCTTCTTTTAAAAGTGGGCGGTGCCACGCCCATTGTCCAAACTTTTACTAATTTTCTATTCTGCGTCATAAGTTCAACTCATCTACCAAGTTTCGTCGCTTTAGCTGTCTTTTGTAACTAATTATCGCACTTTTTCGGTTTTTCGAAATTTTCGATATCGAAAAAGTGGGCGTGGTTATAGTCCGATATCGTTCATTTTAAATAGCGATCTGAGATGAGTGGTCAGGAACCTACATACCAAATTTCATCAAGATACCTCAATATTTACTCAAGTTATCGTGTTAACGGACGGACGGACGGACGGACAGACGGACGGACGGACGGACGGACGGACGGACATGGCTCAATCAAATTTTTTTTCGATCCTGATTATTTTGATATATGGAAGTCTATATCTATCTCGATTCCTTTATATATGTACAACCAACCGTTATCCAATCAAACTTAATATACTCTGTGAGCTCTGCTCAACTGAGTATAAAAATTCCGCTACATACTGGCCAAGCTTATAAAAGCGTGTTAATTAAAAAGGGCTCCAGTATGTTCTTTCGTAGATGTGCCATGCATCCTCTTCTATCATTAATAAAGGACTGCGTTTTTCGCATTATGTGCAAGGTTTCAAATCTATGGCCATTTGGGGTGGTCATAAGTTCAATTGACCTTATGTCCGTTGATCTTATGTCACCACACCATCACATTATTGCATTGTCATCGAGCCTAGATACGTGTGCAAAGTTTCAATCAAACTTATGGCCATTCAAAGTGGTAATAAGAACAATTGACCTTATGGCCGTTGACCTTATGTCACCACCCCATCACATTAATGCATTGTCATCGGTCCTTGATACGCATTCAAAGTTTCAAATTAATCAGACTTCTAGAAACCGGTGAAAATTAAGTTCAAAGATTCCGTTACATACAGGCCAAGCTAATAAAAGCGTGTTAAAAAGTTGTACCGCCCCCTCAAATTATTCCTTTGCATGTAGTTAATAAAATTCCAAACTCTTGGGCAGATAACTTCAAGTTAAGGCGTGGCACATTTTCATTGAAAGTGCCCAGAATCGGTTTTTTTTTTGTAATTTTCGAGAGCCATGTCCGACGAAACCTTATAAAAAGTTGTTTATATGCTATTTCTCTTCTAAAGTGTATTTATAACAATTAAATGAATGGAAATGCTTTGGGTACCATTTCTGAAGCCATAACTCGAAGGCCGTTTCACGTAACTTAAACATTTTTAAATGGGTTTGGCAACCTCTTTTGACCAATTAAGAAGAATTGACCTACTGTGAAGAAACTCTTTACACTTATTTCCTATACGAAGAGGAATACTTCTTATAAGAGACCCCAAAAATCATTAAATAAACACCCCTCCATGGTGTAAGGCAGTGGTCGTCAGCTAGTGAAATAATGAAAAAGTTCTTCGAAAGATTTACGGACTTCTACGCGTTGGCGTTGGCGAGTACCGAAGAAGATTTAATTATGAGCTGTACAAGCTTTAAGAAAGACATCAACATAATCCAGCGAATTATAACGCAGTGGCTGCGCTTAGCAGGCCATGTTATGCGAATGAAAGATGACGCTCCGGCCTAGAAAATATTTTTATCGGTATACGCCTATGAACGCAGAGGAAAAGAGCAGCCCCACTGTGCTGGAGAGACCAGGAGGAAAAAACAATTTAAGCTACCTTGGTGTGACCAATTGGCGCCAGTTGGCGGAGTGAATAAGATGTTTTGGCGCCCTTTGTTGGACGGCCATAAGCGTTTAAACGGTTACGTGCTGTCGTACAATTGTCCAAAGGGGGGTATTTATTAAATAGGTTTGACCGATTTTATTAGAAATATTCTATATATAATAAAAGGATATATACTTTCTTCACAATAGTTCAATTCTTCTTCCAGTAATGGCTATCGAAACGCAGAGTATTGAATGGTCGAAGAAGGAGTGGGGAAACACCTATTTCAAATATTTTAGTTTCTTAAATTTATTTTTATTATGGTATTTTGAAAGTAAAATACGATTGATATGAAGATTTTTTTTTGCAAGGATAATAGCTTTTACATAGGTCTATGATTATTTATTTAAAAAAAAAAAAATTTATAAAATATGTGTGGTCCTTAACCAATGTGGAGAAATATGTGTAACGGATTTGGACTTGATACGTCAATTGGTCTTCCGCAACGTTGGAAAATGCTTGATTGAAAAACGGAAACCTTATTTCCAATCCGAATTTCCAAAAATTGTTTTCCTTTTTCATATTCTTGTTATAAATACACTATAAGTAAAACAGCATATTTAAAACTTATTGTAAGATTTAGTCGGGCATTATACTCTCCCAGGAGTTGTGATATTTATTACTTACATGCAAAGGAATAAATTGCGGGTGCGGTACAGTCTTTTTGCGGAAAAAAAATTTTTTAAACCACTCTAATGTACATATACATAATCCAGTGCTTATGCTGTTGTCACAGCGGAAATGGTCAATGTGGCGCCTCTGGCCACTTTCAATCATACCGGAGGCGTTGCATCCTCGCACCACACCACCTATCACGTACGATAGCCGCTTTTGTTTTGCATCAACAGACGAGGAACACTTAAATGTAATTGTGACTAATTTTAAGATATAGTATAGCAAACATACTTTGAGACGAAAGAAGCCAAAAACGTATATTTAGCCGGTTTTGAGATCGCCAGTGGCGACTTGAAGATTTCCATTTTCCGTTCCTAGCGCTGCTGCATTACGGTGGGCAACTAGCACCGCACTGGTTAATTCCTATATTATAACTCAGTTTTTGTTTCATTGGCTATCAGTAGAGGTAGGGTTTTCCTTGCATTAGAACTACATCATTACTACACTTATTTATCAGCTTTACTAAATAGGCCGTTTTTCATGCATACCCCAATCCTAACTCACGCCAACATTTACTCATGCGTGTATCGTTGGTATCAACATGTTTTGTCGCATAAATACCTGTCGAAGTCTTACGGATATCAGAGCGATAATCGGCATTAATGACCACATAGTGACTTTACTACCGTTTGCTTCTGCCAAATTGCGGTCGCGTGCTTCATTGGAGCGAAACCTATTCAGAATTTGATTCGCTTTAGATAAATCCATATGTAAGCCTCCAACCTACTCTAACATTGCATGTACCTGGATGGCATAAAGCTCTTCTGGAGTCGTGGCCGTAGAAGCCTTATTCCAGGCATTGTTAAAGCTTGATTGTCGTTCTTGCTCAATGATAAGCTCAAAGAACACAGGCTCTCTATGGTAAGATCTAAATGTATTGTCAAAGAAAAAAACGATAGTCATCTTCCTTGTTTGCCACGTGCCTATGTATATTCTCGGGTTTTTATAGTCGCGTACAGTTATCAAACCAATTGGAGCGATCGAGAAGGTTATGTCCAGGTCGCCATGTCCGCCATCAATTACTTGATATTCTAGGTCGATGGTTTCGCCAATCCGAACTTAATGATAGAAGCACCCAGGCTTACCAGCTTCAACATACATCGTCATTTCCTTTTCGTTTCTACGCACAATGTCACAAAAGATTATGAGCATCAGCAAGGGACATCATGGAAAACTTTTCATCATCCTTTCATGGCTTTTCCAACAAATAGAGCACATGTTAACTGCACATAATCAAGACCTTCACCAGAGTCATTGAGATGCCATACCTGAAACGAAGAAAACCACAAAGAAATTAGCATAAATGTATAAGAAAAAAAAAACAGGGGATACTCACATACCCACCCAGAACATTTTTTTTTCCGATGTGCATACAATTCTGAATGTTACAATGTAACATGAATGAATGACAGTTTGAATGAACAAAACAAGGTTGCCACTCTTATCACATTTTTCCCTTAAGCAGGGCCACAGAGAGCCGAGCCGGGCCCCTGGGACAGTTCGCGTTTACGGGCCCCTCTAAAAAATAAACTCAATCCAGTAAAAAAAAAATAACACAAATACATAAATTTTTCAATTTACAGTGTCAGTTTTATTTCATATAAAATAAGATTTACTGGAGCACTTACATAAATGAAATGTTAGATTTCATTATTTGATTTGCTTACATTAAATTTTTCTAAATATGTATATTTTAAGAGCGTGAACCAGCCAAGGAAAAGCTTCCGTGATTTTTTGTCTGCGAATATGGAAATTACCGATTCAAAACTAATGCTGCGAGCAAGGCTGGCCTCCAACGCCAATGTTCCAATGCTTGTCAAGCGATTTTGGCTCATAATAGAACCTAAAAAATTTTTCACGCGATACAATAGACTAAAAGAACGCTCCCCTTCAGCCACACTGACTGGAAATGTGCAAAATATTCTTAATGCTAGGCAGATGTTAGGAAATAATACTTCCATCTTCTAGTCATGAAATTTGTTCAGAAGTTGAAATCGTGGCAGTGAATCACATCCCAAATTTGCTAAGTGGATGACTTTGAGATGAATGATTTCATCTATTAGATCCGTAGAAATATCGATGCCATAAATCGTGCAGAATGCCGCTGCCTTTTCTCTGAGCTCATCTTCCGTAAATGTAATCGCAATGTCATTTACGGCTTCGAAACGTCTTTTACCAATCAAGCAGTCCAAAAGAACGTAAAAAACATGCTGTGTGTCATCGAACTGGCGCTTTCTTATCTTCCTTCTTTTCTCTGCGAAGGTTTTCACAACTCCTATACTCCCTGCCAGAACCTTACATTCTTGTAGTATGATCGACCATTGATATCTGAACTTCTTCTACTTATCAATCAGGCTACGTATATTTTCTGTTTCCACGTCCAGTGTGGCATTTCTAGCTTGCAGTACCAGATTTCGATGGTTGATTACCGTCAACACTTTGATCCAAATGGAGGCTAAGAGGATACACTCAAATTTACCCATATATGCTTCAACACCTTTCAAATCCGTTACTGTTTCTGAACTCAGATTGAAAAGCTTGATTTCATCAATAGCTTTCAATATTTGAGGAATGTGAGTTGCGAAAGGTTTCACACTATCCACACGAACAGATGTTTGTGACATGCTGTGCAAGGAGAAATTAGTTTTTTCCTTCAGAATTTCCCATCTCTGAGGGCTTGCGCTAAAGATATTATACAATTTCTGCATAATACCAAAAAAATGTGATGACTTCTGCACAACATTCAGCAGCTTGCACTCCACATAAATTTAAACTATGACAAGCACAAGGAGCAAATATTTCCAAGGAGTTATCTCTCAGGATATGACTCTGCGCTCCTTTGTAATGACCGCTCATATTACTGCCATTATCATACCCTTGCCGACGGCAGTCATCCAGTGGAATATTGTTAGTTGAAGCATTTTTGACAGATAGCGCTTATAAAATTGTGTCAAAAACGTTTATCTAACTTAAAATCACATTTTATTTCGACTATGACTATGCCCCATAGTATTTGATTGGATGCTTATCATTTAAGTTTAGAGATTTTCAATTTTAAACAATTTTTTGTAGCAACAAAATATGTATGTATCTATGAAATCTTAGTTAGAGTACTGTCAATACTGCTTATCCTTGCCGGGCCCCAGGGCAATTGCTCTGGCTGCCCCCTCTCCGCGATCCCATGGGATCACAATTCAGATCCGTGAGATCCGACAAGCCCGATTATTAGTACGCGAGCTATGTAAGGTGTCCGACACACCTTACTAACAGCCATGGTTCGGGACACAAAAAAAAAAAAAACAAAATAAACAACAAAATTATAAAAGAAAAAAGTGGTGGAGGAATAAATAAAGGACGAAAAGAAAGTAAAACTTTTTCGTTTATCATCCAATTAAGTGTATTTTACATTTATTTATAATTTATTGGGAAATATATATTTACAAACCTGAGGAAAAAATGGAAAACGTTAAAGCGAAGCATGTTTTCGCTTTCGATGGAGCCACAGCGACGAAGCCGAAGGGTACCTTTTTCCGCAGCCGCAATGATAGGGTGCGAACCCCAAGTGCCGGTTTAAGTGGGCCTTCAGACTTGTGAAGCAACTGAACGTTTGCTCACATACTCTGCACACCAACTCTGCCCCGCCGGCGGAGTCAGCGCGTGCACGTCGCACCCAAAGGACCCCCTCGTAGCCCCGATAAAAACGGGTACACCACGAGGGTTCCACTGCATAATACCGCACCGTCAATCGAATTCGGTTGCAATTCCGCGGCACATTCAGAAAAGTTATTCTAACTGTAAGCCCACGTTCAGAAGATGCCCTGAAACGAAAAAAAAGAAAGTGTTAATCGCACATTAGGAAAAAATATCCAATCCGCATACTCACATGCTTGTTTTAATAAAATCTGATACACAATAGTCACAGGTCACGCTATAAATGCCGTTTTTCATGCACAAGCTCAGTAAACGCAACAACACTGCACTACAGTGATGTCAGACGGACATCAGCGAATGGGAAAATCCCAAAAGAGCTGATCAGGTGAACAGCGGTCGACAGCAAGCAAAATGTAGAAAAAAAAACAACGAAATATCTCAAGGTTAGCAAACTTTTGCTACTTACAAACAAGGGAGAAATGAAAATTTTAGAAAAGATTACCAAACCATATCGCGTCAGATCCCAGACGTGAATTTCCTTAAATGCCTTCGTGACATGACCATTAGGTATCATTACGCTGCCCAATGAACAGCACCGCACAACTGTATCATTCAAATACGTGGAAGAGCTAACAGCTCCACAAATTCCCACAATCGCTAAGGTAGGCTATCCCCACCAGGGTTGTGGTGAAATCAACAAACACACCACAATTTTGGCGGTTTCAAACAAATTGCCAAAATCGAAACAAATAGTGTTCCAGGTCAGCGAATGAGGGACACTTTACACCTGTAGCACATTCCTTTCAACGACGTCGCCTAAACGACAATACAAAGTCGTGACTTACAAAGAGCATCGAAAATACACGGGTTTACCGTGATACCCTATTTTACACAAATAATAGCGTATATAATCCCTTATTGCTTGCATTAAAAAAGAAGAAAAAAGGGCTAGAAAAATAAAATTTTTCGGTAATATTGATAGATAATTATCTCTGCAGATGAACACAAAAAGATTATTTATTCCACATAAGCCCCTCATCCCGAGTATTCCAACCATAATATGAGCCATAATAAAGCCCCTAGTCTCCGTCCATACGCCACCCAACTTGGAACGCCAACAGAAACCAAAATATATGACAAATTCCCGTTCCAGAATGACGGGTTTCTCAGTTAAACGCAATAAAAGAGAGCAACGCGAAGCAAATTCACCGTCTCCTGCCGATTATGCCAGAAAAATCCCGGCATACGGTTATGCCCGATCTACAGAGGCGGTTGATCACCTCTCAGTTGAAAAAGTTGGTCGCATCCCTTAATTGTGACAAACTTATCCTTTGAAAGCAAAAGAATCGATAACGAATACGCATATACGCAAACGCAATCGCAAACACAAACCAAGGAATTATTTTCAAGCAACCAACAAAAATCAATTTGAATGTCGGCAGAAGAACCCCTCCGGATCATTGTAATACACCGCCATTGTCCTAATTGTTTGACGCCATCCCATCGGTTGGAAATATGTCCAAGCAACGGCCGTTGTCACCGCTGCCAGGAACCACATCATATCTCGCTGAATATGGAAGAGGAGCAAGCGCGGCCATGACATATACATTGTGAAGAGCGCGACGACGACGCAAACGCCGACGAGGGGCTCTCCATACATATAACCGAGGACACCCGATCATGGGTCCAACAGGTAGCAGATGAGGAGGAAGAGATGGAAGAGATCGCCAGAAGTGCAGCAGCCTTAGCTATCGCTCCAGCTTCCAGCGGTGAAACGCGATCCTTCCGACCGCTGCTTCAACACGGAAAGCGCACAGCAGTCCCGGACCGGAAACGCGACCAGATGAAAAAGAAACACGGGGATGGCGCGGAGACACGTCCTTTCCGCCAATCGTACCGCAATGACAGTGGGCGATGGGGCGGCACGGAGCCGCGTCCGTTCCACTCGATCCGACGCTCCACTGACAGAGCGGCCCCGTATCCTCCACGTAAGGAAGGTACTACCACTACTATAGTCCCACGACAGGCGATCCCTACCGGCTTCAGAAAAGGGCGATTGCGGGCAACCAACAACGCGACGACGATTACCCGATCATTTATAGCTATTGCTCCTACAGCAATCGTACGAATAGAGGCAGGGGGCGCCTCCATTTGGTGCGCGCGCTCCTTGATCCCTGCGCGCCGACATCCGTGATAGACGCGCACTTATCCAACGACCTCCAGCTTGAGCGGCTTAACACGGCCAGACTTACGAAGGGTACCTTAGTGTTACGCGGGAAGTATGGAATTACGAAAAGGATCACGACCCAGGCTACCGTGGTAGCACGATATGCGCGTCTGAGCCCAAGCGCGACGATTGACTCGTCGGTCGCCGCACAATTACAGTTCATGAAACTCGCTGAGCCGACGTTTTATCGATCCGCGCCCGTGCGGCTAACACTTGGTGCCGACGTCTACGCCACCATTATGGTAAGTGGTACAACCCCGGCAACGGTCAATGGTCTGCTCATGCATCCGACTGTCTTCGGACTAATTATATCCGGGGCGCTCCAGCAGTAGTGCTCTGCATAGCGATCAACGCCCACAACTACATCCAGCTTATATCATATCTAATTTTTCCGCCAATCAAAGAACCTGCTTCTAATTAACAATGTGAACTGAAACCAAGCGACGCCACGTACTTAAATACTAACTTTTCTTTTTTATTCACAGCACCGTTCAGAGAGGTTGAATTAGTGGAAACAGGGATGTCCACTAGAGAGCATATCCTAATTTTAATTTATTTAATTTATCATGCCTTGGGACGGTTAATGGCGTACTCACGCGGTTTTAAAGTTGCTGGCCGCAAGGGGCCGGCATGTTTAGGCCACCAGCCTAAATATTCACGACCACTCCAATGCAGATTTTTAATAATACCAGTATTTACCGGTAACGGCGCACCGCTGCCGAGCGCTAACTTCGAAGGCGAAAAACTCGACGAAAGTTTAATATCGACGGGTTGCGCGGACTTTCTTTGTTTTACACTCTTTCACGAACGTCAAAGAGCCGGCAACCATCCCACAGTTGAATAGTCTTACCACATATCTTTTACATTTGAATTCGAATTAATTTTTCTAATTGCACAAAAATGTTAAATTTGAATTGCCAACTATATTGTGAATAAATGATTGTTCCTAAGTACAGCAATTAATTCCTCTTGTTTTTTATACAGTTAAAAAAATTATTACTACTCGGTATTAATTCTGTTTTTATTTCTCTCTTTTAAATGCGTGCACTTCGCCCGACTACCCCGGGTGCCATATTACCCCGCAAACACAAACATAAAATTTTACGTTCGAATCACTAAACTGTTGAATAAATAACTCCACTATTCAATAATTCAAAATGGGCTTTATTAAAATACTTCACAATTAACACTTATACTTCGCAACTAATAGCTTGCTTAAATCAGACTGATTGTCGTGCCTCTACTGTTGCTGCCTTTTATACTCTGTGATTTCTCGTTCGCATATTTCTAGCCGCTTCCAGAATTTACTCAGTTACTGCTATAAAATTATAACTGCAGATGCACGTGTATGGCTTCTCATATACGCGTGTATATGTGAGTGGCACTTCCACAGAGCACTTCCTACTTTTGGAAGCATCTCAGATAAGATATATGCATGTGCTTGTGCATCTCTTCTCCGCTGCGTGTACGTACATTTGTGTAGACATAATGATTGATTCGTTTATGCAAATACAAGTGACTGCTTGCTTTATTGTTGTTGTGGCTTTTTTTACTTAGTATCAGATTAGTGATGTGAGTATCACTTAGTGTCATTAACATTCGTCACAATACATTAGACAAAAATAATTTTTAAATATATAACTTGAACGTGAATAGCTCATATATTTTATTTTCTCCTTGCGGACGGGGCGGCGGTAAAGGCTAGTCTTAATCTAGTCTAATATATATTGTTTGGATGTTTGGTTGTTTGTATGTCCCGACGTTTGTTTGGACGGATTTGGATGAAATTTGGCACACATATAGCCAATAGTCTAGAAGTATCCACTAGCTATATTTTTTTTGAAAAGGGGGAGGTTCCCGCCCATTAAGAACACCTATAACTTAATTATTATATTTTTTCGTATTTGTGACTGAATCACGTCCGAACGGGTACACGGATTTTGATGAAAATTGGGACACAGACAACAGTATACTGGCGAAATTTTTTCGCAATTGGAAAGGGGGTGGGGTTCCACGATCCCTTCGAACATTTACTTTTTAAGCATTTTTACACATTATAACTTTACGTTTACTAACCCTCACCAATATTACAACTCAAAAGGTCTAATAAGTCGAGGGCTTGCAAACTGAGCAGTGACACCCTCCGTCCCCTCCCCCCTCCTCTCACCCACCGATGCGAAATCTATAAACACCCTGCGCTTTTGTTTTTTCCATTTTCACAAACTAAAGCCCTTTATTTTTAGGATAAAGCTGATGAAAAACCCCAAATAATGCAAGCATAACACTTTTCGATGGCCAAACCCAAGCTACGGTGGGCCAACAAAAACAACTTTGTGTTTGTGAAGAGACACATATACTCACAGCCAAAGAGAGTGCGTCATTTCGCTCTTGGAAAATGCACAAGTCTTTTGCTCGCAGCGAGCTAATGTATGTACAATGTACATTGTGAAGATATTGTACATGTACATTGTACACACATATGGAAGCTAGCGCGCGCAAATCAAGGAACGTATATATTTCTTTTTCAAATTTCATTGTTTTTATGATTGTATGGTGCAAAACACTGCCTAGAAAAAAATACGTGGACAAGTGTACCACATTATTGGAAGTTTATTACCACCGCCCAACATGGTTCCAAAATTTTTTCAAATTACTGCACCAACTCTTCAAAGAGATATGTTGAAATTAATTCATTCTGCTTGAAAATAATGTGAATGCTCGAAGTTTTATGACTTCTATGGAGCGTATGCCATCTAATTCGAATAACTATGGGTTGTAATCCATGCCGGCAAACACCCTGTTAATGAACAGCGTGGTCGTTATAATACCTCGACTACAGGCGAGGTCGCAGTATTGATAGTTGACGAAAATGCTGGCCCCGCGATATTGTCCTACAGTCCCGCGATAACACTCTCCATCGTGTGTCAGAAATTCATCCTTCATATGACTCCCAGCAATACCGTTTCATATTTTTAAATGGTGAGGACGGTTACAGCATAAATAAACCGCAAACTTATCCAAGCAGTGGGGCACCTAACCCACAAAAAAAAGTTTCATCTATGCAGTTTTATGCATATAAAATTATGATTAGAGAAAATAGCTTAGATGCGCTTCATAGGTATGGATATCTCTTTCACCGTTACTGTGTGGGCATGGCTGCTAAACTGATGACCACAAGGTTGAATTTTATAAGAGCACACCAAAAGACGTTGGGTTAGGTTGAACCGGACGCTCCATGAGGACCTCACATAGACTGATTGAGTCCGTAGTGTTACCAGAAGTTTGTTTTTAACGACCAAACTGAAAAAACCCTATCAAAAACCAGGACCTATGTTATAAAATAACTCCGTCCTCTTGGCAAATACTAGAAGCTTCCTAGGACTTGAGCCAATTGCTTCTTCTAGATCTGACAGCCTTATCACTCCTAATAGGAGTATTAGCCTGGCAAGCGCAGGGCACGAGCACAGAACGTGCTCGATCGTTTTCCCCTCCAACCCGCACATCCTTCCGGGACCATTGCTATATGATTATCGGGATTTGTCCGGGAATTCCATCAGGGTCCTTTCGGGACTACTCCGTGATCACTTTGGGACCCTTCCGGGATCATTTCTGGAAAGTTTTCGGGATCTATCCGGCATTCCGTCATGGTAATTTCGGGAATTTTTCTGGAATATTTCGGGATCATTCGCGTGCCCTTCAGAGATCAATTCTGAATATTTTTCCAAAGCAGGGGCCGCTGGAGAATGTTCTGCTCCAGGTGTGAATAAGACCAAATCATCTCCAGGGACTGTCTATGCCCTTCGACCAACCAATCTAGCGACAGCAACACATCCAGGATGCCGTCAAGTTATGTGAGAGGAAGCCGCCAAGCATCATTTGTGCGGCCACAGAAGCCTACTGAACCACCAGCCTGCGATCCCGCTGCCGAAATGCAAGTAGATGACCGTTTCTATATACCGATAACCAACGAGGGCATGAGCGTGCGCGCGCTAGTGGACACCGGCGCTACCCTTTCATACGTCGATGAGTCAATACGAAATCACCTGGAGAGAAGCAACATCAAACCACGTCTTAACAGGCGGAGCGTCCAATTGGCAGACCAGACGTGTGTCTATTGTTCGAATTCCTAGACAGCAAAGATTACGTACCAAGAACGAACGACCAACACAATGATGTCCGTCATCCCGAACTTGAGTAAAACCGTTAGCCCAATTACCGCAGCCGAACATTCGACCATCCGTAAACATAACCGACCGCTGAAGCAACGCTTCCACCCCCGTTACCCGGCTATACAAAAATACAACTTCAATAAAGAGTACCGAAAAAGAGCGCCGTACGCGATATGCAATGCGCTCTCCCGCCGCCCGTTACAAAACACCGAACCAGACATATTTTACACAATAAAAAGCGACAGGGAAGAGCCCAGTGAGATTATTGGCAACCATGCCATAGCCGCAGCCATGGGAAATAGTAACCATCGACTTCGTGCCACCACTACCACGTTCCAAGCAAAGAAGCAATTACCTCCTCGCCATGATCTACAAATTCTACAAGTGGGTGGAGTTAATCCCGGCGCACCAAGCAAAAACGGCAAGCGTGTCCAAAGCGCTACAAGAAAAGGTCATATACTTACTTGGTTGTCCGAAAACCTTCCTCACCGACAATGGGAAGAAGTTCGGCGGAAAAGCGTTAGCACCGTTCCTGAGCGACCACCGCACATGGGATTAGGAGAATCCACAAATGGCACTGGCAATAAACGTGGTCAGAAAAGAGGGTAAAAAAGCATCTGCAGCAGGCATAAACTTCGGCGAAATAAAACGATGTCAGAGCGGGTGTACACGGAGGGAGCAGAACCAGTGGCCAGCCAACCGAACAAAAACGCGAAGGGGACCTATTTTTTTCGGGCCACATTTTACCGAATACCTGATAGCCATGATGAAATCACAACCCGAGGAAGATGGAAACGAAGAAGAAGAATATTGTGTATTATAATGAATTGTATGAAATATACTCTGTTAGTTTTAAGAAAAACGAAATGTAATTATTCTTACGTTATACAAATGAATTAAAAACATAAACTCTGTTAGATATAAGTGAAATGACTCTGTATATTTTTGAGAAAAAAAGGAAAAAAATAATTAATAAAGTGCTTTGCCCACATGCACACCGGCATAAGACCTAGGCCATGCCTGGAGATCCATCTTTCCCCACCGCAGCTTTCCGTCAACCGAAGTGGGAGGGGGATTGTAACGTAGCGTTACAATAACGTAACCCCCTGTATTTCCTTATTCACTTAAACCTGAACCTCCCTGTACTTATTTTTCTATAGCATAGCCAACAACCACTTGAACTTATTCTTTTATAGCATAGTCAACAACCACTGATAGCAAACCAATGAAAATCACAATAATTGTGTGTTGACTTCTCAACCAGTTTGCGGCACCACCCATATAAACATCGAATTTGCATTTTTGCAAT
Source organism: Eurosta solidaginis (assembly GCF_040869045.1). Lineage (NCBI taxonomy): Eukaryota > Metazoa > Arthropoda > Insecta > Diptera > Tephritidae > Eurosta > Eurosta solidaginis. The sequence continues at coordinate 83,486,971 of NC_090324.1, read as the reverse complement.
TCAGTCCTCGCAGGTGAGCCAGCGGGAGTGGTTGTCTTTTTAAAGGCAAAATAACTACTTCGGCTAGCTAGCTGAGTGGAAGGGGCGCTGTCATGGCGCGGGTCACTCTCCACCAGGGCTGGACGACGCGAGTGGTGTCTTCGGATTACTTTTCCCTCCGTCGCCCACCTTGGTGCTTGAGCGGCCCGCTGCCTCAATGACCAAATACCCCCTTCCCCCTCAGCTCGGGCTGCGTGGCAGGGGCGCCGTCATGGCGCGGGTCACCCCCCACCAGGGCTGGACGACGCGAATGGTGTGTTCGGACTACTTATCCCTCCGTCGCCCACCTTGGTGCTTGAGCGGCCCGCCGCCTCAATAACCCAAAGCACCCCTCCCCCTCAGCTCTGGTTTAATAGGCTGGTCGGAGCGGTGGGACCACTCCCACTAGTTAGCTAGGGAGAAGAGGGTGCGGCCGTGGCGCGAGTCACCCCTTGCTGCACCAGGACGACGAGAGTGGTGTCTTCGGGCTACTTTTCCCTCCGTCGCCCTGGTCGGGTAAGGAATGACCCGCTGCCCGAACGACCGCACGACCCCTCTCCATAGCTCTGGTTTCAGCCGTGAGCCGATACGTGCCACAGGGGTTAACGCTGTGCCGTTAAGATGCATTCCCCTCCGCCCACGGGTCGACCCACGGTGCCCCGGCTGGTACAACTCCGCCCCCTTACGCACCTTCTATTAGTGTGCAAGTAGGGAGGCGGGGGTGTCCAGCGGTGAAACCAGCACTAACGAGTCCTCGCAGTCTCTTTCCCAGGTGACCGACCCCGCGTACTACCGATCCTGCCGAAGGCTACCGATCAATCCCATCCCGCCGATACCGTCAACCGAGCCGCCGCTGTCCAGGTAAACACCATCGCCAGCCTACTGCTGCCGTCGCATCGTCGCCCCTCTGGTGCCGCGGCTGCTTCCATCCCGCCGGTGCTACGCCGACCGTTTGCCGTCCGCCATACTACCGCCGTGCCCCTCCCGCCTTGCTGGTGCCGCCGCTGCCACACAAACCAATGGCCATTCGCCATCCTACCGCCGTTAAGCCGCTGCATCCGTCACGCCGCTGCTACGACGACCGTTGGCCGTCTGCCATCCTACCGCCGTTAAGCCGCTGCATCCGTCCCGCCGCTGCTACGACGACCGTTGGTCGTTCGTCGTCCTACCGCCGTTAAGCTGCTGCATCCGTCACGCCGCAGCTACGACGACCGTTGGCCGTCTGCCACCCTACCGCCGTTAAGCCGAGGCATCCGTCCCGCCGCTGCTACACTAGCCACTGGCCGCTTGCCATCCTACCGCCGTTAAGCCGCTGCTTCTATCCCGCCGCTGCTTCCGTACCGCCGTACGAGTCCGCCTATCACACGACCGTTCAACCGCCCTACCGAACCTCCTCTACTCCAACGACCGTTAGCCGCCGCTCCGCCCCCTCGCCATCTTGCGACGGAAAGCTGCTGCCCGCCTAATATCTCCAGCCGTGTGTGCGTGTGTTCGTAAGACATAAATATCGTGTATTTATTCAGTAGGGATTTGTGGGACTTTTACTCGACTCTGGATTGACTGAGCGTTACCCCAGCCTTCGACAAAACATACCTCATACCCTTATTATGATAAGCGATAAAAATCTCAATGTAGCTATTGAAAAAATGCATTCAGATTTAGATAGTGTATATATCTGAATGTGCCAAAATAAATTAAAGATAAATGCTGATAAGACCAAATATATGATCTTAAGTAGAACACTTATTAGTAATACAAATGAACTAAAAATCGGAAACAGCAAAATTATGGAAGTAGATAAAATAAAATACCTACGTATAATTATTTATAATAAAGTGAAATTCGAGGATCATGTAAACGACTTGAAGCAAAAGATTGCAAAAAAGATAGGCTTTTTATACAGATCATGTAAATTTATTTCAAAAAAAGGATAAAATTCTTGTATATAGAACCATCGTGGAACCTCATTTTAATTACTGCCCTACCATATTGTTTTTAGTGGCAGATAGTGTGATAGACAGTTTACAAAAAATGCAAAATAAAGCGATGAGGTTTATTCTTAAGAAAAAATACGATACTCCGACAAGAGAAATGCTAAATGAATTGCAATGGCTTAGTGTAAAACAGCGGATCCTTTTCTTTGTGATGATTTTTATTTTTAATATTAAAAAGGGTAATCTGCCGGAGTATTTGAGCAACAATATTGTATATCAAAGAGAAGTTCACAATATTAATACGAGAAATAAAAATAGCTTCAGACTTCCGCTCTTTACAACGGAAAGAGGATAGCATAACTTGTTATATAAAGGTCTAAAAAGATTTAATGAACTTCCTGTAGAAATTAGAAACTGTGAAGACTTAAATATGTTTAAAAATATATTATACTTATATTGTCGCACAACTGTGATACGATGGAGATTTCATATTACGTGTGATAAGTTTATATGTTGTAAATCTAGGCATAAAAACTGTAATAATAATAATAAATAAATAAATAAATATATAATACCCATATTGTACAAACGCATTCTAGAATCACCCCTGGTCCACCTTTATGGCGATATCTCGAAAAGGCGTCCACCTATAGAACTAAGGCCCACTCCCTTTAAAATACTTATTAACACCTTTCATTTGTTACACATATCGTTCAAACAAATTCTAGAGTCACCCCTGGTCCACCTTTATGAAATATCTCGAAAAGGCGTCCACCTATAGAACTATGGCCCACGGCCTTTTAAAATACTCAACACCTTTCATTTGATACCCATATCGTACAAACAAATTCTAGAGTCACCCATGGTCCACCTTTATGGCGACATCTCGAAAAGGCGTCCACCTATAGAACTCAGGCCCACTCCCTCTTAAAATACACATTAAAACCTTTCATTTGATACCCATATCGTACAAACAAATTCTAGAGTCACCCCTGGTCCACCTTTATGGCGATATCTCGAAAAGGCGTCCACCTATAGAACTAAGGCCCACTCCCTTTTAAAATACACATTAAAATCTTTCATTCGATACCCATATTGTACAAACAAATTCTAGAGTCAGCCCTGGTCTACCTTTACCTGGCGATATCCCTAAATGGCGTTCACCTTTAGAACTATGGCCCACTCCCTCTTAAAATACTCTTTAATACCTTCCATTTGATACACATGTCATACAAACCAATTCCAGGGTTACCCTAGGTTCATTTTCCTGCATGGTGATTTTCCCTTATCTTGTCTCCATAGCTCTCAGCCTTAGCCTTCTTTTCTTGTTAAATTATGAGCTTTTATCGCCATGGATTTGCTGCAAATTATTCGCAATTAAAATTAAGTATGTTTTATCTTTAATATTGTAACGAATTTACTTGCAAATCCTCTTATTTGCAATCCTCTGCTAAGTTCGAATCACTAAACTGTTGAATAAATAACTCCAATTTGTAATAATGCAAAATGGCATTTATTAAAGTACTTCACAATACCACTCAAACTGTGCAACGAATAGCTTGCTTAATAACCAAACTGATTAATAGCTCAAATGAAATTCTACATTCAAAATAATACTGCTATTGCTCGCTAGATATCGTCTTATTCGTAACTGCTTGACAACTCAAATCAAACTGAATTCCAGCGCCTCTACATCTGCGGCCTTTTATACTCTCTGGTTTCCTCGTTCGCATCTTCTAGAATCTACTAGCATTATCCATGAGCTCTCAAACTTCTCAGCTATAACTAAAATTGCACGATTTTATAGCTTCTCTCATACCCAATTCTTGTATGTGTGAGCGACACTTCCACAATTATAATTGCCTACATTTAGGAGCATCTCAAATAAGATGTCTGCATATGGGTGTGCCTTGCTCCTCAGCTGCGTGTACCTACATATGTGTATTCATAATGATTGATTCGTTTATGTAGATACAAGTGACTGTCTTCTTTATTGTTGTTGTGACTTTATTTATTTAGCATCAGACTAGGGATGTGAGTATCACTTAGTGTCACTCATAGTCGTCACAATATCTAACACAGCTTTTTCGTTCTTTTTTTTTTGATTTTTTTAAATGAATACTGTAACGAACTGTTATACCTGTAATTACACATTTTGTAATGTTTTAACCAACTAAGTACTCGAAAAAGCAACCCTATTTTCATCTAAAAAATTCTCTTTGGTTTTAGCTAATTGTATTTTCACTCCTTTGTTCTATGAATAGTTACACCATTTCCCCCATGTTGTTGTTGTTGTAGCGATAAGGACACTCCCCGAAGGCCTTTGGGAGTGTTATCGATGTTGATGGTCCTTTGCCAGATGCAGATCCGGTACGTTCCGGTACCAAGCCCGACCATCCCGGGAACGATTTGCCCTCCCACCTCCTAGATCCATGAGGAGTTCGGGGTCGCCAGAGCCTCGGCTTTTAATGAAACAGGATTCGCCTCGGATAGGTGAGGTTGACAACTGGGTTTGTTGAAGCTTTATATTGCGCTGGTATCCTGAAGGGTTGCGCTACACAACCCATTGAATCTATTTGGTATTTTAGTTGCCTCGTAAGACAGGCATACCTACCGCGGGTATATTCTAATCCCCTAACCCGCTGGGGACCATTACCCCTGTCATATCAATTAATTTAACTTAAAACAAAATGTATTTTAATAATTGGAAAAAACTGTTCTCTACTATTCACGTAATCGTACCTTTTAGGCTATCAGCTCATTTAGTTCTTTTTTTTTACTCTATTACAAAAATAAAATACATACTTTTATTCATATTAATTTTTAAATAGATAACTTGATAAGCAGGCTAACATGAATAGCTCATGTATTTTATTATCTCCTTGTGGACGGGGCCACGGTAAAAGGCTAGTCTATTCTATTTTAATTCTAATATATATTATAAATGGGAAAGTTTGGATGTTTGTATGTTTGGATGTCAAAACGTTTGTCTTTGTGCCTCAATCACGCAAGAACGGCTGCACAGATTTGGGTAAAATTTTGAACACATATAGCCAATAGTCTGGAAGGATCCACTAGATATATATTTTTCAAAAGGGGGAGAGGTCCCCGCCCCCGAGGAAGAGTTAATATTTAATTATTATATTTTTTCGTTTTTGTGGCTGAATCACGCCACAACGGCTACATGGATTTTGATCAAATTTGAGACACAGACAATAGTCTACTAGCGAAATTTTTTTCGAACATGGAAAGGGGGGTGGGGGTCCCACGACCCCTTCGAAAAATTACTTTTTAATAATTTTTACACATCATAACTTTACCTTTACTGATCTTCACCAATATTACAACTCAATATATCAAATAAGTCGAGGGCTTACAAAATGACCAGTGACACACTCCATCCGTCCCCATACCCCCCTTCACAACCCCTCTGGTGTAAAATCTATAAATTGTTATAACTCAATATAAATGTTCTCCTAAATCAAAAATTTTTGGTATCTGGCTCATACAGATCGAGATATAAACTATTTTGGAAAAACGATCGGTGGTGCTCTCCGTCTCCTCCCGCCATCCGTCCTCCTTCAATTGTTTTTATTAGCATGCTTTTATTAGCTTTACCTGTATGGTTGTTTGTAATTCTTCATTCGCTTTAACGCGCCTGCTGTCTTATTAACATGCATACAAACATATACACTTGGTTTGAATGAAATATATTCAAATTTGGCAAAGTCCACCATAGTGTTTTAATTAAACAATTAGGTTGCCTTGGTTTCCAATCTTCGTTTCTTTTATGGATAAAGTCTTATTTAATTAACAGACAGTTTGTTGTGTGTGTTGTTTCCATAGATGCACAATCGTCTAGTCCGTTTGTAGCCACTTCTGGGGTTCTCCAAGGGAGTATATTAGGTCCACTTTTATTTATCTTATTTATTAATGACTTAAGTAGTTGCTTTTCATTCGCGAAGTGTTTGCTATATGCCGATTGCTTAAAGCTATTTTCTGCCATTAAGACGCCAGATGATGCCTTAATGTTGTAGAATAATATTAATAAGTTGCACCAATGGTGCCTGAACTCTCGTATCTCTTTGAATCCCTCCAAATGCTTTCAAATGACCCTCAATTAATCTTCTAACTACAAATTATAGTATTTCTAATTGTGAGCTTCAATGTTTTAATGAGATTAAGGACCTTGGTGTTGTCTTTAACAATAAGTTTTCTTTTAGTATGCACATAAATTTCATAACCTCTAAATCATATTCTATGCTTGGCTTTGTGAGGCGCAATGCTGCCAAATTCTCTAATCCCTACACGCTTAAGCTATTTTACACGACTTTTATTAGGTCTCATCTGGAATATTGCGTATTTATTTGGAGACCACGTAATCAAACTGCTATTACCAGAATTGAAAGAATACAAAAAATTTTTCTGAAATATGCCCTTCGTCCTTTAAACTTCTCTGATCCTATACCCGCCTACTCCGCGCGATTTCTGCTTTTAAGACTTAAGTCTTTAGAAAATCGCAGATCAATACTCTGCTTGTCATTTGCGTATGATATTATTAATGGGTACGTTGACTGTCCATATTTATTGGATAGGATTCGATTTAATATTCCTCGGAGGTGTCTTCGCAGTTTTTATCCATTTTATTTTGACAATTTTAAAACTCACTATTCCAGTAATGCTCCCATTGCTCGTGCTCTCCGTGAGTTTAACTCTATCAGTACTGTTATAACTCTAGAGTTTTCTGCTCCAAAAGCGAAACTGTTAAATATTTAAAATCTGCTTTCTAAGTACCATGTATTATTTTTCAAATAACTATCTCCTAATTTTAGTTTGTATTATAGTCTTTAAGGATTTAAGCCCATTGACTAATTGAAATAAATAAATAAATAAAAAGGCGAAATAAATAAAGCCACGATCGAAAAAGAATTGGCGGCCATACATTGGGCCATTATATATTTTAAGCCATAAGTTTATGGCAGAAGATTCACAGTGAAAACAGATCATCGACCCTTAACATATTTATTTTCAATGAAGAACCCTTCATCAAAATTAACTAGAATCAGGTTAGATTTGGAAGAGTATGACTTTGGGGTGGAGTACATAGCTGGAAGAGAAAATTACGTGGTAGACGCTCTGTCGCGAATAGATATCAATGATTTGAAAGAAATGTCAGTACAGGCATGTAAAATAATGAAAGTTAAGACAAGATCGGAAACTAAAAATAATTCCAATAATAACAGTAATAAAAATGAAGAAAAGAAAAGTCACAAGGAGAACTCTATAGTACATAAAGCGCTTAATAAATGTGAAGTAAAAAGACTAGTCCAGCTAGTTTTCGATACTCCGAAATTATATTTCAAACAAGTAAGGATGCGACTGTCTTCGGCTGTGCCGAAGACTTCATACCTTTCATGAATGGGGCTGAACAATAATCTTGTATAAGTAAGAAATATATAGTGAACAGATGTACATACCTGAACGATTTTTAAGATAAATATAAAATAAAAAATTGGTACGAATTTTTTGTGAAGATGCAAAGTTTCAGGTTTTTTGTGGTCTGCGTGTAAAAACTATGACTACGAAATACGTATTTCAACAATATATGACGTAAACGTAACTATTTGATGAATTTTGAAGCTTCTAGCCGTAAAAAGGAGCAAAAATTACAGTTTATATGGGGTATATATGTACCACCGATCTCTATGATTTTTCTAGACAATATATGCTATATACGTAAGCATTCGTTGAAATTTGAAGCCTCTAGCTCTTAAAATAGGGCAGTAATTACGAAAAGTTTCTTATCTGAACAATCGGTTGTGTGGGATATATACTATATATACTACCGATCTCATCAATTTTTTCAGACAACAATATGTGCAATATATGAAAGTATATGGTGGAGTTTGAAGCTTCAATCTATTAAATTGAGGAAGATATGACAAAAATCCTCTGTTTATAAAAAATCGGTTGTATGGAGGATATATGCTATAGTGGTCCGATCCGGCCGGTTCCGACAAATGTCTAATCGGACACCCGCTCACCAAATTTTAACAAGATATCTCAAAAATTGAGGGACTAGTTTGCATACAAACAGACCGATTGACAAACGGACATGGCTAAATCAACTCGGCTCTTCATCCTGACTATTTCAGTATACTTAATGGTGGGTCTATCTATTTTCCTTTAAGGAATTAAAATTTTGGGTTTCGTGACGAAATTAATATACCATTTCATTTTCATGAAAGGTATAAAAATAGGTAGGTACTTTGTGTGAGGATGCAAAGCTTCACGTTTTTTGTAGTCTGCATGTAAGAACTATGACTACGAATCACGAATTTCAAAAATATATGACGTAAACGTAACTATTTGATGCAATTTGATGAATTTTGAAGCTTCTAGCCATAAAAAAAGGGGCAAAAATGACAGTTTATATGGGGTATATAATATATATACCACCGATCTCTATGATTTTTTCAGACAACAATATATGCTATATACGTAAGCATTTGGTGAAATTTGAAGCTTCTAGCTGTTAAAACGGGGCAGAAATGTGCAAAGTTTCTTATCTGAACAATCGGTTGTATGAGATATATACTATGTATACCACCGATCTCAATGATTTTTTCAGACATCAATATATGCTATACACGGAAGCATTTGGTGAAATTTGAAGCTTCTAACTCTTAAAATGGGGCTGAAATTGCAAAAAAAAATATATATATATTATATATATATACTATATATACCATCATATATATATTATATATATCACCGATCTCTATGATTTTTTTACACAACAATATATACTATATACGTAAGCATTCGGTGAAATTTGAAATTTCTAGCTGTTAAAATGGGGCTGAAATTGCGAAAATATATATATATATATACTATATATATATACTATATATACCATCATATATATATTATATATATCACCGATCTCTATGATTTTTTTACACAACAATATATGCTATACACGCAATCATTTGGAGAAATTTAAAGCTTCTAGCTCTTAAAATGGGACTGAAATTGCAAAAAAAAATATATATACTATATATACCACTATATATATACTATTTATGCCACCGATCTTTATGATTTTTTCAGACAACAATATATGCTATATACGTAAGCATTCGTTGAAATTTGAAGCCTCTAGCTCTTAAAATAGGGCAGTAATTACGAAAAGTTTCTTATCTGAACAATCGGTTGTGGGAGATGTATACTATATATACGACCGATCTCGTGAATTTCTTCAGATAACAATATGTACAATATACGAAAGTATATGGTGAAGTTTGAAGCTTCAATCTGTTATATTGAGGAAGATATGACAAAAATCCTCTTTTTCTGAAAAATCGGTTGTATGGAGGATATATGCTATAGTGGTCCGATCCGGCCGGTTCCGACAAATGTCTAATCGGACACCCAAATACACCCGCTCACCAAATTTTATCAAGATATCTCAAAAATTAAGGGACTAGTTTGCATACAAACAGACAGAATGACAGACGGACATGGCTAAATCAACTCGGCTCTTCATCCTGATTATTTCAGTATACTTAATGGTGGGTCTATAAATTTTCCTTTAAGGACTTAAAATTTTGGGTTTCGTGACGAAATTAATATATCATTTCATTTTCATGAAAGGTATAAAAATAGGTAGGTACTTTGTGTGAGGATGCAAAACTTCACGTTTTTTGTGGTCTGCATGTAAAAACTATGACTACGAATCACGTATTTCAAAAATATATGACGTAAACATAACTATTTGATGAAATTTGATGAATTTTGAAGCTTCTAGCCATGAAAAAGGGGCAAAAATGGCAGTTTATATGGGGTATATAATATATATATCACCGATCTCTATGATTTTTTCAGACAAAAATATATGCTATATACGTAAGCATTTGGTAAAATTTGAAGATTCTAGCTGTTAAAACGGGGCAGAAGTTGCGCAAAGTTTCTTATCTGAACAATCGGTTGAGATATATACTCTGTATATCACCGATCTCAATGATTTTTTCAGACATCAATATATGCTATACACGTAAGCACTTGGTGAAATTTGAAGCTTCTAGCTGTTAAAATGGGGCTGAAATCGCAAAAAAAAATATATATATACTATATATATATACTATATATACCATCATATATATATTATATATATCCCCGATTTCTATGATTTTTTTGCACAACTATATATACTATATACGTAAGCAATCGGTGATTTTTGAAGCTTATGGATGTTAAAATGAGGCTGAAATTGCGAATATATATATATATATATATACTATATACATATTGTTACGAATATTAGCAAAAATAAGGGGTGCCACTATCTCTAAGCCGATGCTAAGCAGTGACGTGAATTCACATCAATAATTCAATCATTATGTATCTACATAAACGAATCAATAATTGCGTCTACACATACATATGTACGTTTACGAGCAGCGTAGAACCAATGCACAAACACATGCATATATTTTATCTGAGTTGTCACAAGAGAGGGCAATATTTTGTGCAAGTATTACTCAAATGAGAAGTTATAAATGTAGTTGTGGCTGGCGATTTTGTAGCTGAAACAAACTAGTAAGTTCTGGAATAGAAAAGCCTGGAAATATGCAATGAGAAATCAAAAAGTATAAAAGGCGCGACAGTAGAGGCGAAGAGGAGTTTGATAATTCATTACCAAATACGGATAAAGCGACGAAACTTGCCAGATGAGTCGAGCTAATGACGCAGAATAGAAAATTAGTAAAATTGTGGACAATGGGCGTGGCACCGCCCACTTTTAAAAGAAGGTAATTTAAAATTTTTGCAAGCTGTTATTTGGCAGTCGTTGAAGATATCATGATGAAATTTGGCAGAAACGTTACTCGTATTACTAAATGTGTGCTAAATAAAAATTAGCAAAATCGGAGAACGGCCACGCCCACTTTTAGAAAAAAATTTTTGAAGTCAAATTTTAACAAAAAATTTTATATTTTTACAGTATATAAGAAAATTATGTCAACATTCACATCCAGTAATGATATGGTGCAGCAAAATACAAAAATAAAATAAAATTTTAAAATGGGCGTGGCTCCTCCCTTTTTCATTTAATTTGTCTAGGATAATTTTAATGCCATAAGTCGAACAAAAATTTACCAACCCTTGTGAAATTTGGTAGGGGATTAGCTTCTAGGACGATAACTGTTTTCTGCGAAAAAGGGTGAAATCGGTTGAAGCCACGCCCAGTTTTTATACACAGTTCACCGTCTGTTCTTCCGATCGGCCGATAACACGATAACTTGAGCAAAAATCGATATATCTTCACTAAACTCAGTTCACGTACTTATCTGAACTCACTTTGTATTGGTATAAAAAAATGGCCGAAATCTGACTGTTTCGATATCGAAACTTACGGAAAATGAAAAAAATGCCATAATTCTATACCAAATGCGAAAAAAGCGCTGAAACATGGTAACTGGATTGGTTTACTCACGCAAAATATAACTTTAGAAAAAAACTTTGTAAAGTGGGTGTCACACCTACCATATTAAGTAGAAGAAAATCAAAAAGTTCTGCAGGGCGAAATCAAAAGCCCTTGGAATCTTGGCAGGAATACTGTTCGTGGTATTACATATATAAATAAATTAGCAGTACCAGACAGATGATGTTCTGGGTCTCTCTGGTCCACATATTGGTCGATATCTCGAAAACGCCTTCACACATACCACTAACACCACTCCCTTTTAAACCCCTCATTAATACCTTTAATTTGATACGCATATCATACAAACACATTATATGGTCACCCTGGCCCAACTTCATGGTGATATCTCGAAAAGGCGCCCACCTATAGAAATAAGGCCCACTCCCTTTTAAAATACTCATTTTCACCTTTCGTTTGATACCCATATTGTACAAACGCATTCTAGAGTCAACTCTCGTCCACCTTTATAACGATATCTCGAAAAGGCTTCCACCTATAGAACTAAGGCCCACTCCCTTTTAAAATCCTCATAAGCACCTTCCATTTGATACCCATATCGTACAAACAAATTCTAGAGTCACCCCCGGTCCACCTTTATGGCGATATCTCGAAAAGGCGTCCACTTATAGTACTAAGGCCCACTTCCTTTTAAAATACTCATTAACACCTTTCATTTGATACCCATATCGTACAAACAAATTCTAGAGTCACCCCTGGTACACCTTTATGGCGATATCTCAAAAAGGCGTCCACCTATAGAACTAAGGTCCACGCGCTTTTAAAATACTTATTAAGACCTTTCATTTGATACCCATTTCGTACAAACAAATTCTAGAGTCACCCCTGGTTCACTTTTGTGGCGATGTCTCGAAAAGGGGTCCACCTATAGAACTAAGGCCCACTCCCTTTTAAAATACTCATTAACACCTTTCATTTGATACCCAAATCGTACAAACCAACTCTGGAGTCACCCCTGGTTCACTTTTATGGCGATATCTCGAAAAGGCGTCCACCCATAGAACTAAGCCCACGCCCTTTTAAAATACTCATTAACACCTTTCATTTGATACCCATATCGTACAAACAAGTTACACCCGAACTTAGCCTACCTTACCTGTTATCTTTAAGATATACACATACGCACATATCCTGAATTTTCACACACACACACACACATATATATACAAACATGCGATTTGCATGGTTTTTATATATCTTGCTTTTATATTGTTTTTTTATATTATTTGATATTTTATTTATATCTTTGGTTATTGGTATTTTGGGGGAATTCAGTTTGTCTTACATTCATTATATTGTAACGACTTTACTGCAAATCCTCTTATTTGCAACCTTCTACTAAGTTCGAATCACTAAACTGTTGAATAAATAACTCCACTTTTCAATAATGCAAAATGGCCTTTATTAAAGTACTTCACAATAAATAACTCTACTATTGCACGAAAGATTGCGTGCTTAATCCAAACTGATTGTAGCGCCTCTATTGTTGAGGCCTTTTATACTTTTTGATTTCCTCGTTGCATATTCTAGGCGCTTCTGTTCTAGAATCTACTAGTAGGTTATCTGTTATAATTATAACTACAGATGTACGTGTATAGCTCTCATATGCGCGTGTGTTTGTGAGCGACACTTCCACAATAATAATTGCATATCTCAGATAAAATATCTGCATGTGTTTGTTGCTTCTCCGCTGCGTGTACGTACATATGTGTAGGCATAATGATTGAATTATTGATGTGCATTCACGTCACTGCTTAGCATCGGCTTAGTGTTGCTAATATTCGTAACACTGCCCTCCACCTAAGTCTGATCGTCCTGATCAGACAAAATTTCCGGATTTAAATGCCGCTAGCATCTCCAAATGTACCACTCTTCTACTTCGTAGTTTCCCAATGGTTTGTATGCGGTAGATGGTGTCACTGATCTTCTTCACAACTTTGTACGGGCTTCCCAACTGCCCCGAAATTTGGATGGAGCACCTTTCCGCCGGTGAGGGTTGTATAACAGTACCAAATTTCCCTCCAAGAAATCTTCCGAATTATTGTTCTCATCGTACCTGCGTTTCATCTTACTACTCATTATCCTTGATCGTTCCTTCGCACTCTGTTGTTTGGCCAATGAACTACTTTGTAGAGCTTGCTCTTGACGGATTGGCATCACATACTCAGTATCGTTCCGATGTTTCCCCAACAGAAGTGCGCGCTGGCTTGAAACCACCCTTGCATTCTTTCTGGAAAATTCTTTCAGTCGTTTTAGTGCGTCCATTAGGTTTTGTCAATGCCAGTGCTTCCCACGCAGGTACTTTTGATTTCGCTTTATTTGGTACATTCGATCCATCAACCTTTACCTTTGACTTTCGTGGTCTTTGTCGAGTCTTCTCCACCAGTACTCGATTACTGCTGAACCCTTTCTCTAAACTGAAGTTAAGTGGTATATCCTGGTTTAGATAACGCATCACCCTTCTCTTCATATCAACCTTGATGTCATGGTCAACCAAGAAATCCACTCCCAATATAACTTCATCAACAATCTCCTCCACAACGAATTTGTGTAAAACCATGACCTTCCCAATTAAGACTTCACAGATCACTTCTCCCCGGACTTGGTTATACTCGCCAGTGACCGTACGCAACCTTGCTCCAGGTAATGACTTTACTCTCCTGTAGACCAAATCAGATCGAATCAATGAATGAGATGCGCCCGTATCTACAGTCAGTACACGTTCTTTGCCATCCACATTCCCACTGACGGTAAAACTGCTCAATTCTCTACTAATTTGCAACACAGATATCACAGGGCATTCAATTGCTGGATCTAGCTCTCGATCTCTACATCTTACTCGCTCTTGCTCATCCCCTCCAGCTTTGTTATTTAGACCACTCCTGCTGTTGCAACCACTAGGATGAAGATCGCAATGACGTGCAATGTGACCGGGCTTCCCGCATTTGAAGCATTTGATAACTCTTCCACTCCGCTTTTGCGATCCTTTTGGCACCTCGAGTATTGCGTCTACCCACTCTGGCCTTTTTACCTCCACACGGCGTGCTTTGAAAACTGGCTTACAGAGAACCGACGCTGTTTCCTGAATCAGAGCTTGTGACACCGTTTCTGCGAATGTTGGCTTTGGGTTTGCGTATGTGGCTCGCTTCGTTTCGACGTCCCGTATGCCATTTATAAAGCTCTGAATTTTTACTCTTTCGGTGTATTCCACGGGTGCCTCGGCATTCGCCAAATGTGCAAGCATTTCGACATCTGATGCAAACTCCTGCAAAGTCTCATTAGCTTTTTGGAAGCGGTTTTGCAACTCTATTTGGTGTATCTGCTTCCTGTGTTCGCTTCCGTATCGCCTCTCTAGAGCGCTACAATGTTTCGTGGTTGTTCCACTCTCCCTCGGGAATAGTCTGTAGGATTTCAGCAGCAGATCCTCTCAATGCCACGAATAGTGCAGCAACTTTATCTTCAGCACTCCAGTTGTTCACTGCTGCGGTCTTATTAAACACCTGGAAAGGAACAGAGCCGTACAAAGATGGAGTTTTTACCTTTGGATTACTCGCTGAAATTGTTGGGCGATTTATTTGCAACTCCTGTATACGACCTCTCAAAGCTTCTGTCTCGGCACCCATTTTGTCCTAGATATGTACAATTTTTGTATTCTGTGCTTCTAACTGCGAAGACATTTGTGCCACCTGCAATGATAAGCGCTCCTCTTGTGCTTCCATCTTGGATGTAATCTGTGTCGACATTTCTGAAATACGCATTTCTTGTGCTTTCAACTGTTCAGCCAGTTGAGATGTCATATATGTCTTCTGTTTTTCAAGTTGAGTTTCCATCTTGGATGTTATCTGCGTCGACATTACTGAAATACGTGTTTCTTGTGCTCCAATCTTCGATGTTACTGTCGACGTTTGTGCAGATATTGCAGCCAATATCACGTTCAAGTCTGTACTGGTAACTGTCTGCGATGTTTCATTTTGCTCTTCAATTTTTGTTGTCTCCTCGCCTTGAAGAGGAAAGACATACTCTTCCACGTTATTTTCTTCTGCTACCATTGCCTCTCGTAGTCGTGCCTGAAGTTCGAGTTTAATGTCGCTTGTATTCGATCCACGGCTCTCCAACTCTTTCTTCATTTGCTGGATCTTCAATTCACTGAACTTTGCCATGTCCAAGTTGTATTCAAAATCTTCGGAATTTATTCAACAATTCCTCTTCTGAAACCAATTGTAACGAATTTACTGCAAATCCTCTTATTTGCAACCTTCTGCTAAGTTCGAATCACTAAACTGTTGAATAAATAACTCCACTTTTCAATAACGCAAAATGGCCTTTATTAAGTACTTCACAATAAATAACTCAACTATTGCACGAAAGATTGCGTGCTTAATCCAAACTGATTGTAGCGCCTCTATTGTTGAGGCCTTTTATACTCTTTGATTTCCTCGTTGCATATTCTAGGCGCTTTTGTTCTAGAATCTACTAGTAGGTTATCTGTTATAATTATAACTACAGATGTACGTGTATAGCTCTCATATGCGCGTGTGTTTGTGAGCGACACTTCCACAATAATGATTGCATATCTCAGGTAAGATATCTGCACGTTTTTGTTGCTTCTCAGCTGCGTGAACGTACATACGTGTAGGCATAATGATTGAATTGTTGATGTGCATTCACGTCACTGCTTAGCATCGGCTTAGAGATGGCAGTACCCCTTAGTGTTGCTAATATTCGTAACAATATCCTTGTTTTCTTGATTTTTATATTGTTTGCATCTTTGGTTATTTTCAAATATATGTAGGTCTTCGAGTCGAGTTTGGTACAAAACTCACTCACCAAAAGACAAATAATCACTTGCCCATATGTTTATAAAATCTATATTTAATATATATTTTGAAAGCCGTTTTTTCTGGAACGGAAATCTCGAGAACGGCTGAACCGACTGCGATGAAACGCGAATGAAAGCATAGATTTGGTGGTGGTTCGACATTGTTATAGGTTAAAACAAGTAAGGAAGGCTAAGTTCGGGTGTAACCGAACATTACATACTCAGCTTTGAGCTTTGGAGACAAAATAAGGGAAAATCACCATGTAGGAAAATGAACCTAGGGTAACTCTGGAATGTGTTTGTATGGCATGGGTATCAAATGGAAGGTACTAAAGAGTATTTTAAAAGGGAGTGGGCCATAGTTCTATAGGTGGACGCCATTTGGGGATGTCGCAATAAAGGTGGACCAGGGGTGACTCTAGAATGTGTTTGTACGATATGGGTATCAAATGAAAAGTGGTAATGAGTATTTTAAAAGAGAGTGATCCTTAGTTCTATAGGTGGACGCCTTTTCAAGATATCGCCATAAAGGTGGACCAGGGGTGAATCTAGAATGTGTTTGTACGATATGGGTATCAAATGAAAGGTGTTAATGAGTATTTTAAAAGGGAGTGGGCCTTAGTTCTATAGGTGGACGCCTTTTCGAGATATCGCCATAAAGGTGGACCAGGGATATGGGTATCAAATGAAAGGTGTTAATGAGTATTTTAAAAGGCAGTGGACCTTAGAGCTATAGGTGGACGCCTTTTCGAGATATCGCCATAAAGTTGGACCAGGAAAGACTCTAGAATGTGTTTGTCCTATATGGGTATCAAATGAAAGGAATTAATAAGTATTTTAAGTATTTTAAAAGAATGTGTTTTTACGATATGGGTATCAAATTATAGGTGTTAATGAGTATTTTAAAAGGGGGTGGGCCTTAGTTCTTTAGGTGGACGCCTTTTCGAGATATCACCATAAAGGTGAACCAGGGGTGACTCTAGAATTTGTTTGTACGATATGGGTATCAAATGAAAGGTGTTAATTAGTATTTTAAAAGGGAGTGGTCCTTAGTTCTATAGGTGGACGCCCTTTCGAGATATCGACATAAAGGTGAACCAGGGGTGTCTCTGGAATGTGTTTGTACGATATGGGTATCAGAACATCATCTGTCGGGTACCGCTAATTTATTTGTATATATAATACCGCGACATTGTCCCTGCCAAGATTCCAATGGCTTTTGATTTCGCCCTGCAGAATTTTTTCATTTTCTTCTACTTAATATGGTAGGTGTCCACCCATTTTACAAAGTTTTTTCTAAAGTAATGTTTTGCGTCATAAACCAATCCAATTACCATATTTCATCCCTTTTTTATATTTGGTATAGAATTATGGGATTTTTTTTAATTCTTCGTAATTTTTACACCAAGATAAAATGAGCTCAGGTAAGCACGTGAACTAAGTTTAGTAAAGATATATCGATTTTTGCTCAAGATATCGTGTTAACGTCCGAGCGGAAGGACAGACGGCCGACTTTGTATAAAAACTGGGCGTGGCTTCAACCGATTTCGCCCATTTTCACAGAAACAGTTACCGTCATAGAATCTATGCCCCTACCAAATTTAATAAGGGTTGGTACATTTTTGTTCGACTTATGGCATTAAGAGTATTCTAGACAAATTAAATGAAAACGGGCGGAGCCACGCCCATTTTGAAATTTTCTTTTATTTTTGTATTTTGTTGCACCATATCATTACTGGAGTTGAATGTTGCCATAATTTACTCATATACTGTAAAGATATTAAATTTTTTGTTAAAATTTGACTTTTAAAAATGTTTTCTTTAAAAAAAGGGCGTGTTAGTAATCCGATTTTGCTAATTTTTATTTAGCACACATATAGTAAGAGGAGCAACGTTCCTGCCAAATTTTATCATGATATCTTCAACGACTGCCAAATTACAGCTTGCAAAACTTTGAAATTACCTTCTTTTAAAAGTGGGCGGTGTCACGCCCATTGTCCAAAATTTACTAATTTTATATTCTGCGTCATACGTTCAACTCACGTACCAAGTTTCATCGCTTTATCCGTCTTTGGTAATGAACTATCGCACTTTTTCTGTTTTTCGAAATTTTCGATATCGAAAAAGTGGGCGTGGTTATCGCTATCGTTGTCATCATTCATTTTAAATAGCGATCTGAGATGAGTGCCCAGGAACCTATATACCAAATTTCATAAAGATACCTCAAAATTTACTCAAGTTATCGTGTTTACGGACGGACGGACAGACGGACGGACGGACATGGCTAAATGAATTTCTTTTTTTGCCCAGATCATTTTGATATATAGAAGCCTATATCTATCTGGATTAGTTTATGCCGTTACGGATTACCGTTATGCGAAGAAAATTGATATACTCTGTGAGATCTGCTCAGATGAGTATAAAAAAACTGCAAAGATTTAGAAAAGTTTTTGAGATACCGACTAAAATGTGGACCAGGGTAACCCCAAAATGTGGTCATGCGATATGGGTATCAAACGATAGGTATCGACGAGGGTTTTAATGTAGAGTTGATTTCATTTCAATATACAACATATTTTGCGAGATATCGACCAAAATGTGGACCAGGATGTTTTCATACGATATGGATATCAAAGGATAGGCATAGTTTGCGAGATATCGACCAAAATGAGGACCAGGATGTGTTCATACGATATGGATATCAAACGATAGGCATAGACGAGGATATTAATGCAAGGTAGTTTTAATTTTTTACCTTAGTTGGTTTGGGAGATATCGAAAATGTGGATCAGGGTAACCTCAGAAGGTTTATATACATATACAGCGTTATTCTGTACACTTGACAAATTGTCACTAAGTTGACAAGTAATCAAGATTTTTATCAAGTTGACAAATATTTCTATTCTGTGCATAATTTGACAACTCTAAAAAGCTCTATGACCTGTGCTGTTCACCATATTGTGGTGAACTAAAAAAAGTAAACAGAAATCAGCTGTTTAGTGCAACAATCGCGAAATGGAAAAAACGTAAGAATTAAATATTGTTCATTATTTTTGTAACAAATATTTTAAAATCAATTCAAGGAAATCAAAAGTGGAACATGCTACGCATGAGCAATTATGTCTCATTTTATGCTGCTAACCCCGAAATGGGAATAGGAAAAAATAATCCGTGGGGCTTTTTGGGGGGTCATTTCGGCATGGCTTTGGGGACTCCCTCGGGGTCATTTGGGGGCATTCCCGTATGGTTTTGGGGACTCCGTCGGGGTCATTTGGGAGTCGTTCCTGGATGTATATGGGGACTCCCTCGGGGTCTTTCCGGGATGGTTTTGGCGACTCCCTCCGGGTCATTTAGGGGTCATTCCCGGATCTTTTTGAGGACCCTCTCGGGGTTATTTGGAGGTCATTCCTGGATGGTTTTTGGGCTACGTCGGGGTCATTTGGGGGTCATTCCTGGATGGTTTTGGGGACTCCTTCAGGGTCGCTTCGGGATGTATATTGGGGACTCCATCGGGTCCTACCGGGGTCATTTGGGGGTCGTTCTGGGATGTATATTGGGACACTCTCGGAGTCTTTCCGGAATGGTTTTGCCGACTCCCTAGGGGTCATCTAAAGGTTGTTCCGGGATCTTTTTGGGGACTCTCTCGGAGTCATTCCTGGTTGGTTTTGGGGACTCCCTCGGGGTCATTTGTGGGTCATTCCTGGATGGCTTTGGGAACTCCCTCGGTGTCCTCCCGGGATCATTTGGGGGTTATTCTTGAATGATGTTGGGGACTCCCTCGGGGTTATTTGGAGGACATTCGGGAATGATGTTGGGGACTCCATCGGGTCATTTGGGGGTCATTCCTGAATGGCTTTGGGGACTCCCTAGCTGTCATTTGGGGCTCATTCTTGGATAGTTTTGGGGACCCCCTCGGGGTCATTTGGGGGTCATGCCCCCATCCAGGAATGACTCCAAATAACCCCGAGAGGGTCCCCAAAATGATCCCGGAACGACCCCTAAATGACCCCGAGGGAGTCGCCAAAACCATCCCGAAAGACTCCGAGGGAGTCCCCATAAACATCCCGGAACGACTGCAAAATGTAATAGTGAGGACCCGCTTGAGTCACCAAAACCATCCCGGAATGTCCCCCAAATGACCCCGAAGGAGTCCGCAAAGCCATCCAGGAATGACCCCCAAATTACCCCGAGAGAGCCCCAAAAATATCCCGGAACGATCCCTAAATGATCCCGGGGGAGTCGCCAAAACAATCCCGGAAAGATCCCGAGGGAGTCCCCATAAACATCCCGGAATGGCCCCCAAATGACCACGGGTGGACCCGATGGAGTCCCCAAAACCATCCCGGAATGTCCCCCAAATAAACCCGAGGAAGTCCCCAAAACCGTCCCGGAATGACCCCCAAATGACCCTGAGGGTGTCCCCAAAAATCCCGGAATGACCTCAAAATGACCCCGAGAGAGTCCCCAAAAAGATCCCGGAACTACCCCTGAATGACCCCGGGGAAGTCTCAAGAACCATCCCAAAATTACCTCCAAAAAACCGAGGAGGATCTTCCCACAATAATAGCAAGCAAAAGTAATAAATCTTCTTCCATTTTGTCTCGATCGCACAATAACAGAATTCTGATTTCAATTTATCCGTATAAATTAAAACTAGTATCGCCTGTGGTCGAAATTCGACCAACTTGTATTTCTTTCAACTCAGTCATGCATCCAGTGTTGGGGGTAGTGCAATAATGCGTTAATAATTAAGCGTGAGTAGAAATATAGCAAACTGGTCTAACTTACTTAAATTTTTCATTAAGACGTTGTAATAGTTGATTGTATTTTCTTAAATTTTGTACAAAATTTTCAAATGTAATTATAACGTTTTGGTATGGAGCTCCTTGAACAAAAATATAAAAAATATGTATAATCAAAAGAAATTGACATAGAATTATAGTGAAATTACTTGAAATTAAATTGAAAAAATAGCTTTTTCCACACCACCCGGGAGGTCCCCGTTGGGACGCTAACGAAGTTAGTTTTGTTTGCTCGGCTCCCCAGTAGGCCTATATCACCCATATACATATATCGCCCATTTACTTCAAAAGTGTCATAATTCAAAAAACACGAACTTTTAGTTAAAAACGAAGAAATGTGATAAAGGAATTTAGCCCATTTCACGCCACCCGTTAGGTATGCAATTGGCGCTTTACTGAGTTTAATTTTGTATAAATACATAAGTAGTATGTATATAAGTGTAACACAAAACGAAAATTTCGAATAGAATAGAGGATACCTTCATAAAAAATAAAAATTTAAAAAATTATGTAATGAGAAAGAAGGCAGAGTTTACTAAAAAAATGTAAATGAAAGAAAAAAATAAAGTACCTAAAGTGCGAAAAAATTAAGTGAGGTGAATAAAGAGTTCCATATAAAAACACCATAAGTGCAATTAGACTTTTTTCCGGGTTTTAATGTTATCATTGTGGAAATATGAAGATTCTAATATCCGGATATTTAATGTTGGGATTCCCACTGAGATCTGTGTACGTAATTAATTTGTATTAAATTTGTCAACACTCCATTTCATGAATATATATGACCATATCTACCATAAAATATCGTCTGTGAACGATATAAGTAATTCTAAGATATAACAAAGCAGAATAAATTAGAAAGAAAAGAAAAATTAACAAAAACATTGAAATTATTCACGCAAACATATTTACTAAAATAAAATTGATTTCATAACTTTAAGCGACATAAACAAATTAGGATTATGGGATCTAAGCATCCGATTAATGGGCATATAATCCAACAAAGTTAGCCTAATAATAAATATAGTTGGTAATGTACGGCCTATGCAATATTTCGACCTAAAATCGAAAACGTTTTTGGGTCGTATTTTCGTTTAATATACAACGTGAAACTTTCCAATGCAATCAAGTGGCGTTTAAATAAAAATAAATTAAGTTTAAGTATAAGATAATATAATAAAATAAAATAAGAAATATCAAAATAAATTAGCATAAAAGACAATATCAAATTTTACGTTATATCTTTGTAGCAAATTTATTTATTTTTTGTCCAGTATAGACGTGCTATATCTAAAATGAGCATAAAATCTGAAATTGCGAAAAACATTTTGGGTCAAATTTGCAATTAATGGTTATAAATAAATTTAGTGAGTTTGTACAAAATTTGACTCATTATTTGTGATTTCATGTTTTTTTGAAAGCAACTAAAAGAAGTAAGGAAGACTAAGTTCGGGTGTAACCGAACATTTCATACTCAGTTGAGAGCTATGGTGGCAAAATAGGGGAAAATAACCATGTAGGAAAATGAACCTAGGGTGACCCTGGAATGTGTTTGTATGACATGTGCATCAAATGGAATGTATTAAAGAATATTTTAAGAGGGAGTGGGCCATAGTTCTATATTTGGACGCCATTTAGGGATATCGCCATAAAGGTGGGCCAGGGCTGACTCTAGAATCTGTTTGTACGATATGGGTATTAAATGAAAGGTGTTAATGAGTATTTTAAAAGGGCGTGGGCTCAGTTCCATAGGTGGACGCCTTTTCCAGATATCGCCATAAAGGTGGACCTAGGGTGACTCTAGAATTTGTTTGTACGATATGGGTATCAAATGAAAGGTGTTAATGAGTATTTTAAAAGGGAGTGGGCCTTGGTTCTATAGGTGGATGCCTTTTCGAGATATCTCCATAAGGCCAGGGGTGACTCTAGAATTTGTTTGTACGATATGGGTATCAAATGAATGGTGTTAGCGAATATTTTAAAAGGGCGTGGGCTTAGTTCTATAGGTGGACGCCTTTTCCAGATATAGCCATAAAGGTGGACCAAGGGTGACTCTAGAATTTGTTTGTACGATATGGGTATCAAATGAAAGGTGTTAATGAGTATTTTAAAAGGGAGTGGGCCTTAGTTCTATAGGTGGACGCCTTTTCGAGATACCTCCATAAAGGTGGACCAGGGGTGACTCTAGAATTT
Source organism: Eurosta solidaginis (assembly GCF_040869045.1). Classification (NCBI taxonomy): domain Eukaryota; kingdom Metazoa; phylum Arthropoda; class Insecta; order Diptera; family Tephritidae; genus Eurosta; species Eurosta solidaginis. The sequence continues at coordinate 83,463,700 of NC_090324.1, read as the reverse complement.
GTTTGTATGATATGGGTATCATGGGTATCATGGGTGTTAATGAGTATTTTAAACGGGCGTAGGCCTTAGTTCTATAGGGGCACCTTTTCGAGATATCTCCATAAAGGTGGACCAGGGTTGACTCTAGAATTTGTTTGTACGATTTGGGTATCAAATGAAAGGTGTTATTGAGTATTTTAAAAAGGAGTGGGCCTTAGTTCTATAGGTGGACCAGGGGTGGCTCTAGAATGTGTTTGTACGATATGGGTATCAAATTAAAGGAATAAAGGGTTTTAAAAGGGAGTGATGGTAGTTGTATATGTGAAGGCGTTTTCGAGATATCGACCAAAACGTGGGCCAGGGTGACCCAGAACATCATCTGTCCGGTACCGCTAATTTATTTATATATTTAATACCACGAATAGTATTCCTGCCAAAATTCCAACGGCTTTTGATTTCGCCCCACAGAACTTTTTCATTTTCTTCTACTTAATATGGTAGGTGTCACACCCATTCTACAAAGTTTTTTGAAGTTTACTTCTATAGCGGAATGCATTTGAGAAAAACTGTAATGAAATTGGAAGACAACAACCAAATGAATGTTGTTGTTGCGAAGCGACAACCACAGCACACTCATATAGCAAAAGCACCATAGACAAGCACCATAGGTAAGCGTACGAGTGAGCACACAAAGGTCGCGGGTTCAAAGATGTCTACTGTTTCAATTTTTTTTTTTTTTTGTTTTTTTTTTAAGTATAAAATCACCATTCTTATATTTGAGAGTTTAAAACCACACTCCGGTGCCAGAGAGTTTAAAATCTAATTACAAAATCACCATTCTTTCATTTGAGAGTTTAAAACCACACTCCGGTGCCAGAGAGTTTAAAAGCTAATTTACCATACTTACATACATATGTAAATACAAATTTGTGAAATATATATGTACATATGTACATATGTGGAGGAGGCTGACACAATTTGCCAAAATGTTATACGATTGTTCTTCGATAATCATTCAGTTGCTAATTACAATAATAAAATTTTAAACACTGCATAGGAAAAGTCATTTCCGAAGCAACAGATGTATACATTGGTTTCCAAGGTGTTGAACAGGAAACTTTTATGAGGCAAAAATTACACAAAATGTCCGTTACCGATACAGGAGGTTTGCCTTATGAAATTCCGTTGGTTATAAATAAACCATACATCCTAACAACTAATATTGGCGTGTCAGATGGGTTAGCTAATGGCGATACCGGAAACTTAATTTTTATAGAATATAATGACAATGGGGAGATTGGTCGTTTGTGGCTGCATTTCGCTGATTTTGCTAAAACTGGTGAAAAATCAGAAGAAAAGCAGCGGCGCTAATACATAAGTACAATATTTCACAACTGGCAGTGCCAATAGACCGGAGAACTTCCTCTATACCATTAACACGCAATAAAACAGTTCTTGTAAAGCAAAACCATTTTCCTCTGGTCTCTGCGTGTGCGATAACGATTCATAAGTCACAAGGCGGTACATTTGGTGAGATCGTCTACCAGTATGATAAATCACATGCTCAACAGCTACTATACGTCTTGTCTCAAAAAAAAAATGATAGAACATGTTATCACGGCCGGAGACCAACAGTATCCACAATTGAGTTGCGTGCTGAATTTGAAAGGTTTAACTTGAATCGACTTGAAACAATTGAAAATGTATTATATGATTTTATAAATGCGAGAAATGGATTGATTTTTCACTTTTAATTGCCAAAGCTTACGCGCCCATTTACAAGATATTTAACTAGACAGAATATCATCATCGTCGGATTTTCTAATTCTTTCCGAGACGTGGATTGATAATGATACGTTTTTAGACATTCCCAATTTTGATAAAGTAATCCAATTTAAAATACCATATACAAGAGCTGGTGGGGTTGCAATCTACCATAACACACATGACCGGGGTAGTGTTGTTACTCCACAAACAACACTCAACGCAAAACAATTGGAATCAATGTCCGTTCAGATTTCTAAGGTGGGAGAAATATGTGCTTGTGAGAGTACATTGGGTAGCAACAAAACAATTGTAATTGTAGCAATTTATATTTCTCCCAATAAAGCAATAACTAATATTATTGAATTCATCCCGAGGGTTTAATAAAATATACCACAAAATACTACCACAAAATGCCGATGATTTCAGTGGAGATTTCAATGTAAATTTTGCCTCGGATCTCTCGATCTCATTAATTGAATTTCTCGCCACCAAATTTAATTTAAAGCTTTGCAGCAGTCGCACTGAATCTACAACGCGATCAAAAACAGCAACTGACGCCGTGTTTCAAAGGAACATTGATCAAATCGAAACTAAGACATATATTTCATATTTTAGTTATCACAAGCCATTTGTATCTTTTGTAGAAATTTGATTAATAATAATAAAATTAAAAGTCTAAAAATATTCCTTAGTTTAATTTAAAGAATGTTACACTTCAGAATTACCGATATCTGTCAACAAACAGATTTTCAGAGTATAAAATCACCATTCATTTATTTCAGAGGTTTTAGAGTATAAAATCACCATTCCTTTATTTCAGAGTTTATAATTCAACATCACCACACTCATATAGCAAAAGCACCATAGACAATGTTAAGTACGTCATTTGACATAAAAATGAAACCTTCTGTATGGCACATGTGGTAAACGCGCGAATGAGCACGGAAAGGTCGCGGGTTCGAGGCTGGCTACTTTTTCTACTTTGTTTTTTTTTTTCATATAATTTCTTTTTTTTCATATAATTTCTTTTTTTATCTTTAATATATGTTTTTTTAATCATTTAATGAGAAACGTCACTTACATCATAATTGCATTTGATTTGTCTTTGTAATGGAATTTATTACGGTTGTGATATTTTGTGAGAAATAGAATTACCGATATCTGTAAACAAATGAATTTTCATAATTTTGTTGGTTACGTTTAGGGACCGATATGCCAATAGATAACAACGGGGCTCGTGATAGACGGCGAAATGCTAAATTAAAGAAGTAAACTTCCCCTGGGTGTGCACCGCACACACTTATTTTTTTTCTAAAGTTATATTTTGCGTCAATAAACCAATCCAATTACCATGTTTCATCCCTTTTTTCGTATTTGGTATAGAATTATGGCATTTTTTCATTTTTCGTAATTTTCGATATCGAAAAAGTGGGCGTGCTTATAGTCGGATTTCGGTCAATTTTTATACCAATATAAAGTGAGTTCAGATAAGCACGTGAACTGAGTTTAGTAAAGATATATCGATTTTTTCTCAAGTTATCGATTTAACGGCCGAGCGGAAGGACAGACGCACAGTGTTTCGTGTAGAACAAGCTAGCTGGACAAAAACAAAGTTCTTATTCCAAGAAAAGTGTAATGAGAAATGAAAGAAAACAAACAAAATAACAGGATTTTTGCTTTTTTTGAGATTTTTGCCCATATATATTGAGTTATTGAAGTAAGAAGGCAGGAGTAGCCGTAAAATGCATTGATTAATTTGCAAAATTCTTGTTGAATATTAAGCTTCATATTTCTTTGAAGTGAACACTTTTATATAATTTTTTTGATGGATTCTAAGCTCGAAGGTAAGCAAAATTTTCTAATAGTAATTCTTTCGCAATTAGAGTATTTTCAATATATTTAACATTCCTTTATTAAGAAAAAAAGGTATTTTTTCTCTATATTTTTAACTTTAGGGGCAAAAAAGTTACATACATCCGCGGACATCCAGGCTAAATTTTACATATGTTATAGTCGCGAGTATTCTCTAATAGTCGAAAGAAAAAACCATTGCGAATTCGTTGCACATGCATTTAAAAATTTTTTTTTTGTAGATTTAGTTATCTCTACATATAAAATAGGATGTATGTACGTACCAGCTCCGACGAGATATTTGAACCTTTAAAGCTGATCTACAAACGGCAAAACCAATTCCCACGTACAGGGAACAAACACGTAGCCACAAAACATACAAAAATAAACGCGCAAGGTTAACAAGAGCACACCAAAAGCAAAAAGGCGAAAATCACTGACTTCAACCTGCCACAACCTACCGCACCAGTCACCAAGGCATAAAAACAGGTATATACAAAGCAATCCTAATGCAGGTGTAACCATACAGGAACGCTACACAAAACAACCCCATTTGGTAGCATCTACGCCAATACCTGAATAAAATATAAATACTGCACAACTGATAACAAATCAGAACGATCAATGACACTAAAGATGGGAGCACAACAATCATCAACTATTCACCCTGTCGGAAAATCAACAACACAAAGCAGTTTGGTTATAACCGTACCAAGAGCGGAGTTTTTTGACATTTGGGTTCAACATTCGAAGGAAACCAGATATAAAGGATTATTGAGTTTTGTTTTACTTAAGTACGGTTTAAGTGAAGCAGCCGAGTATTCGATAAAAAGTTTAAGCTTACAAATACCGACATTTTCGTCGAAGCTGGATCAAAAGTGGAACATACACAAGGCATAAGGTACGATTTTTGAATAAAAACTCGGAGGGGCTTTCGGATCTAGACTTCATATTTACAATAACGGTGGATTCAAAATTGCCATCATACCAACCAACCACTTCTTCAGTTAACCCCGGCCCCGGAAGACGAAATAAGGACTTTGTTAGCTGCAGTGAAAAAACCAAACGGCATCGAGTGGATGACCTCTTGCAATCTAGAAGTCCTGGTGAGTTACTTTATGCGGCAGAAGTATCAACGCGTATGTCCGGCAACAGAAATATTGCTAACATTATAAAAAACTCACAGGAAACCACTCAAATATCCGGCAAAATGATGACATGCGAGCCAGATGCAAGATGCTTGAGCAATGTAGAAGCTTTAGCATACTACGTAGTTAGCAAGTCGATGACTTCTGGGTACAAAACGACTCGGAAGTGGAGCATCAAGGCAGGCCATAAGGTTTATCCATCATTTTATAGTCTAAGAAGAATGCTATCCAAATGAAATTGATGTGGGTGAAACACGTGCCGAAATTAAAGTCCAGTCCGTATTAGATAAAACTGTTGAGCGTTTAGTTTTAGCAAATCAAGAAGGTTTTGTTAGTTTATTACCTACAAACTTGACGTATACTTTAATCAGCAAGTGGGGTTGCGATGGAAGCTCTGGCCATAGCACATATGAGCAAAAGGTTACATGCAGTTCTGACACTGATGAGTTTTTGTTTATATTTTCTTTCGTTCCTCTTCAATTACAGGATGAAAAAGGTAACATTGTTCGGCAGAATACTCGACCTTCTTCTACCATGTATTGTCGTCCAATTAAATTTATTTTTTCTAAAGAAATAAAAGATTTTATTGTTTTTGAAACGAACAAAGGTGTTGCCATCAAAGTACATGCTCGAAGGATACGAAGTTTCCGTAAATCACAATATGCTTCTAACAATGATTGACGGAAGCGTTTGCAATGCTTTGACTGAAACTTCTTCCGCACAAAAGTGTTATATTTGTGGTGCCACTCCAAAAGATAAGAATAATGAGTTACGGGACTTTACGCCTAACCGAGATAATCTTGGTTTTGGTTTGTCTACTCTCCATGCATGGATAAGATGTTTTGAATGCTTGCTTCACATAAGTTATCGCCTCGAAGTAAAAAAATGGCAGCTTAGGAATGAGGCAGATAAAAAGAGTGTAAAGCTACGTTCCAACGAAATCCAGAATAAATTTAAAAGTTTACTTGTATTGATAGTAGATAAACCAAAACCAGGTTTCGGCAATACCAATGACGGCAACACTGCTCGTAGGTATTTCGAAAATTCTGAGGCTAGTGCTGAGATTACGTGATTGGATGTAACGCTCATCACAAGACTCGACACTCTCCTTCGCGCCTTAGCATCTGGATACAATATAAATATCCAAAGATTTGAAAAATTTGCGGTCGAGACTAAAAAACTATACATATATATCTATCCATGGTTTAATATGCCTGTCACAGTTCATAAAATCTTAGTGCATAGTACTGGTATTATAAAATCAGCAATTTTACCTATTGGTCAACTTTCTGAGCAAGCACAGGAAGCCCGTACCAAAGATTTGAGACGTTTCAGGGATGATAACACACAAAAGCAGTCGCGTGGAGCCACGAATAGAGATCTTATGAATATGTTGCTTATAACATCGGATCCTTTAGTTAGCAGTTTTAGGGAGATACCTAAGAAAAAATTTTAAAGTCTGACTTCAGAAGTCTTAAATTTACTGTCCCCCGATAATGTTGAGGAGTCAATAAATACTCCAGTTGTTTCAAGCTTCCACAGTAGTGTTGCTGATGCTCATGACTATTCCACAAGTGACTCATCGAATGAAAGCGATGATAGCGAATAATAACATAATTATAAAAGATAACCTACCCTATAACTTTTTGTTCGATCAGGTTTTATTTAATTTAAATCTGTTGTCTTTTCTACTTTGTATGATACTTTAATTTTAAGTTTTGGTAATAAGTAGTTTTCACATAATTAATTTAATTTTATTTAATTTAAATCTATTGTCTTTTCTACTTTGTATGATACTTTACTTTTAAGTTTTGGTAATAAGTAATTTTCACATAATTAATTTAATTATTTACATTGTTATTATTATTATTGTAATTCACTTTTACATTCCTGACTGGTACTATAAAATAATTTTGTAAAAATTGAGGTGCCAGGATAAATACTCAAATAAATACAAAATATGTATGTACACATATACAGTCACTCACATAAAAAAGTAGAGAACCCTTTTTGGACAATTCTTACAATTTTCGCTTTCGCAAATTTATTTTAACTAATTTCCCATAAGGAAATTTGTCACGATCTATAACAAAAACTAAATTATATTTAAAAAATATTTGAAAAATTCGACGAATTTTCATAAAAAATTTAAATTTTTTTAGAGTATTGAGATTTGTAGTCCATTCAATTTAAGTACAACAAAGTAATATTCTTAAGTTCTTTAAATTTTTTGGATCTATGTCACTTATTCACATGAGTTACTGTATATGAAGTAAGCAAATGTATGCATATGAAGTAAAATTTTGGAAAAAAATAAAAAAAAGAACATATAGCTGAAAAAAATGATGTAGTTGTAATAAATGACTGCATATGAAACGGAAAATCTCATAAAATAATTTTTTCCAGCTAGCTTGTTCTACACGAAACACTGTGAGACGGTCGACTGTGTATAAAAACTGGGCGTGGCTTCAACCGATTTCGCCCTTTTTCACAGAAAACAGTTATAGTCCTAGAGTCTAAGCCCCTACCAAATTTCACAAGGATTGGTAAATTTTTGTTCGACTTATGGCATTAAAAGTATCCTAGACAAATTAAATGAAAAAGGGCGGAGCCACGCCCAATTTGAATTTTTTTTATTTTTGTATTTTGTTGCACCATATCATTATTGGAGTTGAATGTTGACATAATTTACTTATATACTGTAAAGATATCAAATTTTTTGTTAAAATTTGACTTAAAAAAATTTTTTTTTTAAAGTGTGCGTGATCGTTGTCCGATATGATAATCTTTATTAAGCATACATATAGTAATAGGAGTAACGTTCCTGCCAAATTTCATCATGATATCTTCAACGACTGCCAAATTACAGCTTGCAAAACTTTTAAATTGCCTTGTTTTAAAAGCGGGCGGTGCCACACCCATTGTCTAAGAATTTACTAATTTTCTTTTTTGCGTCATAACGTCAATGCACCTACAAAGTTTCATCGCTTCATCCGTCTTTGGTAATGAATTATCGCACTTTTTCTGTTGGCGTGGTTATAGTCCGATATCGTTCATTTTAAATAGCGATCTGAGATGAGTGCCCAGGAACCTACATACCAAATTTCATCAAGATGCCTAAAAATTTACTCAAGTTATCGTGTTAACGGACGGACGGACGGACGGACATGGTTCAATCAAATTTTTTTTTCGATACTGATGATTTTGATATATGGAAGTCTATATCTATCTCGATTCCTTTATCCTGTACAACCAACCGTTATCCAATCAAAGTTATTATACTCTGTGAGCTCTGCTCAACTGAGTATAATAAAAAACAAAGAATCTGTTAAATAAAGACCTATGCATTTACGTGTAAGTAAAATTTGTCCAAAAAAATAGGCCGGTTAAGTTATTACTTCTCTTTAAAGTTTTTTTGTGAGCTAACAATTATTTTAGAACAATTTTTTAAAGATTTTGGTACAGACCAATATAGGTAAGTGGCAACAATGTGAAACAATATTTTATTTGCACTGAAAATGAGTGAGGCAATAGTTCTCTCACCATTTGGCGCGTACGAATGTATAAGTATATAGATAGTAGGGTAATATACGGCGGCGGAGATGTCAGCTGTTTCTGCCTTTCTAGTGAGAGTTCTCTCCCTATTTTGCATGATTCTTAAGCTTTCTGTCGTGTATCTCACTTTTTCCGATCTTTCCTTATCCAATATTCTCGCATTAAGTAGATCAACTGAATGTCCGCTTTCCGTTGTGTGTTGTGACAGTGCTATGTTATTATACTCAGCTGAGCAGAGCTCACAGAGTATATTAATTTTGTTCGCATAACGGTAATCCGTAACGGCATAAACTAATCAAGATAGATATAGACTTCTATATATCAAAATGATCTGGGCGAAAAAAGAAATTCATTTAGCCATGTCCGTCCGTCCGTCCGTCCGTAAACACGATAATTTAAGTACATTTTGAGGTATCTTGATGAAATGTGGTGTGTAGGTTCCTGGCCACTCATCTCAGATCGCTATTTCAAATGAACGAAATCGGACTATAACCACGCCCAATTTTTCGATATCGAAAATTTCGAAAAACCGAAAAAGTGCGATAATTCATTACCAAAGATGGATAAAGCGATGAAACTTGGTAGCTGGGTTGAACTTATGACGCAGAATAGCAAATTAGTAAAATTTTGGACAATGGGCGTGGCACCGCCCACTTTTAAAAGAAGGTAATTTCAAAGTTTTGCAAGCTGTAATTTGGCAGTCGTTGAAGATATCATGATGAAGTTTGGCAGGAACGTTACTCCTATTACTATATGTGTGCTAAATAAAAATTAGCGATATCGGATTACGAACACGCCCACTAAAAAAAAAAAATTTAAATTCAACTTACTTACTTACTTAATTGGCGCTTAACCCTCTAAACGGTTATGGCCGTCCAACAAGGCGCGCCAGTCGCTCCTTCGCTCCGCCAACCGGCGCCAATTGGTCACACCAAGGGAGCTTAAATCGTTTTCCACCTGGTCCTTCCAACGGAGTGGGGGCCGCCCTCTACCTCTGCTTCCATAGGCGGGTTCCGTTAGAAACACTTTCTTGGCCGGAGCATCATCTTTCATTCGCATAACATGGTCTAGCCAGCGCAGCCGCTGCGTTTTAATTCGCTGGACTATGTTGATGTCCGCGTATAGGTCGTACAGCAAATCGTTAAATCTTCTTCGGTACTCGCCATAGCCAATGCGTAGAGGTCCATAAATCTTTCGAAGAACTTTTCTCTCGAACACTCCCAAAGCCGCTTCATCTGCTGTTGTCATCGTCCATGCTTCTGCCCCATATAGCAGGACGGGTACGATAAGTGACTTGCAGAGTATGATTTTCGTTCGCCGAGAGAGGACTGTACTTTTCAATTGCCTACCTAGTCCAAAGTAGCATTTATAGGCAATATTCATTTAATTTGTCTAGAATACTTTTAATGCCATAAGTCGAACACAAATTTACCAATCCTTGTGAAATTTGGTAGGGGCATAGATTCTATGACGATAACTGTTTTCTGTGAAAATGGGTGAAATCGGTTGAAGCCACGCCCAGTTTTTATACACAGTCGACCGTCTGTCCTTCCGCTCGGCCGTTAACACGATAACTTGAGCAACAATCGATATATCTTTACTAAACTTAGTTCACCTACTTATCAGAACTCACCTAATTTTGGTTTAAAAATGGCCGAAATCTGAATATGACCACGCCCACTTTTTCGATATCGAAAATTACGAAAAATTAAAAAAATGCCATGCTTCTATACCAAGTATGAAAAAAGGGATCAAACATGGTAATTGGATTAGTTTATTGACGCAAAACATAACTTTGGAAAAAACTTTGTAAAATGGGTGTCACACCTGCCATATTATGTAGGAGAAAATGAAAATGTTCTGCAGGGTGAAATCAAAAGCACTTAGAATCTTGGCAGGAACAGTATAATGGTATTATATATATAAATAAATTAGCGGTACCCGACATATGATGTTCTGGGTCACCCTGGTCCACATTTGGTCTATATCTCGAAAACGCCTTCACATATAAAACAACCACCACTCCCTTTTAAAACCCTCTATTCCTTTAATTTGATACCCATATTGTACAAACAAATTCTAGAGTCACTCCTGATCCACCTTTATGGTCATATCTCGAAAAGGCGGCCACCTATAGAACTAAGGATCACTCAATTTTAAAATACTCATTAACACCTTTCATTTGATATCCATATCGTACAAATACATGCTAGAGTCACCCCTGGTCCACCTTCATGGCGATATCTCGAAAAGGCGTCCACCTATAGAACTAAGGCCCACTCTTTTTATACTCAGCTGAGCAGAGCTCACAGAGTATATTAATTTTGTTCGCATAATGGTAATCCGTAACGGCATAAACTAATCGAGATAGATGTAGACTTCTATATATCAAAATGATCTGGGCGAAAAAAGGAATTCATTTAAACATGTCCGTCCGTCCGTCCGTCCGTAAACACGATAACTTGAGTAAATTTTTAAGTATCTTGATGAAATTTGGTATGTGGGTTCCTGGACACTCATCTCACATCGCTATTTAAAACGAACGAAATCGGACCATAACCACGCCCACTTTTTCGATATCGAAAATTCCGAAAAACCGAAAAAGTACGATAATTCATTACCAAAGTCGGACAACGTGATGAAACTTGGTAGATGGGTTGACCTTATGACGCAGAATAGAAATCTAGTAAAATTTTGGACAATGGGCGTGGCACCGCCCACTTTTAAAAGAAGGTAATTTCAAAGTTTTGCAAGCTGTAATTTGGCAGTCGTTGAAGATATCATGATGAATTTTGGCAGGAACGTTACTCCTATTACTATAGCGATGGCCCCAAACAGCTTTGTACCAACTCGTTGTGAACATTTTGTTTTATCTTATTTCGCGCTCAGTTCAGTAAACTGCCTCAACTCGCGTTCTCCGTTTCATTTTGTACTAACTCGTGCGTTACGTTCGTTTCATCTCATCTCGAATGCTGCGATGTAAACTATCTCAACTCAATTGCGTCTTTTCATAATGTCTCAACTCCCGGCGTTGCTTATATACTATCTCAACTCTGATTCGTACAATTTCGAGAACGAGCTACTTTAATGTTTAAGGTAAAAATAAAAATCCAAATCGAGTCCTTACAACATAAAAGTAATGAAAATTATGTAGAAACGTAATATCCTTCAACTTGACTATATAAAATACAACTTAACTCATATTTTCAATTTAAACAAAAGAATTTTCAGTATTTTCAATGAATAGGAATACTTGTAGGGGCAAAGCAAACAAAAAATTTTACAAGCGAGTGAATTTCTTAGCATTTTTATGAAAAATTTCGTATTTTGACATGTTGTATTTTTTTGTCTTGACTGCATGAAGTTTCAGAATAAAAAAACCTATTATTTGAAATTTATACATTGAACAATTTGCCCGAATTTCAAAATTTATTCAAAACTTTGCTTTGTAAAATTTATAAAACGAAAGATAAATTTTTTTTTCAATAATATTTTCTTGTCAACCTTTGGTTTATTCTTTGGAAATAATAGGTGCTTTTTAGCTTCCTCCCTCAAATAATAACTACTTTCAAACGTCTATCCCAAACACCTGTTTACTGTTAAAACAAAAGAACAACAACGGAATAACTATTATGAAAGAAAAATAAAATTTATTTCAAAAATAACAAAACTTATAATTATTATGTTCCTGTTTTTTTGTGATAATGAAATATAATACGATTACTTGTAGGTACTTATTATGGTAATAAATAAAATAATAAATAATAAAAAAAGGGACTTCACTTAACCTTAATAAAATAATAAATAATAAAAAAGGCAATTCACTTAACCTCGTCTGAAGGTAGAAAAAAAAATTATTCGTCATTATCGGAATTATGTCCTGAATTTTCTTTGCCCATTGCATTAAGAGGCTTATAGAACGCGTGTCGAGTAGAAGGAATTGCCCAAGAATTGCACAATGTTAATAAATCTTTCAATTTCAAATGATCAATCGACAATGCAGTTTGGTAAACACATTTGAGATTGTAGTTGAGAAAACTTAAAGGACGGCCTTTGATTTTTTTGTTAGTACAAAGTTCTTTGTACTCTGCGTCGAAGACGTATCGAAAAGTGACTTTATTATCATCGTCTCCTTTGATACTGATTTCGCGAATTTTAGACAAATAAATTTTATTTCCTTCCACATCTTTCTCCCAATTTTGTTTATTTGCCAGATCTTTGAAATCAAAAAAGTTTTCGCGCTCGATTTCAGATACTACGTAAGGTTTTTTACCAGTTTTTGCAGTTTTCACGATAGTGATCCAATCATCTGGAGTAAAAATGGTTACGCCCTTACTCTTTATTTCAATTAAAGTAGTATGTAAATACCGATTATAGCCCAAATCGAGAAAGGAAAAATGAGAAAGGAAAAGTATATACACTCCGACACACATATATATACAACTAAACAATGTCGTTGCCTACTTTTAGGCGCACACGTTCTTAAGTTTAGAGCTTTCGGTTTGTGATCTGGCTGATCTTCTGGTTTGTGTTCTGGCTAACCTCCGCTAGGTGGCGCATAAGAAAAAGCTTAGTGGTGTATAAGAAAAAGCTTTGAGATTTTTACCTTTAGCAGAGCTTTACCGTAAACATGACAGCATATAAATTATATATATATATATATATATTATATATATATATATCAACAAACCGCAAAATACATACAGACACACCGATCCATATACATACATTTAGATAAGGGCTACTTGTCTCAATATATATAAGTTGGACATATTTTGAGTAAAAAAATGAGGATCATTAAATGGGGGGCCCTACATTTTTAAAGGGCCGCAAATTTTTAAATGTCCCCTCATATTTCTAGGGCCGCAAATTTTTAAATGTCTCCTCATATATCTAATGAGTCCTAGACTTCACCCGAGCCGTTTTAAAGAATCCCATAGATTTCTAATCGAGAGACTAAACATTTTGTTTATCTTCTTATTAGTTTGTAAATTTGTGTACCTGCATTTAGACTCATACGTTCTAACTGATCTATAAGAAAAAGCTTCAAATTTTTTGTTTTGTATTCTGACTGCAAGAAAAAAAGAGCTTAGAAGTTCGTCAGTGCAGCAGAATATCGAGCTCATATTTCAAAAGGGGGGCGGGGGGCTCCAAAGTTTTAAAGGTGCCATATTTCTAAAGTATATAAGTGTGGGCGAAATATAATAATTCTATTTAATACCCAACTATGCTTCACCTGTCTGTGCTTAACGTATAAAAAGCCTACCATTACAAAGATATTTCCTTATTAATTTTCATAATGTTTGCGACAGTAAATGTTCAAGGCTTTAAAGCATACGATAATAGATTTATTGTAAAGGAAATAGCTGTGGTCCTCAACAATAAAGAATTCCATTGTTTCCACATGTTTCCAAAGCTCCATTTGAATTTTCGGATCTGATTAAGGATAATCAACGACAAGCTAATTGGTTAATATTACACCACCATAATTTATTATGGTCATATGGAAGCGATAGTTTTAAATCTGTAAAAAACTATTTGATGTCAACATTGAAGAACATAAAAGTTTATGTTAAGGGGCAAGAAAAAAGTGTATTGATAACAGAGTTGCTCCAAAAGCCGGTGTTTAACATTGAAGAGGAAAGTACAGGATGTGATGGAATGAATCTCTTTAGATTATATAATTTACACCCAAATGTTGTGCGTTGTCAATATCATTTCCATACTGATTGTAATGTGAAAATCAACCAACGACAAATTCGATGTGCTTTAAAATCAGCATATATTTTGTTCAAATACATATCGGCTAATAATTTAAGTTTATAATGAAATAAAATAGAACTAGAAATCTTAACTTTAGTGTTTTTTTATTTTAAAAGGGTGAGAATAAGAAGAAGAAGAAGTAGAAGAAGAAAAGTAAGTATATAAATACATTGTTTTCCAATATCAACCTCATTTTAAATTTACGTAAACAAAGGGATATATCACAATGAAGTTTAAATTTTATATCTCATTATTATTATTATTATTTGTTTTCAAAACTACCTACGGAGCACCACTTTGGGAAAACCTAGATAGTAATGCCCTTGCGATAAACCAAAACTCGAAAAGTATTCAATTTAATTTAACATTACCCAAGAGTAATGATATTTTATCAATCAATATTTCATTATTATTACTAAAACAAAGTGAGCCTCTTTTAACTAATGACGAAGAAGAAATTGAAGTGTTGTCAACGATACCATTATTTTCACCATCCACAACAATCGCACCATCGTCTAAAGATGATTTTTCAACGGAAGGGAAGCCTATGAGAACTTTTACTATAGATGAAGCTATAGAGGCATTTCGTAGAGAGCTCATTGAAAAGGAATCTGATATTGGAAAAATCATTGAGGTAAAACAAACATTTTATTGACATTTTAAATTGGAATATGACAATTTTGATCTACCAATTCGTTGTATTTATGATAGTAGAAACGTGGAAAAAATGTTGAGTATCAAGTGCTTTGAAGATCGTGAAATTGAAACTGAACGAATTCTTATAATGGTGATATTGAAAATATTATTGCTCAGGATACTTCATTTAAAAGACCACATATAAAAATAATTGATGTGAAAAACTATAGACAAACATATAATATGATCATTGTATAATGTGACTCACACGTGTATGGATAAAAATAAAAAAAACGATATGAAATTAGCTAATTTAATAAAAATTTAACTTATTTACCTGTTTCACTTAAGTTATGGAACAAGTTATCCCTATAATGATTTTATGAATGAAGAACAAAATATAAACAGCTTTAGAAATTTTGAAAATAGTAAACAGACTAGTTTTGAATACAATATTCTAAACACTTCATTACGTTTAAAAATAAATGTAAAAATTCAATTGTTAGATCAGAGTTTTCCTGAGCTCAACTCCTCATTATTAAAAACAACATCAACAACAACAACAACGCAGAGCCCTGGGGGAACTTTTATACCAACGATCCGCGATCAAAGGAGTGAGTCACATGGTGTGAAAAGAAGTGAATACACTTCAGGCACACTAGAGGCTATTGACAATTTTAAAGAATTATTAGTTGAAAAGGAAAAGAGAATAGGAGTCATTGTTCAAAGCCCAGTGGTTTTTTATAGACATTGTGAAATACGAATTAAATGCTCGTATTACAGCAATTATATACAGCGTACCTTAAATATCTATTGCTTTGAATTTCCGGAAGACAATTCGGAGACATTACATAAACGAGAAGCATTATATATACACTTCGTACGATATAAATCCAACAATAATTCATGTTGATCGTTATTATCAAACATTGCATATGAAGGTTCAGTAATCACAAACATGTCATCGTCGTCGTTGTTGTTGTTGTTGTTGTAGCGATTAGGTTACTCCCCGAAGGCTTTGGGGAGTGTTATCGATGTGATGGTCCTTTGTCGGATACAGATCCGATACGCTCCGGTAACACAGCACCATTAAGGTGCTGGCCCGACCATCTCAGGAACGATTTATATGGCCACATTAAACCTTCAGGCCATCCCTCCCTCCCCACCCCCAAGTTCCATGAGGAGCTTGGGGTCGCCAGAGCCTCGTCTGTTAGTGAAACGGGATTCGCCGCTCGAAGGTGAGGTTGACAATTGGGTTGGATAAGCTATATATTGCGCTACATAACCCCTTGAATCCCTCATCATCGTCGTCGTCGTCGTCAGCAGCAGTATACATATTTAATTTTCTGAAACAATTTAAATATATTTTACTTGAAGAGCAAAGGAAAAGACTTTTCGAAATTCGTTCAAATATTGAGTATAGAGATAAATTAAATACAATAAAAAATCATTTCTGTGAACACTATGAAAACTGTGTTTGGTCTAATTCTAATAGCACAGATGGCCCAGACACTTGCAATTGCTCACACCTAGAGCGTTTGCATGAGGAAGCCTACAAAATTATGAACACTTACACAAAATATTTATAAAGTAGCTCTAAGCAATATGGATGATAAGCGAATTGTACGATAAAATCATATTGATACTTATGCTTATGGTCATTTCGAAATCTTAGAGTAGTATTTTACTGTAATACATTTAAGAAAAAAATAATAAACAATTTATATTTTATATAATTTATTTTTATTAAATAAAAATTTTAAACACAATTGATCACATATTACTGTGTTGTATTTTTCTTTCTGCTCATAATTGTAATGTATTGGTGACTTCAGATAATTAATCAGTTCAATCGGTGGCTGTAAATTTCCAAAACTATCAAAATATTCTTTTTATTTTTTCTTAATACTTTCATGATTTTATCAAGATTTGCTAATACAGTCATATGATTATTTGACATGATTTTAAACGAGCGATCAAAAAATCGGTTATCTATCAGATGTGTATCTGATAAGAATCTGCTAAATCTGTTACCTATCAGTTGTGTATCTGATAAGAATCTGGTCTGATATCAATTTTACTTATTTTGAACTGCTATATATTAAACTTGTCTTTGGGTTTGCTAACAAGGTCACTATAGCCTTTAATAATGTTACCGGTAATTTCCTTGTACATAGTTGTTGTGAAGATCTCTTCTAATTATGAATCGATTTTCTTTTTGCAGATGGTAGGTTCTTATGTGTATATTAATCCACAAGTTGATTAAGTATATACACACCGACACACATATATACAGCAAAACAATTTCGTTGCCTACACTTAGGCGCATCCGTTCTTTCGGTTTGTGTTCTGACAGATATATATCATTTAGGTGCCTACGTATGACACCGCAAAACAACAAAACAATTTCGTTGCCTACATTTAGGCGCATCCGTTCAAACCCGCAAATATGTTCATGTATGTGTGTGTGTGTGTGTGTGCGTTTGAACTTTGTAAACTCAGCAAATCGAGCGACTGATACTGATCTGATCAGATCGCTCGATTTCTTACTGGGTTTACAAAGTTCAAACGCACACACACATTCACACACACACACAGTCATGATAGATAAAAGATTTTTTCGATCGCTCGTTTTAAATGATGTCAAATAATCATATGACTGTATTAGCAAATCTTGCTAAGACCATGAAAGTATTAAGAAAAACTAAAAAGAATATTTTGATAGTTTTGGAAATTTACAGCCGCCGATTGAACTGATTAATTATCTGAAGTCCCCAATACTTTACAATTACGAGCAGAAAGGAAAATACAACACAGTAATATGTGATCAATTATGTTTAAAATATTTATTTAATAAAAATAAATTATATAAAATATAAATTTTTTATTATTTTTTTTCTTAAATGTATTACAGTAAAGTATTACTATAAGACACACACATACAGACACACACACACATTCACACATTTGCGGTTTTGAACGAATGCGCCTAAATGTATGCAACGAAATTGTTTTGTTGTTTTGCGGTGTCATACGTATGCACCTAAATGATATAGATCGACCAGAACAAAAACCGAAATAACGGATGCGCCTAGGTGTAGGCAACGAAATTGTTTTGCTGTATATTTGTGTGTCGGTGTGTATATACTTAATCAACTTGTGGATTAATATACACATAAAAACGTACCATCTGCAAAAACAAAATCGATTCATAATTAGAAGAGATCTTCACAACAAATATGTACAAGGAAATTACCGGTAACATTATTAAAGGTTACAGTGACCTTGCTAGCAAACCCAGAGACAAGTTTAATATATAACAGTTCAAAATAAGTAAAATTGATATCAGACCAGATTCTTATCAGAAAAACAACTGATAGGTACAAGATTTAGCAGATTCTTATCAGATACACAGCTGATAGATACCAGATTTTGCCATTTAGAAGAGATCTTCACAACAAATATGTGAAAGGAAATTACCGGTAACATTATTAAAGGTTACAGTGACCTTGTTAGCAAACCCAGAGTCAAGTTTAATATATAACAGTTCAAAATAAGTAAAACTTGATACCAGACCAGATTCTTATCAGATACACAACTGATAGGTCACAGATTTAGCAGATTCTTATCAGACACACATCTGATAGATAACAGGATTTTTCGATCGCTTGTTTAAAATCATGTCAAATAATCATATGACTGTATTAGCAAATCTTGATAAGATCATGAAAGTATTAAGAAAAAATAAAAAGAATATTTTGATAGTTTTGGAAATTTACAGCCACCGATTGAACTGATTAATTATCTGAAGTCACCAATACATTACAATTACGAGCAAAAAGGAAAATGCAACACAGTAATATGTGATCAATTATGTTTAAAATATTTATTTAATAAAAAAAAATTATATAAAATATAAATTTTTTATTATTTTTTTCTTAAATGTATTACAGTAAAGTACTACTATAAGACACACACACACACATTCACACATTTGCGGTTTTGAACGGATGCGCCTAAATGTAGGCAACGAAATTGTTTTGTTGTTTTGCGGTGTCATACGTTTGCACCTAAATGATATAGATCGGCCAGAACAAAAACCGAAATAACGGATGCGCCTAAATGTAGGCAAAGAAATTGTGTTGCTGTATATTTGTGTGTCGGTGTGTATATACTTAATCAACTTGTGGATTAATATACACATAAAAACCTACCATCTGCAAAAACAAAATCGATTCATAATTAGAAGAGATCTTCACAACAAATATGTACAAGGAAATTACCGGTAACATTATTAAAGGTTACAGTGACCTTGTTAGCAAACCCAGAGACAAGTTTAATATATAACAGTTCAAAATAAGTAAAATTGATATCAGACCAGATTCTTATCAGATAAACAACTGATAGGTAACAGATTTAGCAAATTCTTATCAGATACACAGCTGATAGATAACAGATTTTTTCAATTAGAAGAGATCTTCACAACAAATATGTACAAGGAAATTACCGGTAACATTATTAAAGGCTATAGTGACCTTGTTAGCAAACCCAAAGACAAGTTTAATATATAGCAGTTCAAAATAAGTAAAATTGATATCAGACCAGATTCTTATCAGATACACAACTGATAGGTAACAGATTTAGCAGATTCTTATCAGATACACATCTGATAGATAACAGGTTTTTTCGATCGCTCGTTTAAAATCATGTCAAATAATCATATGGCTGTATTAGCAAATCTTGATAAGATCATGAAAGTATTAAGAAAAACTAAAAAGAATATTTTGATAGTTTTGGAAATTTACAGCCACCGATTGAACTGATTAATTATCTGAAGTCACCAATACATTACAATTATGAGCAGAAAGAAAAATACAACACAGTAATATGTGATCACTTATATTTAAAATATCTATTTAATAAAAATAAATTATATAAAATAAAAATTGCATTATTTAATCGGGGATTGTACGTATTGCTTTTTTTTTAAATGTATGAAAACATTTATTTGAAGCAATTTTTTTATTTTATAACTTATTTAATAATTTGGGAAAAATTTAAACAACGTGACATCAGGACGGAAAAGGCGACAGCTGTTTCGATTATACTTTGTAAATCTCTTCAAAGCCTTTTCTCCCGGGAGTGGGAGTCGAACCCGCACTCCTACGATAGTTGAAATGGTTACAACCGCATTCAGCTACGTCATGCCTTAGTTGTTGTAAAGTTTTTCCCAATTGCCTTCTTTTGCTTATTTTAATCTTTTACACATTGCATACTTCGTTCAATTTTTTAAATTAGAATAGAAGAAAGAAAAAATGTTGACAACTGCCAAAGCTCATTGTATAGATCCATTTCGGGAACTGCTAAATTTCCTGATCGGCAACGTTTAGGCGCCTCTGCTATAACCATTCAGCCATCACAGCAGTTTTTTGTTTATCTTCATTAATCCTACATCTATTCTGGTTCGTGCCAATTGATATTCACAACACTGCGACATCCGTTGCAGAATGGATGTGAAAATTGGATTTGTTTGATGGCAATGCTGACATAGTGTCATATTTTATTGATTAATACATCCCAGAGCACGGGGAAAAAGTGTCAATAAAATATGACACTATGTCAGCATTGCCATCAAACAAGTCCAATTTTCACATCCATTCTGCAACAGATGTCGCAGTGTTGTGAATATCAATTGGCACGAACCAGAATAGAAGTAGGATTAATGAAGACAAACAAAAAACCGCTGTGATGGCTGAATGGTTATAGCAGGGGCGCCTAAACGTTGCCGATCAGGGAATTTAGCAGTTCCCGAAATGGATCTATACAACGAGCTTTGGCAGTTGTCAACATTTTTTCGTTCTTCTATTCTAATTTAAAAAATTTTTCAGTTAAAAAAAAAATTTATCATAACAATAATAATGTTAAAAAAAAAATAAAATTATTGGTAAGCCTTGAACTCGATTCGAACCCGCGATCTTACAAATCAGTAGGCCGATATAACAACAAAAATTGTTAAAATATAAATTGTTTATTATTTTTTTCTTAAATGCATTACAGTAAAATACTACTCTAACATTTCGGAATGACCATAAGCATAAGTATCAATATGATTTTCTCGTACAATTCGCTTATCATCCATATTGCTTAGAGCTACTTTATAAATATTTTGTGTAAGTGTTCATAATTTTGTAGGCTTCCTCATCCAAACGCTCTAGGTGTGAGCAATTGCAAGTGTCTGGACCTTCTGTGCTATTAGAATTAGACCAAACACAGTTTTCATAGTGTTCACCGAAATGATTTTTTATTTTACTTAATTTATCTCTATACTCAATTTTTGAATGAATTTCGAAAAATCTTTTCCTCTGCTCTTCAGGTAAAATATGTTTAAATTGTTTCAGAAAATTAAATATGTATACTGCTGCTGACGACGACGATGACGATGACATGTTTGTGATTACTGAACCTTCATATGCAATGTTTGATAATAACGATCAACATGAATTATTGTTGGATTTATATCGTACGAAGTGTATATATAATGCTTCTCGTTTATGTAATGTCTCCGAATTGTCTTCCGGAAATTCAAAGCAATAGATATTTAAGGTACGCTGTATATAATTGCTGTAATACGAGCATTTAATTCGTATTTCACAATGTCTATAAAAAACCTCTGGGCTTTCAACAGTGCCTCCTATTCTCTTTTCCTTTTCAACTAATAATTCTTTAAAATTGTCAATAGCCTCTAGAATGGTGTATTCACTTCTTTTCACACCATGTGACTCACTCCTTTGATCGCGGATCGTTGGTATAAAAGTTCCCCCAGGGCTCTGCGTTGTTGTTGTTGTTGATGTTGTTTTTAATAATGAGGGGTTGAGCTCAGGATAACTCTGATCTAACAATTGAATTTTTACATTTATTTTTAAACGTAATGAAGTGTTTGGATTATTGTATTCAAAACTAGTCTGTTTACTATTTTCAAAATTTCTAAAGCTGTTTATATTTTGTTCTTGATTCATAAATTCATTATAGGGATAACTTGTTCCATAACTTAAGTGAAACAGGTAAATAAGTAACATTTTTATTAAATTAACTAATTTCATATCGGTTTTTTATTTTTATCTATACACATGTGAGTCAAATTATACAATGGTCATATTATATGTTTGTCTATAGTTTTTCACATCAATTATTTTTATATGTGGTCTTTTAAATGAAATATCCTGAGCAATAATATTTTCAATATCACCATTATAAAAATTCGTTCAGTTTCAATTTCACGATCTTCAAAGCACTTGATACTCAACATTTTTTCCACGTTTCTACTATCATAAGTACAACGAATTGGTAAATCAAAATTGTCATATTCCAATTTAAAATGTCAATAAAATGCTTGTTTTGCCTCAATGATTTTTCCAATATCAGATTCCTTTTCAATGAGCTCTCTACGAAATGCCTCTATAGCTTCATCTATAGTAAAAGTTCTCATAGGCTTCCCTTCCGTTGAAAAATCATCTTTAGACGATGGTGAGATTGTTGTGGATGGTGAAAATAATGGTATCGTTGACAACACTTCAATTTCTTCTTCGTCATTAGTTAAAAGAGGCTCACTTTGTTTTAGTAATAATAATGAAATATTGATTGTTAAAATATAATTACTATTGGGTAATGTTAAATTAAATTGAATACTTTTCGAGTTTTAGTTTATCGCAAGCGCATTACTATCTAGGTTTTCCCAAAATGGTGCCGCGTAAGTAGTTTTGAAAACAAATAATAATAATAATAATAATGAGATATAAAATTTAAATTTCATTGTGATATATCCCTTTGTTTACGTCAATTTAGAATGAGGTTGATATTGGAAAACATTGTATTTATATACTAACTTTTCTTCTTCTTCTTTTTATTCTCACCCTTTTAAAATAAAAAAAAACACTAAAGTAAAAATTTCTATTTATGTATATTTTAAGCTACGCAGATCTATTGTGTTGGGTGCAAATAAAAATAAAAATAAAGATTATTCCACCTTTCAGCTCGACGTTTCGCCAAATTTCCTTGGCATCTTCAGGAGCGTGACACTGTATTTATTTAATAAAACAACAAAGAACACAATCAGATACACAAAGATTTAAAATTTAAAATATTGCAAATAAATATTGATTGCACAAAAATTTTTTCTTACTTACAATAATGGAAAATTAACGAAAAACACAATTTTTACTAAAACATTTAAACATTTAAAAACATTTGAATATTAAAAAATTGCGGAAAGTTAATAAAGTACAAAAAATCGATACCACCTACATGCGGTAAACTTGTCATACTAAAAACTAAATTACAAACATAATAGGTACGCGGCGGCGATATTGTCTGTATCTTCTTTGCTGTTTATTGTGTTTCCTCTTTTTTGCAAAATTCTTAGGCTTTCTAAGGTGTAACGCGCTTTTTCTCTCCTTTCGGTGTCTATTATTTTTATGTTTTCAAAATCAGCTGTGTGTTTATTTTCTATTGCATGCTGTGCTAAAGCTGTGCTTTGTTTTTGTTTACGTATATCTGCTTCGTGCTCAGCTACCCGCGTGCCGAGCGCCCGCTTTGTGGTCCCAATGTAGACCTTATTGCAGCTATCTTCTTTATTCCCTTTACAATGAATTTCGTAAACTACATTGCTACGTTGTTGGAGATCTATGGGTGTTTTTGTTTTTGTAAAGCACGTTGCCAAAATGCAGTTTGACCTGTATGCTAGTGTAGTGTTTGTGTTTGATGTTTTTGTCAAGTCATGTGTGAAATTTCCTGTGAGCCTAGGAATGTAAGTGACACTGAAGTATCGCTTTGTCTGGTTATTTGTATCTGAAGACTGTGTTTTTTGGGCTATATTTCCTATTTCCATTTGTTTCTGATTTATTAAATTTGATATGATATGGTCTGGATAATTATTCTTTTTAAGGGTCAATTTAATTTTCCTAATATTTGCGTCATGAAAACTTTGATGGCTGATAGATAATATTTTGTCTATAAAGTTCTTCGCTGTATTTATTTTGTATTTGAAAGGCTGTGAGGATATAAAGTTTATGAGGCGCCCAGAAGAGGTTGGTTTCGTGTACCAATCCAATATTAGTTTGTTATTGAGCCTGTGTATACGTGTGTCTAGAAAGGGATGTTGTTGTTTTCTTCTTTTTCGATCGTAAACTTTAGTCGATTATGATATTTATTTAACACATCTAATATAGTATTTGTGTCTTATCTTGGGATGATGGCGAAAATATCATCTACATATTTGACTAGGAACTTTATTTGTATGTTGCGTTGTTTCTGTAATTCAATAAAAGTGTGTGAAAGCGCGTCATCCATTATTATATCGGCAATTGTTGGGGAAAGGGGGTTGCCCATAGGCATTCCATATGTTTGTGTATATATGTTGTTGTTGTGCACGAAATAATTGTTGTCTTTTAAGCAGAACTCTAAAATATAGTGAAACTTGCTCTTAGGTATATTCGTATATTCCTTTATTTCATTCCATTTTTGCATTATTATTTTGGAGGCCATATTTGTTGGTATATTAGTGAATAACGAGACGACATCAAACGACACTAACAATTCATCATCACCTATAGTTAAATTTTGCAGTTTTTCTTTTAACTCAAACGAGTTTTTAATGTTATATTCGGTGGAAATCAACGACTTAATAATTGTTCCTATGTATTTGGACAAGTGATAACATGGAACATTGATAGACGAGACAATCGGACGTAAGGGACAGTCTGGCTTATGAATTTTTGGCAGTCCATATAAACGAGGTGCTGTAGCTGCTGTGCTAGTTAATTGTTGTTTATCTTTTAGGCTAATGTGCTTTCCTTTGAATAGTTCGAGTATTATATTATTGTTTTTCCTTTGAAGTGTGGATGTTGGGTCAGCTCGTATCGCTTTATAGGTATTCTTGTCTCCTAGTATTTTTTCAATTTTCGTGTTGTAGTCCGCTTTATATAGAACGACTGTTTTGTTCCCCTTGTCCGCGTCTGTTAAGATTATGTCATCTTTGTGAAGGTTTAGAAAAGCTTTTGTTTTTTTGTAAGTCTCTAGTACAAATTTCTCTACGGAATTATGTTTAATATTGCGCCTAAATTGAAGAATTCTGCTGCACAATTTGTTTCTTGCTATTTCTTTTTCATTCTCAGTTTCTAATGTTTCAAACACTTGTTCCATTTCTGCTATTGTGTGTATAGGTGGGAAATTATTGTTTGTTGTAGGGACTGTAAATTTTTTGCCTAAAGACAATAGCCACTTCACATCTTCGGGAAAGTCTATGTTTGTAGTGTTGACAACCATTCGCTGTTAATGTTGATTCCCAGTTTTCGTATTTGCTCGTGCTTAAGTTGGTTAATCTTAGAGGATAGTGTCGCTGCTTTCTGTTCTCCTATCTTTTTGCTGAGACAGTTTTGCTTGACTATAACTGCATTGAATTCTTCCTTACTAAGAGCTTTACGTATTTGTTTTTGAGTGTGGTATATTGTATCTTTGGTGGTTTTTATGTTCATATTTGTTTGTGTTATCTCAATGTTAAGTATTTTTAAGAAGAAATTGTGTTTGGTTTTTTCTATTTGTTGTGTTATTTTACCTGACGTTGTGTCCACTATTGTACTTTTTAATGTGTTGGATAGATGTTTGTTTCTAGACACACGTATACACAAGCTCAATAACAAACTAATATTGGATTGGTACTCGAAACCAACCTCTTCTGGGCGCCTCATAAACTTTATATCCTCACAGCCTTTCAAATACAAAATAAATACAGCGAAGAACTTTATAGACAAAATATTATCTAACAGCCATCAAAGTTTTCATGACGCAAATATTAGGAAAATTAAATTGACGCTTAAAAAGAATAATTATCCAGACTATATCATATCAAATTTAATAAATCAGAAACAAATGGAAATAGAAAATATAGCCCAAAAAACACAGTCTTCAGATACAAATAACCAGACAAAGCGATACTTCAGTGTCACTTACATTTCTAGGCTCACAGAAAATTTCACACATGACTTGACAAAAACATCAAACGCAAATACTACACTAGCATACAGGTCAAACTGCACTTTGGCAACGTGCTTTACAAAAAAAAAAACACCCATAGATCTCCAACAACGTAACAATGTAGTTTACGAAATTCATTGTAAAGGGAATAAAGAAGATAGCTGCAATAAGGTCTACATTGGAACCACAAAGCGGGCGCACGGCACGCGGGTAGCTGAGCACGAAGCAGATATACGTAAACAAAAACAAAGCACAGCTTTGGCACAACATGCAATAGAAAATAAACACACAGCTGATTTTGAAAACATAAAAATAATAGACACCGAAAGGAGAGAAAAGGTGCCTTACACCTTAGAAAGCCTAAAAATTTTGCAAAAAAGAGGAAACACAATAAACACAAAAGAAGATACAGACAATATCGCCGCCGCGTACCTATTATGTTTGTAATTTAGTTTTTAGTATGACAAGTTTACCGCATGTAGGTGGTATCGATTTTTTGTACTTTATTAAGTTTCCGCAATTTTTTAATATTCAAATGTTTTTAAATGTTTAAATGTTTTAGTAAAAATTGTGTTTTTTGTTAATTTTCCATCATTGTAAGTAAGAAAAAATTTTTGTGCAATCAATATTTATTTGCAATATTTTAAATTTTAAATCTTTGTGTATCTGATTGTGTTCTTTTTTGTTTTATTAAATAAATACAGTATCACGCTCCTGCAGATACCAAGGAAATTTGGCGAAACGTCGAGCTGAAAAGTGGAATAATCTTTATTTTTATTTTTATTTGCACCCAACACAATAGATCTGTGTAGCTTAAAATATACATAAATATTATCCAAACAGATCGGAAGAAAATTATATGTAAAAATTTCTAATTCTATTTTATTTCATTATAAATTTAAAATACTAGCCGATATGTATTTTAACAAAATATTTGCTGATTTTAAAGCAAAACGAATTTGTCGTTGGTTGATTTTCACATTACAATCAGTATGGAAATGATATTGACAACACACAACATCTGGGTGTAAACTATATTATCTAAAGACATTCATTCCAACACATCCTGTACTTTCCTCTTCAATGTTAGACACCGGATTTTGTAGGAACTCTGCTATCCATACACTTTTTCCTTGCCCCTTAACATTAGCTTTTATGTTCTTCAATGTTGACATCAAATAATTTTTTACAGACTTAAAACTATCGCTTCCATATGACCATAATAAATTATGGTGGTGTAATATTAACCAATTAGCTTGTCGTTGATTATCCTTACTCAGACCCGAAAATTCAAATGGAGCCTTTATGTGGAAACAATGGAATTCTTTATTGTTGAGGACCACAGCTATTTCTTTTACAATAAATCTGTTATCGTATGCTTTAAAGCCTTGAACATCTACTGTCGCAAACATTATGAAAATTAATAAAGAAATTTCTTTGTAATGGTAGGCTTTTTATACGTTAAGCACAGACAGGTGAAGCATAGTTGGGTATAAAATAGAATTTTTATATTTCGCCCACACTTATATACTTTAGAAATATGGACCCTTTAAAAATTTGGAGCCCCCCATTTAGAATCTGAGCTCGATATTCTGCTGCACTGATGAACTTCTAAGGTCTTTTTTTCTTGCAGTCAGAATACAAAACAAACAATTCGGAGCTTTTTCTTATAGATCAGCTAGAACGTATGCGTCTAAATGCAGGTATACAAACTTACAAACTAATAAGAAGATAAACAAAAGTTTAGTCTTTATATTTATTTGCGGTTTTGTGAAATTCTCACATGCATATATATATATACATATGCAATGTTGAACAGTTAAGGTTTCTTATCATCATATTTTGATTTTTTCTCTTGTACAAACATTTCTTAAGCGTAGGTATTAATTCCATTATTTTTTACAAATCTCTTATCATCTAAAAACTTAACGTTACTTTATTTATTTCTTGTGTATACAATTCATGAGATTTTGATCTGAAAATATACATTGAGTCAAAGTACAATTTCTTTTCGAATAAACATCTTTTAAAATCATTTGCAGAAAGTTTGAGAGTAACACATTGTTTAAACTCTTAATTTTTTAATCTCTTTTTTTTCTTGATCGATGTGAATAGAATACATTTTTGCTCTCAAACCAATAAATTCCTTCATTATTAGTACAAGATTGGGAAAATACAAGTATTTTGGGGAAGAGATAGGAAAAAATTAGGTACCTGGGTCTTAATAGCAAAACCAAATTTCCATAGTCTAAGCAAATTTTCTAATAATATAATAGCGATTCAATTGAAATAAGTGTCAACTCTGTACAATAAAACGATACATATTGGTGTGGTGGGTGGGGGGATTGGAGAGCAGTCGCTCGATTAGAAATCTATAGGACTCTTTAAAACGGCTCGGGTGAAGTCTAGGACTCATTAGAAATATGAGGAGACATTTAAAAATTTTCATTTCATTTCATTTTTATACCTTTCATGAACATGAAATGGTATATTAACTTTGGTCCGATGTTTGTAACGTTGAGAAATATAGAAGATAGACTCACCATTAACTATACCGAATTGATCAGGGCGACGAAGTGAATTGATATAGCCATGTCCGTCTGTCCGTCCGTCTGTCTGTTTGAACGCAAACTAGTCCCTCAAATTTTGAGATATCTCAATGAAATTTGGCACAAGGATGTATTTTTGTATTATATTAGACATTTGTTGGATCCGGTAGGATCGGACCACTATAACATATATCTCCCATACAACCGATCGTACAGATAAGACGATTTTGGTCATTCCTGCCGCAATTTAGAAAGTATAAACGTGAAACTCGGTGATATATTCTAATACATCATATAGGATTTTCTGAAAAAATCACTTTGATCGGAGCTATATATAGTATATATCCCATACAACCGATCGTTCAGATAGAAAGATTTTTGGCCATTTCTCCCTTAATTTAGAAAGTATAAACATGAAACTCGGTAATATATATTTTGATATATCATAGAAGATTTTCTGAAAAAATCACTTTGATCGGAGCTATATATAGTATATATCCCATACAACCGATCGTTCAGATAGAAAGATTTTTGGCAATTTCTCCCTTAATTTCCAATATAAAAACGTTAAACCTGGTGATATTTATTCTAATATATCATAGAAGATTTCATGAACAAATCATTTGGATCGGAGTTATATATAATATATATCCCATACAACCGATCGTTCAGATAGAAAGATTTTTAGCCATTTCTCCCTTAATTTCCAATATAAAAACGTTAAACTTGGTGACATTTATTCTAATATATCATAGAAGATTTCCTGAAAAAATCACTTTGATCGGAGCTATATGTATATAGTATATACCTATCCCATACAACCAATCGTTCAGATAGAAAGATTTTTGGCCATTTCTCCCTTAATTTAGAAAGTATAAACATGAAACTCGGTCATATATATTTTAATATATCATAGAAGATTTCATGAAAAAATCATTTGGATCAGAGCTATGTATAATATATATCCCATACAACCGATCGTTCAGATAGAAAGATTTTTGGCCATTTCTCCCTTAGTTTCCAATATAAAAACGTTTAACTTGGTGATATATATTCCAACATGTCATTGAAGATTTCCTGTAAAAATCATTTCGATCGGAGCTATATATAATATATATCCCATACACCCGATCGTTCAGATAAGGGGGTTTTTTGCCATTTTTTATTTTATATTTATCTTAAAAATCGTTTAGGTATGTACATGTGTTCACTATATATTTCTTATCTTATACGTCCGATTATTTGGAGATTATGAACGGGATATGATTATTGTTTAGCCACATTCATGAAAGGTATGAAGACTTCGGCACAGCCGAAGACATTCCCGTCCTTACTTGTTTTACTCAAAATATGTCCAACTTATATACATTGAGACAAGTAGCCCTTATCTAAATGTATGTATATGGATGGGTGTGTCTGTATGTATTTTGCGGTTTGTTGATATATATATATATATATATATGCTGTCATGTTTACGGCAAAGCTCTGCTAAAGGTAAAAAGCTCTAAGCTTTTTCTTATACACCACTAAGCTTTTTCTTATGCGCCACCTAGCGGAAGTTAGCCAGAACACAAACCAGAAGATCAGCCAGAACACAAACCGAAAGCTCTAAACTTAAGAACGTGTGCGCCTAAAAGTAGGCAACGAAATTGATTTGTTGTATATATATGTGTGTCGGTGTGTATATACTTTTCCTTTCCCATTTTTCCTTTCTCCATTTGGGCTCGAATCGGTATTTACATACTACTTATTAATGAATGCATAGAGTCTCCTTCATTCTGCGTGTGGCCTACTCCCAAAAAACGATGAACAATATCGACTTTATACTTAAGCGATGCGAGATGAAACATTGAAAAAACGAAACTGTTACGATTTTGTCCGGCACAGTTGTCCGAGTAAAAAACGAATTTTTTCATACCTCCGTTGGCTTTTTTTCGATAAAATCGAAAAGAAAGCTTGCGATTTCATTGGCCCCTTTTTACCAATCGTTTCATTCCACAAATAGCAGAACCCCTCATTTCTCGTACAGTCATAGACAGTAAAATTATAAATTGACAGATGCCGTTTGTAATAGAAAGCGGAAGATTCAGCACGAGGACATGGCAAAACTTTTTGAAGGTCAAAGCAAGCAACACATGCAGTTTCATCTCCACGAGCAGTTATTTTGTCCTCATCTTTCATACTTCTGGCCAGATTTTTCGCATTGATGTGTTTATCATGGCCCTCTTGGGTTTTCGTTTTCTCTTCAGGAGTTGAATGATTCCAAGTGAAACGAACATCACATTGGTCTTTTTTCGGTTTGAAAAAGTGGAGATTGAAATCATTATAAAAAATATCCCTGTACTGTCGCTCGGAGGCAATCGTTGATTGAGTGGGATAATTTTCAGCCATCCAAGTCACGTAAAATCGGTACAATTTTTTTATATCAAGGTTTTCATTGAGATATTCACGATTGCTGTCCTTGCGACAGTAATGAGAGGGAACCTTTGGAAACGCTGGAAACTAATTGTGGTTTAAATCTGGATTTCCCATTTTTTCCACGAGAATGGGGCTGCAAGGCGCCGCTGCTTCCTTGCTTCTGTAATGATGTCCTATCCCATGCATCGTTGATAACCAAGGTATTTAAGAACATTGTTTTGCAAACCTGAAATGGTTTTGCAAACCTGAAAAAATGGTCATATAAATGATGTACACATTTTTGTATACCTTTATGGTTTTTCCTTCGACTCGAAAACTGTAATTTCGAGATTCTTTTCTTTTCGAATCCTAACTAGTGGTTTTTGTTTTGATAGGCCGAGATGAGACTCTTTTTGTGAGATATTCCCACTTTTTCTCATGCGAAGTTAGGCTCCAAATTTCGCAGAAGAGAGTTTTTCTAGTTTCTTCACTTAGACGTGATCTGCATTTGATTCTACAATTTGCAGCACATTCTTCCTTGAGTGCTCGAGCTTCTTTGATTTTTCCGCTTTCATTAATATACGTTTTCCCAGCTTGTCTTGCTTTTTTTGATTTTTTTTTTTTCAGTTATTAGGATTTCGCTGCCGCTTTTTAATGAGTCTCTGTATTTCCTCAGAATTTTCAGTCACAGTCAAGTCTTGTCCAGTATTTTCAGCCACAGTCAACTCTTGCCCCCGTTCAATGTTTTCTGCCTCGCGTCCTTGATTAGGCTCAGTGGAACTATTTTCAGTTTCCAAAAAGTGTGCTGTACTTAATTCTCTCTCTTGATTGGACTCCACCAAATAATTTTCATTTTGCAACAAGTTCGTTGTATTTGACTCTTGTGCAACCGAAATCATATTCTGCAAAGGGGCAAGTCTAGCTGCTTGTCCGTACTCATCAGCCTCTCTAGCATCTACAATAGTTGAAAATATAATTGCGATATATCTACGATAAATTTGCCGTACGGTTCCATCCATCCATACGTCCGTCAGGCCGACTTGCAGTCCATCTTCATATGTGATTTTGCTATAATTTGTATTTGAATATAGGTATTTTATTGATATTTGGCACACAATTCCCTTTGATCAGGACACAGTATTATACAAAAAGTGGGCGTAATAGTTGTGTAGCCACGCCCCTTTTTATATAAAACAAATGTCATACAAAATTAATCCTTCGATTACTCCATCTTGAGAGATTTTGTTAAAAAGTGGGCGGTGCCACGCCCACAAAAACAACTTTTTTCTGCCGTTGACTTGCCTCCAACCAGGCAACCCACATACCAAATTTGAAGATCATAGCTCTCTTAGGTATCGAAAAATCGAAGGATTAATTTTGTATGATATTTATTTTAAATTTAAGGGGGCGTGGCTACACACCGATTACGCCCACTTTCCAAAGGTTTTTTCGTATATCATTTGGCACCCCTATATGACACTGATGTTAGAATTTTACTCATATCGCTTTACAGGTTACAGAGATATACCGTTACAAACATATTTTAAAACTAGTATACATATTTTTATTTATATATATAAATATAGGCGTGGTTATCATCCAATATTGATATTTTTTTGTGGAAAAAGTTCCCACCATACACTCAAGACGCGCACCAACTGTCATCGAAATATCTTCAACCGTTTTCGATATATCGGTATGGAGATCATAGCCCTCTTAGGTATTGACGTATCGAGGAATAGGTTTTATATAGAATGCTCTATATATACGTGTAAAAAGGGGCATGGCTACATTCCGATTACGCCCACTTTTTGTATAAACCTCTGTCTTGATCATGGGGAATAGTGTGCTAAATTTCAATAAAATATCTATATCCAAATACAAATTATACCAAAAACACATATGAAGATGGACTGCAAGGCGGCCTGACGGATGGATGGATGGATGGAACCGTACGGCAAATTTTTTATTTTATTTTCGGTTGAGGCTACCGATTAAACCTATTGAGGCTACGTAGCGTCTACCGAAAAAAAATCGGTAGCCTCCACAGATTTAATCTGTTGCCTCAACAGATTTAATCGGTAGCGTTTACCGATTTTTTTTTTCAGTGTATGAAAAAAAAGCACGTACGAGGTTTTGGAGGTTAGAAATCTAGACCATTATTTTCGGTGTGGGAAAACTTGATTTACAACTTACCTTGTACGTTTTCTACTTGCTGTACTTGGGGAGTAATTAGGAAATTAAAAGAATCTTCGACATCACCCATTGGCGTTTCCATTTTGGTTATAAAAGTTCACAACAAAATCAAAACCTGCACTTTTTCATACCGATAACGATTCTCACCGTAAACACGTGTTGCCGCGTTGTACGCAACCTGTAGGGAAAATATCTAGTTCTGAACTAGCGTGCTTCTCCAACTTTTTCAGTTTAAATTCAGAAAGTTACAATTCATATTCAGAAAATTACAATTGAAGTTCAGAAATGTCAGTGTACGCTTTATTGAAATTTTCTGAACTTGAATTGTAATTTTCTGAACTTGAATTGTAATTTTCTGAATATGAATTGTAACTTTCTGAATTTAAACTGAAAAAGGTGTAGTGCATACGGAACCACTACTAGTTCGCCCTCAATCTCTTTTGCATGCTTTCAACTGGGGAATTTAACATGGCGAAGTCAGTTGTAGATTTTTGAACTAGAGAAAAACTAGTTACTATCGGACTAGTTCTTTTTTGGCACTTAACCCCCAAACGGGCAAGGCTGCCTTGAGGCAGCCTTTGTTAAAAACTCAAATTTAACGCGGCCGTTGTAATTTTCGCAAAAAATACATTAATTTTTTCCTTGGAATTTAGTTATTATTGTATGCTCACTTTTTTATTTTTCTCCGCGCTCGCTGTGCTCATACTTTATGCTTTCCGATATTACTGAAGAAGAAGTCATCCAACTAATGGAATCGGTAGATACAGACGAAGATTGTGGGGATTTTAGCAGTGATGACGAATTCAATGATCCAAATTTTAGCCCAGATGAAATATCTCCCGAAGACGCTGAATGTATTTCTAATTGTATTAGAGAAATGGATGCTACGGGTCAAAGAATTTTGTTGATCAAAGTTTCGACATGTCGCTCATCAGCGCGTCATCACCGAAATCAGTAGTCCCATCAACCTCAGCAGAATAGTTGAAGGATCAGAAAAGAGTACGATCTCCTTTACTAGTGTCAGAAAGTTTTGGTCCTTCGAGTTTACCATCTGGTGGAGGGTTTAATGGTTCAGGTATAAATTATGTAATTTTTCCTTACAGAAGTCATTTTTTTTTCAAAATTAACTGACATATACAGAGATTCAAAAGAATTTTCGAACATGACATGGCGTAAGAGTCAGATGCAATTGCATGTCAGTGACATAGCTTTTCAGGGAGACTTCACATTGCCACAGTCAATAAAAGATCTGTCTACTCCAATGGAATTTTTAAACTACTTTTTTTCAGAAAAAATTATATTTTTGATTTCTGAAGAGACGAATCGCGCAGCGCTCGTGGAAAACATCAACACAACTTTTAAAACCAACCCAGAAGAAATTCGACATTATATTTGAATTATGTTATACATGTCCTTGTATCGACAAATGCAAAAATGCTTTTCCAAAAATACAGAACATCATGCCTGCAAAGAGATTTATGTTAATAAAAAATACCTGTCTTTTCATGATGAAAGCCGAAAATTTTAAAATGGACAAGCGGGCTACGATCCTTTGTTTCGTATACGAAGACTTTCTGAAGAGATAAACAAAATGTTCGACACTATACCAAAGAAAAGTCGCCTCTGTGTTGATGAGCCAATGTGCAGCACGAAAATAAGACACCATTTATGCCAATACATGCCAAATAAGCCACATAAATGGGGCATAAAACTATTTGTACTCTGCGATACTAATGGATTTGCTTATCGCTTTGAAATTTATAATGGCGCAGGTGACAATGTTATCTTACCAAACTCACCGAACTTAGGAAGCACTGCCAATGTTGTTGTTCGGTTGTCCCAAACAATACCAAATTTTAGAAACCATATCCTTTATTTTGATAATTTTTACACAACGCTTCCGTTATTGGTATATTTACGAGCACGTGGAATTTTTAGTCTAGGTACAATCAGGGTCAATAGGATTCCTAACTGTAAATTACCTTCCGACCTCGAAGTGAAAAAACAAGGGAGAGGATTTTCAGTAGAGTTTGTTGCATCATCGTATGGCGTTGAAATAAATACAGTCCTATGGAAACACAATAAGAGTGTACGTTTAGCGTCAACATACGTTGGAACTGTACCATTTTCCAGGTCAAATCCCACACTTCAGGAGTCAAAGGTGGTACGCTACGATCAGAAAAACAGAAAAAGTACCTCGAAGTAGACTGTCCTCAGATAATAAGGGAATATAATAAGCATATGGGTGCAGTTGATCTAATGGACGGTCTTATGGCCCGTTACCATATTAGAGCTAAGACACGAAATCCAATGATTAATGTCAAAATCGTACGGCACCCGAAGTTGATGTATCAAATCAAATAAAAAAAGTTTATAATCAGCTGTTCCATGCTGCCACCTTGTATCGTTGCGCCATGTGCGCATGTGAATATCTCTCTCTGTTGCCCCGCATGTATGTGTGCAGGCATAATGATTAATTCGTTTACGTACATACAAGTGTAGCAGCTTGCTTCATTGTGTTGTGGCTTTATATACTAAATATCAGATTAGTGATGGGAGTATCACTTAGTGTCACTGATATTCGTCACAATATATATGTAAGCAAAGCATAACAATTATGCTGAGTGATCAAAGTTCAGTTCAATGACAAGTGTACTACGTTTAGCTAGTATAATTTTTATACTCAGCGTGCTTTGCACACTTAGTATATTAACTTTGATTGGATAACGGTTGGTTGTACAGGTATATAGGAATCGAGATAGATACAGGCTTCCATATATCAAAATCATCAGTGTCGAAAAAAAATTTAATTGAGCCATGTCCGTCCGTCCGTCCGTCCGTTAATACGATAACTTGAGTAAATATTGAGATATCTTCACCAAATTTGGTACACGAGCTTACCTGGACCCAGAATAGATTGGTATTTAAAATGAGCGAAATCGGTGATAACCACGCCCACTTTTTATATATATTACATTTTGGAAAACACAAAAAACCTGGTTATTTAGTAAATAATACAACTGGACTGATATTGAGGCTCTTGATAAAAATTGGAAAAAATTTTAAAAATGGGCGTGGCACCGCCCACTCATGATAAAATAAATTTTACAAATATTATTAATCACAAATCAAAAATCGTTAAACCTATCGTAACAAAATTCGGCAGAGAGGTTGCCTTTACTATAGGAAATGCTTTGAAGAAAAATTAATGAAATCGGTTAAGGACCACGCCCACTTTTATATAAAAGATTTTTGAAAGTGTCGTGGACGAATAAAATAAGATATACCTTTGCAAAAAAGAGCTTTATATCAATGGTATTTCATTTCCCAAGTGGATTTATAACAATAAATAGGAAAAACTTAAAATTTAAAAAAATGTGCGTGCCGCCGCCCCTTTTATGACTAAGCAATTTTCTATATTTCGGGAGCCATAACTAGAAGAAAAATTAACGGATCGTAATAAAATTGGGTACACAGATTTTCCCTATAGCAGCAAATATTTCTGGAAGAAATGGACGAGATCGGTTAAAGACCACGCCCAATTTCATAAAAAAGGTTTTTAAATGGGTCGTGGACGAATAAAATAAGCTATATCTTTGCAAAAAAGAGCTTTATGTCAATGGTATTTAATTTCCCAAGTGGATTTATAACAATAAATAGGAAAAAATTAAAATTTTAAAAATAGTGCGTGGCACCGCCCCTTTTATGACTAAGCAATTTTCAATATTTCGGGAGCCATAACTAGAAGAAAAATTAATGGATCGTAATAAAATTGGGTACACAGATTGTCCCTTTAGTAGGACATATTTCTAGAAATAATGGACAAGATCCGTTAATGACCACGCCCATTTTTATGTAAAAGATTTTTAAAAGGGTCGTAAACGAAAATAATAAGCTATATCTTAGCGAAAAAGAGCTTTGTATCAATAGAATTTTACTTTTTAAATTAAATTATAACATTAAATTGAAAACACTAAAATTTTTGAAAACGGGTGTGGCACCGCCCCTTTTATGACTAAGCAATTTTCTATGTTTCGGGAGCCATAACTCCAAGAAAAATTAACGGATCGTAATAAAATTGGGTACACAAATTTTCCCTATAGTAGAAAATATTTCTAGTAAAAATAGAAGGGATCGATTAAAGATCACGGCAGCTTAGATATAAAATAAGTTTAAAAGGGTCGTAGACTAGAATAATAAGCTATAACTTAGAAAAAAATAGTTTTGAATCAATGATATTTCACATATCACGTTTTATTGTAAGAGGAAATGGGGAGACATTTTTTTTTTTAAACGGGCGGTGCCACTTGTTATGTAGAAATGGAATTTTTCTGAAATTAAATGTGCAATTGAAGTTCATGCTGGGTGTATAATGTTCGAACCTAGACACCTTTACTTGTTATATTTATATTTCTAATGTATAATTTAGTTATTTTATAGTAAACAAAGTTTTTTTTCTTTGAATTTGTGACGCCTTCAATGTAATCCAGTGATACATACATTTATGTAAGTGTTCTATTAAAATAATTTTTTGCTCATTTTTAACCAAAAAAATGGAAATATGATAGGACATATGAATGTAATAAGAAAATTCATAGGAAATCTCTCATTACAACTGCGTGACCTAATGTCCCCTAAGCTCAGAATCTCACGGAATTTTGAGGTGTCCATTGTGGACAGGACCCACTGGGAAATAGGGAATCCTTATAACGACCCTGACCCAGACGATTGGTATACGGATGGATCGAAATTCGATGACGGAAAAACGGGAGCTGGCATCTATGAACCTGGAAACAAGGTTTTGTTGTGATGGGTTCCCGACATCAGGGACATGAAGGTAATGAACATGCAGATTACCTAGGAAAGCAGGGTGCTACATCAGCATTCTAAGGTCCAGAGCCCTTTTGTGGACTCACAAAAGCACCCACCAGGGAAACTGTAAGTAACTGGGAAACCAAACAGTTCAGACTTCACTGGATTGATTGCCCTGGGCAAAGGCAGGCCAAACTGTTTATACTTCCGGCAACGAAAATATCAGCTAAACTCATTAACCTAAGCAGGGAGGACCTAAGAACTCTTACTAGGTACTACACGAGACACTGCGGTCTACGATATCACCTAAGTCAATTAAGTCTATCTGATATCCAAATTTGTAGTTTCTGTGAGCTGGATGATGAAACGCCGGTTCACATTCTCTGCGAATGAGTCGCTCTAGCTAGGCAGAGACTATCCCATCTAGGTGGTGGGACTCTTAATCCCTATGTGATATGGAGTAAAAAACTGAAGAGGGACTTAGATACATCAAGAGCCTCCAGATACAAAATTAGGCTGAAAGGTCTTGCACAATAGATCCGCACAAAGGTCGCAGTGCTTCCAGACCAATCAATAATAATAATAAT
Organism: Eurosta solidaginis; assembly: GCF_040869045.1. NCBI lineage: Eukaryota > Metazoa > Arthropoda > Insecta > Diptera > Tephritidae > Eurosta > Eurosta solidaginis. Next base: position 83,425,432 of record NC_090324.1, on the reverse strand, counting down.
AATAATAATAATAATAACAACCAAAAGAATGTCCTCCAATAACTTTCTTTTATCCAATAACTTTCTTTTAATCATAAAAATTCTTAAGTTTTTTCTCAGAATTTTTTTGAGTATGTAGTTTTGTTGCCCATTAAATTTTAGTTTAATGGGGTGTTACTCTTAACTTCGTAAAAATTTCCCTGATTTTTGGCAATTTTTTTCTCACGAACTTAAGTATTTTAACCACACTCCAAAATATTCTAAAAATACTGAAAAAAAACCTAAGAATTTTGGTCAAAATACATTATTTTATAAGAAATTAGTCAAAATAATTTTTCTGAACTAAAGTTGGTCAAAATTGCAAAATCATGGTTGCACTTATAGCAACATCGGTGAGGTATATAACATTAAAAAAGTGCAATGAATATTTGAGCATGTAGTAGCTTCAACTACCAACAAAAAAAAAATACTAAATAAGTTATTTATGATTTATAACTTTCTATTTATGTATAATATTTTTTTTTAACTAATGAAATACATTTAAAGTAAATAAAAAATCTAAGTGATAATCCAATTCTTTGTTATTTATTTTAAAGTTAGACAGTGTCACAAATTATTTCTTCAGTTTTTTTCAAGCACACCTGCTCGGAGTAATGAGTACCCAAATCCCGGGGCTAATCCCGGGATCCCGGGATTGAAAAAATCCAAAAAATTGGCATCCCTATTCTATACCAAATATGAACAAGTAAGGAAGGCTAAGTTCGGGTGTAACCGAACATTACATACTCAGTTGAGAGCTGTGGAGACAAAGTAAGGGAAATCACCATATTGTAAAAGGAACCTAGGGTAACCCTGGAATGTGTTTGTATGACATGTGTATCAAATGGAAGGTATTAAAGAGTATTTTAAGAGGAAGTGGGCCATAGATCTATAGATGGACGCCATTTAGGGATATCGCCATAAAGGTGGATCAGGCCTGACTCGAGAATTTGTTTGTACGATATGGGTATCAAATGAAATGTGTTAATGATAATTTTAAAAGGGAGTGGGCCTAAGTTCTATAGGTGGACGTCTTTTCGAGATATCGCCATAAAGGTGGACCAGGGGTGACTCTAGAATTTATTTTGTACGATATGGGTATCAAATGAAAGGTATTAATAAGTATTTTAAAAGAGCGTGGGTCTAAGTTCTATAGATGTACGCCTTTTCGAGATATCGCCATAAAGATGGACCAGGGGTGACTCTAGAATTTGTTTGTACGGTATGAGTATCAAATGAAAGGTGTTAATGAGTATTTTAAGAGGGCGTGGGCCTTAGTTCTATATGTGGACGCCTTTTCGAGATATCGCCATAAACGTGGACCAGGGGTGACTATAGAATTTGTTGGTACTATATGGGTATCAAATGAAAGGTGTTAATGAATATTTTAAAAGGGAGTGGGCATAAGTTCTATAGGTGGACGCATTTCGGAATATCGTTATAAAAGTGGACATGGGTTGACTCTAGAATGCGTTTGTACAATATGGGTGTCAAACGAAAAGTGTAATAAGTGTTTTAAAAAGGAGTGGGCCTTTGTTTTATGGGTGGACGCCTTTTCGGGATATCGCCATAAACGTGGACCAGGGGTGACTCTAGAATGCGTTTGTACAATATGGGTATCAAATGAAAGGTGCTAATGAGTATTTTAAAAGGGTGCGGGCCTTAGTTCTATAGATTGGCGCCTTTTCGAGATATCGCCATAAAGGTGGACCAGGGGTTACTCTAGAATTTGTTTGTACGATATGGGTATCAAATGAAAGGTGTTAATGAGTATTTTAAAGGGCGTGGGTCTTACTTCTATAGGTGGACGCCTTTTCGAGATATCGCCATAAAGGTGGACCAGGGGTGACTCTAGAATTTGTTTGTTCGATATGGGTATCAAATGAAAGATGCTAATGAGTATTTTAAAAGGGCGTGGGCCTTAGTTCTATAGGTGGACGCCTTTTCGAGATATCGACATAAAGGTGGACCAGGGGTGACTCTAGAATGTTTTTTTACGATATGGGTATCAAATGAAAGGTGTTAATGAGTATTTTAAAAAGGCGTGCGCCTTAGTTCTATAGGTGGACGCCTTTTCGAAATATCGACATGAAGGTGGACCAGGGGTGACTCTAGAATTTGTTTGTACGATATGGGTATCAAATGAAAGGTGTTAATGAGTATTTTAAAAAGGAGGGGGCCTTAGTTCTATATGTGGACGCCTTTTCGAGATATCGCCATAAACGTGGACCAGGGGTGACTTTAGAATGTGTTTGTACGATATGGGTATCAAATTAAAGGTATTAATGAGGGTTTTAAAAGGGAGTGGCCCTTAGTTGTATATGTGAAGGCGTTTTCGAGATATCTACCTAAATGTGGACTAGGGTGATCCAGAACATCATCTGTCGGGTACCGCGAATTTATTTATATATGTAATACCACGTACAGTATTCCTTCCAAGATTCCAAGAGCTTTTGATTTCGCCCTGCAAAACTTTTTCATTTTCTTCTACTTAATATGGTAGGTGTCACACCCATTTTACCAAGTTTTTTTCTAAAGTTATATTTTGCGTCAATAGACCAATAAAATTACCATGTTTCATTGCTTTTTTTGTATGTGGTATATAATTATGGCATTTTTTAAATTTTTCGTAATTTTCGATATCGAAAAAGTGGGCGTGGTCATAGTCGGATTTCGGCCATTTTTTACACCAATTCAAAGTGAGTTCAGATAAGTACGTGAACTGAGTTTAGTAAAGATATATCGATTTTTGCTCAAGTTATCGTGTTAACGGCCGAGCGGAAGGACAGACGATCGGCTGTGTATAAAAACTGGGCGTGGCTTCAACCGATTTCGTCCTTTTTCACAGAAAACAGTTATCGTCCTAGGAGCTAAGCCTCTACCAAATTTCACAAGGATTGGTTAATTTTTGTTCGACTTATGGCATTAAAAGCATCCTAGACAAATTAAATGAAAAAGGGCGGAGCCACGCCCGTTTTGAAATTTTCTTTTATTTTTGTATTTTGTTGCACCATATCATTACCGGAGTTGAATGTTGGCACAATTTACTTATATGCTGTAAAGATATTAACTTTTCTTTTAAAATTTGAATTTAAAAAAAATTTTTTTAAAAAGTGGGCGTGGTCGTTCTTCGATTTTGCTAATTTTTATTAAGCAGACATAGAGTAATAAGAGTAACGTTCCTGCCAAATTTCATCATGATATCTTCAACGACTGCCAAATTACAGCTTGCAAAACTTCTAAATTACCTTCATTTAAAAGTGGGCGGTGCCACGCCCATTGTCCAAAATTTTACTAGTCTTCTATTCTGCGTCATAAGCTTAACTCACCTACTAAGTTTCATCGCTTAATGCGTATTTGGTAATGAATTATCGCACTTTTTCGATTTTTCGAAATTTTCGATATCGAAACAGTGGGCGTGGTTATTGTCCGATATAGTCCATTTTAAATAGCGATCTGAGATGAGTGCCCAGGAACCTACATACCAAATTTCATTAAGATACCTCAAAATTTACTCAAGTTATCGTGTTAACTTGCAGACGGACGGACGGACGGACGGACATGGCTCAATCGAATTTTTTTTCGATATTGATGATTTTGATATATGGAAGTCTATATCTATCTCGATTCCTTTATATCTGTACAACCAACCGTTATGCAATCAAAGTTAATATACTCTGTGAGGTCTGCTCAACTGAGTATAAAAAAGGGATGAAACATGGTAATTGGATTGGTTTATTGACGCAAAACATAACTTTGGAAAAAACTTTGTAAAATGGGTGTCACACCTACCATATTAAGTAGGAGAAAATGAAAAAGTTCTGCAGGGCGAAATCAAAAGCATTTGGAATCTTGGCAGGGACAGTATAGTGGTATTATATATAGAAATAAATTAGCGGTACCCGACAGATTATGTTCTGGGTCACCCTGGTCCACATTTGGTCGATATCTCGAAAACGCCTTCAGATATACAACTAAGGGCAACTCTATTTTAAAACCCTCATTAGTACCTTTAATTTGATACCCATATCGTACAAAACGTTAGAGAGTTACTCCTGGTCCACCTTTATGGCGATATCTCGAAAAGGCGTCCACCAATGGAACTAAGACCCACTCCCTTTTAAATAATCATTAACACCTTTCATTTGATTCCCATATCGTACAAAAGGCATTCCAGAGTCACCCTTGGTCTACTTTTATGTCGATATCTCGAAAACGCGACCACCTATAGAACTAAGGCCCACTCCCTTTTAAAATACTTATTAACACCTTTCATTTGATACCAATATCGTACAAACACATTCTAGAGTCACTCCTGATCCACCTTTATGGTGATATCTCGAAAAGGCCCACCTATAGAACTAAGGATCACTCATTTTTAAAATACTCATTAACATCTTTCATTTGATACCCATATCGTACAAACAAATTCTAGAGTCACCCCTGGTCCACCTTTATGGCAATATCTCGAAAAGGCGTCCACCTATAGAACTAAGGCCCACTCAATTTTAAAATACTCATTAACACCTTTCTTTTGATACCCATATCGTACAAAAAAACTCTAGACTCACCCCTGGTCCACCTTTATGGCGGTATCTCGAAAAGGCGTCTACTTATAGAACAAAGGCCCACTCTTTTTATACTCAGCTTAACAGAGCTCACAGAGTATCTTAATTTTGTTCGCGTAACGGTAATCCGTAACGGCATAACTAATCGAGATAGATATAGACTTCTATATAGCAAAGTGATCTGGGCGAAAAAAGGAATTCATTTAAACATGTCCGGTGATTTGACCTTTGTTAATAAATTTAGTCGTCGATTGCTGCTGCCCACTGGTGTCTTTGGTGCATTTTCATGGATTCCGCTGGTAAGCGTAAACTCCAAACAGCTAGCAAAGAATCTCCAGCATCAAAAACTCTGCGGCTGGAGAGTAACGGATCCCTCTCTGATTCGATACTAGCTGCATTACAATCAACGCAAGAAAAAATTCTTTCGATGGAAGAGAGGATTCGTGAGAGAATCAGTGGTATATACTCTCAATTGTCCGAAGAGATTGCTTCACTTGAGCGTAAGTTTACAGCTAAACTGCAGGAGATCATCTAAGCCTTCGCTCAGCGCATTGATAAAGTTGAACGTAGGCTTGAAGTGGAATCAGAAACGGTGTGCACTTTGTCTGTCGAGTTAAAGGCAGTTAAAGAGGAATTGGCAAACCTAAAGACTGAGAGGGTGAACAAAAATAACAATCATTGGGCCGACGCTGTCATTTTTGGTCTACCTTTCGCCAGTGAAGAAACTTATCTTGCATTTTTGAGCGCGTATGCAAATCTATTGAGTTCTCCCCTCCCCCTCTTCGCGACATCTTTCGCACAAACATACAGTTGCACAAGCCAACAGTGCTGTAATATTTAAGTTCTGTTCACCATATGATCGCACTCGCACTCTTTCAGCCTTTTCCAACTATCGAAAGCAAAACAAAGCTGTTTCTCTTAAATTGGCTGGTTTCGACAGTGACAATAACTTTAGCATCTTCGAGAGCCTTTCTGCCGACAATAGAAAACTCTTACAGGCTGCTCTTAAATACAGAAAGCGAATAAGTTAAGCAGTGTGTTCTCCAGACGGGGAGTAATCTTCGTACGCATCTCAAATAACAGCGAACCTGTCACCGTCACAAGCAACGACCACTTATGTAGCATTGTTAGTGCTTAGTTGTTTATATCTTTATTTATTCTATTATTTTGTATTTACGTATATACACACATATAGACACACATACCCTGTTAACTATTTACGTTTATGCGTGTTGTTTGTTTGTCAATGCTTTCGCTTGTTTTTAAGATGCAATTTGATCATTCAATTATGCTTAGTGTGCTATGCAAACATGCTGATGGCTTTAAAGCTGTACATTCTAATGCTCGTAGCTTGAACAGTGAAAAGTTAGATTATGTTCGGAGTATTTTTGAACAATCTACTGTTGATATAATCTGCGTGTCGGAAACTTGGTTTCACCCTGATATTCCGGACCAATTTTACTCCATTAAAAATTACAAGCTGTTCAGGAATGATCGATCGGGTAAGAAAGGAGGGGGTGTAGCTATATATTGTAGAGATTATCTAGATGTCAACATAGTAACTAGGTCTTCTTTAACTGAAATTGAGTTTCTCTCGTTAATCCTTTCTGATTCCTTCTCAAAAGTTTTTGTGTCTTGTGTTTACAACCCAAATAAAAACTCTTCCCTTTCTTCGACGATCTTTCTTCCAAATTAACTGATTTTGATCATTTAGTTATTTGCGGGGATTTCAATATTAATTTATTAACTCCTGACGCCAATTCGGTAAATTTCGTACACTCGGTCGCATCTACTGGCATGCGCATTGTTAATAGCCAAATGCCTACTAGGTTTTCTTGTAATTCGCGTCCAAGTTTGTTAGACATCTTTATTGTGCCAACTTCTACCGCTGTGGTTCTATTTGATCAATTGTCTTTTGTTTCAGATCACGACTTAATATTTTGTACTTTAAATTTTAAATTGCAATATAATGATGTTGCAACCACTGATTTTTACTACCGTGATTACAATGCTATTAATTTAAACAGTCTGTTTTTCGATTTAAACCACTTCTCCTGGGAACGCTGCTGGCAATTAGTCACTGTTGATGACAAACTTAACTTTTTATCACAATCCCTACTTTACTCTTTTAATAAGCATGTTCCTCTTCGTAAACTTGTGTGCTCCTCGCGCTCTAGCCCTTGGATTTCACGCGAGGTCAAAGTGGCCATAAAAAATCGAAACCTCGCATATAACGTATGGAAAAGAAAACGTACTCGTGAAAACTGGATCGCCTATAAGCAGGTTCGGAACAAAGCTTCAACCTCTGTTCTACTGGCTAAAAAAAAATTTTACTGTGGCAAACTTAACACTGATTTGCCTCCCAAACAGTTATGGTCTAATTTAAAGCGGTTAGGCGTACGGCCATCCTCGGAAGCCTCTTGTTCTCTAGACCCTAACCTTCTCAATTCTTTTTTTGTTTCATCCAGCTCCTCTGCTACCCCTTGTCCTCTACCTTTAGATTCCTTGTCCATATTATCATCCTTACCTAAGTTTCAATTCGTGTCGGTTGGGGAACTCGAAGTAGCTAAATGTGTTTATGGTATCAAATCAAACGCAATAGGTTCTGATGGCATTCCACTTAAATTTATTAAATTTATCCTACCTAATATCTTACGCTGCATCACTCACCTCATAAACCACTGTTTCACTACTTCGACTTTCCCTGCTGCATGGAAAGAAGCAATTGTTATCCCGCTCCCAAAGAAACCTGGGGCTTCTGAGCCCTGTGAATTCAGACCCATAAGTATTGTGACCGGCCTGTCTAAGGTAGCTGAGATACTTATGGCGAATCAAATTATAGCTTTTATTGAGAAAAATAATCTCCTCAGTCCATTTCAATCGGGTTTTAGAGAAGCTCACTCTTGCTCGACTGCTGTCACGAAAGTTGTCGATGACATCCGTCAGGAGTTTGACCAGGGTCACTTGACGCTTCTGTGTCTTTTGGAATTATCCAAGGCATTTGACTCTGTCAACCATATCCTTCTCTGTGATAAGCTATATAAATGTTTCGGTTTTGATGAAAACGCAGTTAAGCTGGTAAAGAGCTATCTTAGCAACCGAACTCAAAAGGTTAAAGTCGGGAATAGTTTTTCTACAGCTGGGTTTACCAGGTCTGGAGTACCACAGGGCTCTGTCTTGGGTCCCCTTCTTTTCAGTATCTTTATAAATGACATTTTTAATGTCTGCTCTTTTGCTCGATGGCATGCTTATGCGGATGATGTGCAATTATACATTTCAAGCCATATCAGCCTGGTTCAGGATCTTACAGATAAGCTGAATGCGGACTTACGCTCGATTATGGAGTGGTCTAGGTCAAACCTTATGTGCCTTAATGCTCGAAAATCATATGTTCTTCAAATCTATAAGGATAAGATCCAGTTTTCTGATATCCCACACCTTTATATCGGATCTGCAAGAATTCAGTTAGTCGATAAAGTACGAAATCTAGGCTTTGTAATCAACTATAAGTTGTCCTGCGAAGACCACGTCAATCAAGTTGTGGGTAAAATCTATTATACATTGCGGTGCCTTAGGGTGTCATCAATTTTCGTACCTTCTAATACAAAGAAAAAGCTTATTCTGTGTCTTATTGTACCTTACATAACCTACTTTGAGGTCGTTTATAGCAATTTAGATGCTGCCTCCCTTCATAAACTCAGTGTTGCTTTCAACCACGCTACTAGATATGTACACGGTTTAAAGAAATTTTCTCACTTATCTACGTTGAGAAACTCAATTCTTGGATGTGACCTAATAAATTTTATCAAAGCGCGTAATTGCATTTTTATGTTTAAATTGCTAGTTTACAAAAAGCCGGGTTATTTGTACGATAAGCTTACGTTTTCCAAAAGCACACGCTCCTCTAATTTTATTCTTCCAAAGTTTAATTATTTAACCTCTTCCAGGCTTTTCTTTGTTAACGGCGTTAGGCTATGGAACTCCATTCCACAGTCTATAAGGAACTCAATGAGAGAAAATAATTTTAAAAATCTTATATTTGACTATTTTAGTGATCAAACTGCATAACACGGTTTTTATAAATTGCGTATCTTATATTTTTAATTTTTATATAAGTATTTTCATATACATAAGTTTTATGTTTGTATTGCGCAATAAAGGATTTTAATCTTGGTGGGCTAATGTATTAAAATTAACACAGTTTTTATAAATTTGTCTATTTCATATTTTTAATTTTTATATAAGTATTTTTATATACATACGTTTTATGTTTGTATTGCGCAATACAAGATTTTAATCTTAATGTACTAATGTATTAAAACTAACACAGTTTTTATAAATTTGTCTATTTCATATTTTTAATTTTTATATAAGTATATTCATATACATAAGTTTTATGTTTGTATTGCGCAATAAAAGATTTTAATCTTAATGTGCTAATGTATTGAAACTAATAACTAATAAATGATGATGAAATGATGATGATGATGTCCGCCCGTCCGTAAACACGATAACTTGAGTAAATTTGGTGTGTAGGTTCCTGGACACTCATCTCAGATCGCTATTTAAAATGAACGAAATCGGACCATAACCACGCCCACTTTTTCGATATCGAAAATTCCTAAAAACAGAAAAAGTACGATAATTCATTACCAAAGCCGGATAAAGCGAGGAAACTTGGTAGGTGGGTTGACTTTATGACGCAGAATAGAAAACTAGTTTTGGACAATGGGACTGGCACCGCCCACTTTTAAAAGAAGGTAATTTCAAAGTTTTGCAAGCTGTAATTTGGCAGTCGTTGAAGATATCGTGATGAAATTTGGCAGGAACGTTACTCCTATTACTACATGTGTGCTAAATAAAAAATGCAATTAGCAAAATAGAATTACGAACACGCCCACTTTCTAAAAATAATTTTTTTAAATTCAAATTAAAAAAAAAATTGAATATCTTTACAGTATATAAGTAAATTATGTCAACATTCTACTCCAATAATGACATGGTGCAACAAAATATAAAAATAAAAGAAAATTTCAAAATGGGCGTGGCTCCGCCCTTTTTCATTTAATTTGTCTAGAATACTTTTAATGCCATAAGTCGAACAAAAATTTACCAATCCTTGTGAATTTTGATAGGGGCATAGATTCTACGACCCTAACTGTTTTCTGTGAAAATGGGCGAAATCGGTTGAAGCCACGCCCAGCTTTTATACACAGTCGACCGTCTGTCTTTCCGCTCGACCGCTAACACGATAACTTGAGCAAAAATCGATATATCTTTACTAAACTTAGTTCACGAATTTATCTGAACTAACCTTATCTTGGCATAAAAATGACCGAAATCCGACTATGACCACGCTCACTTTTTCGATATCGAAAATAACGAAAAATTAAAAAAATGCCATAATTCTATACCAAATAGGAAAAGAGGGATGAAACATGGTAATTGGATTGGTTTATTGACCCAAACCATAACTTTGCAAAAAACTTTGTAAAATGGGTGTCACACCTACCATATTAAGTAGAAGAAAATAAAAAAGTCCTGCAGGGCGAAATCAAAAGCACTTGGAATCTTGGCAAGAACCGTATCGTGATATTACATATATAAATAAATTAGCGGTACCCGCCAGATGATGTTCTGGGTCACCCTGGTCCACATTTTGGTCGATATCTCGAAAACGCCTTCACATATAAAACTAAGGGCCACTCCCTTTTAAAACCCTCGTTAGTACCTTTAATTTTATACCGATATCGTACAAAATGTTAAAGAGTCAAGCCTGGTCCACCATTATGGCGATATCTCGAAAAATGAAAAAGTTTTGCAGGGCGAAATCAAAAGCACTTGGAATCTTGGCAGGAACAGTATCGTGATATTACATATATAAATAAATTAGCGGTACCCGACAGATGATGTTCTGGGTCACCCTCGTCCACATTTTGGTCGATATCTCGAAAACGCCTTCACATATACAACTAAGGGCCGCTCCCTTTTAAAACCCTCATTAGCACCTTTAATTTCATACCCATATCGTACAAAATGTTATAGAGTGACCCCTGGTCCACCTTTATGGCGATATCTCGAAAAGGCATCCACCTATAGAACCAAGGCCCACTCCTTTCTAAAATACTCATTAACACCTTTCATTTGATGCCAATATCGTGCAAACACATTCTAGAGTCACCCCTGGTCCCCCTTTATTGCGATATCTCGAAAAGGCGTCCACCTATAGAACTAAGGCCCACTCCCTTTTAAAATACTCATTAAAACCTTTCATTTGATACCCATATTGTACAAACACATTCTAGAGTCACTCCTGATCCACCTTTATGGTGATATCTCGAAAAGGCGGCCACCTATAGAACTAAGGATCACTCATTTTTAAAATACTCATTAGCACCTTTCATTTGATACCCATATCGTACAAACAAATTCTAGAGTCACCCCTGGTCCACCTTTATGGCGATATCTCGAAAAGGCGTCCACCTATAGAACTAAGGCCCACTCCATTTTAAAATACTCATTAACACCTTTCATTTGATTCCAATATCGTACAAACACATTCTAGAGTCACCCCTGATCCACCTTTATTGCCATACCTCGAAAAGGCGTCCACCTATAGAACTAAGGCCCACTCCCTTTTAAAATTCTCATTAACTCCTTTCATTTGATACCCATATCGTACAAACACATTCTAGAGTCACTCCTGGTCCACTTTTATGGCGATATCTCGAAAAGGCGTCCACCTATAGAACTAAGGCCCACTCCCTTTTAAAATACTCATTAACACCTTTCATTTGATACCCATATCGTACAAACATATTCTAGAGTCACTCCTGGTCCACTTTTATGTTGATATCTCGAAAAGGCGGCCACTTATAGAACTAAGGATCACTAATTTTTAAAATACTCATTAACACCTCTCTTTTGATACCCATATCGTAAAACACATGCTAGAGTCACCCCTGGTCCACCTTTATTGCGATATCTCGAAAACGCGTCCACCTATAGAACTAAGGCCCACTCTCTTTTAAAATTCTCATTAACACCTTTCATTTGATACCCATATCGTACAAACACATTCTAGAGTCACTCCTGGTCCACCTTTATGGCGATATCTCGAAAAGGCGTCCACCTATAGAACTAAGGCCCACGCCCTTTTAAAATACTCATTAACAACTTTCATTTGATACTCATATCGTACAAACGCATTCTATAGTCACCCTTGGTCCACCTTTATGGCGATATCTCGAAAAGGCGTCCACCTATAGAACTAAGGATCACTCCCTTTTAAAATACTCATTACCACCTTTCATTTGGTACCCACATCGTAGGAACACATTCTAGAGTCACCCCTTTCCACCTTTATGGCGATATCCCGAAATGGCGTCCACCTATAGAACTATGGCCCACTTCCTTTTAAAATACTCTTTAATACGTTCCATTTGATACCCATGTCATACAAACACATTCCAGGGTTACCCTAGGTTCATTTTCCTACATGGTGATTTTCCCTTATTTTGTCTCCAAAGCTCTCAGCTGAGTATGTAATGTTCGGTTACACCCGAACTTAGCCTTCCTTATTTGTTAAATACTCATTAAGACCTTTCATTTGATTCCCATATCGTACAAACGCATTCTAGAGTCACCCTTGTTCCACCTTTATTGCGATATCTCGAAAAGGCGTCCACCTATAGAACTAAGGCCCCCTCCCTTTTAAAATACTTATTAACACCTTTCATTTGATGCCCATATCGTACAAACACATTCTAGAGTCACTCGTGGTCCAGCTTTATGGCGATATCTCGAAAAGGCGTCCACCTATAGAAATAAGTGCCACTCCCTTTTAAAATTTATTTATTTATTTATTTAAGTTCAGCCTACAGAATTTAATTCTTACAGACTAGATATAGTACGCAACTAATCAATTAAAAATAATGTACAATTTTAATTTAAATATATTTATACTATCATTAAACTCAATAACGCTAGCATAGGTCTAACGCTCCTAGCAATCGGCTCGTTCATGGCGTAATTAGTAGAGTGGAATGTGTCTACCAATAAGCGATTATTTCTTAAGTTACGAGGCGGGTCATATAAATTGACCAAATTAGATAAGTCCTCACAGTGTATGTTATTATTAATGACATTATAAATAAAAAGTATTGAGAAGTATATTATTCTATCATATAGGGACTGTAATCCCATTAGTTCCCGTCTACCAATGTAAGAAGGAAGATTACCTTGCCCCGGTAACTTTCTTAGAGCAAATTTCGTGAAAACTTTTTGAACTCTTTCGATTATGTTTGAGTGGGTTTCATAGTATGGCACCATATTAGAGAACAATACTCTAGTCTGCTTCGAACAAGAGATATGTAAAAAGCTTTTAGAGTGCAAGGATCTCTGAAATCCATTGAATTTCTTCTTATTAACCCTATCGTAGAAAAAGCTTTTGATACTATGAAGTCAATGTGTTGAGAAAATGTCAGTTTTGAGTCGAAAATAACACCCAAATCTTTCATTTCCGTATTTCTAGTTAGAGCACAATTGTCTATATTGTAACTAAATATTATGTTGTTAGACTTCCTAGAGAAGGTGACAACACAGCATTTATTGATGTTCAGTTTGAGACAATTCAAAGTGCACCACTGATTAAGTGAATTGAGATCAACTTGGAAATGCGATCAACTATCACTCTTGCATCACGAACGGTACAAAAAAGTTTGACGTCATCCGCGAACATTAGGCACTTAGCGAATTTAAAGCAATTCGGTAGGTCGTTAATAAATAAAAGAAATAGCAGTGGTCCACAGTGAGTACCCTGAGGTATACCTGACCACGCGTCGATAATTAGTCTTGAGGTTGTGTTCCCTAAATTTATAAATAGTTTCCTGTTTGACAGAAAGCTAGCGAAGAAATTAATGAGAATGCCACTAACTCCGTAACTTCGTAACTTTTGCAAAAGTATGGTATGACATATCTTATCGAGGGCTTTGGAAAAGTCTGGGTAAGTCACATCAAGTTGTGCCTGTTTTCTGAACGCACCCACTATACTATTCGTTAATAGGGTCAAATTCGAACAGGTTGCTCTTCCAGGAAAGAAGCCTTGTTGATGTTTAGAGATCAAATCCCGAACATGGTCAAATAACTTTGATTGGATTATGTAATCGAACAATTTGGCCAGCGTCCCCTGTATAACGATAGGCCTATAATTACAACCATCATTACGATCACCAGACTTAAAGACCGGAACAATGTGACATAACTTCCACTGTTCGAGAAAAGTACCTTTATTGATATAATCCTGGAAAAGCTGGGATATGGGATTAGCTAAAATATAGCAGCAACGCTTAAAAAATACAGGCGCAACTCCCTCGGAGTCATGTTTGGAACTGGACTTTAGCGATGAAATAGCGGATAGTACATCCTCTTCGGCGATTGAAAAGGAGGTTATAGAAGGTAAAGGTGTGGAATGAAATGTAGGCGATATAGAAATGCTATGATTCTCATAAATTTTCTGAAAAAATTTTGCAAACAAGTCGCAGGAGTCAACATTATTGTCAGAGATAGCGCCATCATATTCCAAGTTCGTTGCGAATGCACTTGTTTTCCTTCTGGAACCTATAAATTTCCAAAATCCACTCGGATTGGACTTTAAGTTCGTTTCAACCGTATAGATATAGTGCCTAAATAAGAAGTTATGAAGATGATCATACTCCTTTCTTAAATGAAAGAAGTTAAGACGATTGACTTCAGAATTATTTTTCTTGAACCTCTTAAAAGCCTCATTCTTTTTATTTCTTAAGTTAGAGAGTCTTAGATTGACCCAAGGTGGGTTGTTTTTAGCTGCGCATCTTTTTAGAGCAACAAAATTAGAGATGGCTTCCGAAAAAATGGAACACAATATCTCGTAAAAAGCCGGGACAGCCGGAATTTTTCAGAAACTCCCAATTGGAAGAGTGCAAAAAATCGGCATTCATGTAATCACGCCGCGCTGGTGGTTCATCTTTTACGTATCGTAACTATAAAACATAATCAGGCCCGACGAGAGGGGGGGGGGGGGGGGGGGCAACGGGGGGATTCCCCCGGGTCCAGAGTTTCTGAGGGGCCCACGATTTAGAGGTACTAAGTAATTTTTTTAAATTAAGGAGGGTCTTTAGTTGTTCCATGTGCAAATTTTAAGAAGAGTTTCAAAAGCAACGAATATTGATAATGATTTTTTGCCTGGGACTGAGGAGACAATAAAAATATCAAACAAAAATGTGTTTCTCAGGGGTCCCGCGATTTAGAGGTACTAAGACATTGTTTTGAATTCAGGAGAGTCTTTAGTTGTTCCATGTGCAAATTTTAAGCCGAATTTCAAAAATACGAATATTGATAATGATTTTTTGCCTGGGCCTGAGCAGACAATAAAAACATAAAACAAAAATGTGTTTCTCAGGGGGCCCGCGATTTAGAGGCACTAAGACATTGTTTTGAATTCAGGAGAGTCTTTAGTTGTTCCATGTGCAAATTTTAAGCCGAATTTCAAAAATACGAATATTGATAATGATTTTTTGCCTGGGCCTGAGCAGACAATAAAAACATAAAACAAAAATGTGTTTCTCAGGGGGCCCGCGATTTAGAGGTACTAAGAAATTTTGTTTAATTCAGGAGAGTCTTTAGTTTTTCCATGTGCAAATTTTAAGCCGAGTTTCAAAAGCAACGAATATTTTTTTTTTTTTTTTTTTTTTATTAACAATAACCTTGAATGGTTTTTTTTTTATTTTTTTTTTTTTTTTTTTTTTTTTTTTTTTTTTTAATGGACGTTGTGGCAGCGCGCTGCCCTCAAGTGGCCCAATGAAACCAGGCTAATCCTGTTCACGCGATCGATTTATATATATATATAATAACTTTTTTTTTTTTTTTTTTTTATTTTGCCGAGTCTTTGATGGGCAGCGGTTTGTCAAGCGTCACGATCTGAGACTGCTCAGCTACAGAAGAAATTTCATCAGCCAAGCGTAATACTTAAAGAGAACAGAAGCAAACGTATTATACATTAATTTAGAGAGGTTAGAACAATCTTTTTTATAGAAAAAAGGGAGTCCGAGCTATCAAATGTGTTTGAGTGAGAGTTATAATCTTGGCATAAACGCCGAAAAGGTTCATTTTGTTCGAAATTCGTTCTACATTGTTTCAGCAGAAGAGGTTTGAAGTGTCTCGATGTCCGAGAGGGAACGCAAAAGTTCACTTCATTCAGAAGGAATGGGCTCGAAATTGATCCATTTAAAAGTTTTGTCATAAATATCACACCAAGCATTTCCCTTCGACTAGCAAGAGTTGGAAGATTGATAAGCTTTAATCGATTAGTATAAGGTGGAAGATTAGTTAAAGAGTCCCATTGGAAATTTCTTAAGGCAAATAGTAAAAATTGTTTTTGTATTGATTCGAGACTGTCTGCATGGACTTGATAACGCGGATTCCAAATTATCGAGCCGTATTCTAATATTGGCCTAACTAATGTTGTAAAAAGTGCTTTAGTTATGTAAGGGTCGTTAAATTCTTTTGACCACCGTTTAACAAATGCAAAAACACCTTTACCTTTATTCACTGTAGCATTAATATGAAGATTGAAACTAAGTTTGGAATCCATCATGACTCCCAAGTCAATAAAATTATTTACAGTTTCTAGACTATAGTTGTTAATTGTATATGAAGCTGGTGGCGAAACTCTCCGAGAAAAACACATGAATTTACATTTTTTGAGATCGAGCGACATATAATTTACATTGCACCAGGTAACCAAGTGATTTAAATCCATTTGAAGCAAGGAATGTTCCTCAACCGAGGCACATGATTTGAAAAGTTTTACATCGTCTGCGTACATCAAGATTTTTGAGTATTTAATTGTACCAGATATATCGTTTATGAACAACAAGAACAGAATCGGACCAAGATGGCTGCCCTGAGGAACACCAGAAGAAACATTGATGACCCCAGAAAGTGTATTTTTAAAGATTACTTTTTGCGTACGATAACCAAGATACGAAGAAATCCAACATATAAGACGGGGTTGAAAACCGAGTTGACTGAGCTTATGAATAAGTAATGGGTGTGATACTTTGTCGAAAGCTTTACTGAAATCGGTGTAAATTACATCAGTGTGAAGGCCTTTTTAAAATCCATTAGAAACGTGGGTGGCAAATTCTAGTAAATTGGTGATAGGTGATTTGCCCTTACAGAACCCATGCTGCGAGCTTGCAATTATGGGGGAAATAGGGAATGTTAGGTGGTGGGTAACAATAGCCTCAAATAACTTTGGGATAGCGGATAACTTTGCTATGCCCCGGTAGTTTTCTATTGAAGACCTGCTTCCATTTTTATGAAGCGGAATAAGAAAGGATTCCTTCCATATTGTTGGGAAAACGCCATAAATTAAAGATAAATTAAATAAATCTGTTAGCGGCTGATAGATGTTTGCGGCACATTTTTTAAGAAAGTGTGTCGGGATCCTGTCGGGGCCGTATGAATATGATACTTTTAAAGTTTTTAAATAAGACAATACATCTTCTGAAGATATAAATGGAGCTCTGATTGAATAACATGAATCAATATGGTATGGGTATTCATTAGGAGGAACGTTGGTCTCAATAGAGTAATTTGATTTGAAAAATTCCGCAAAGAAGTCGGCGATCTCTTGATCATCGCTGGAAATATTATCTTGGAATTTCATGGATGATGGAAACCCTTTCACCCTGCGTTTAGAGTTTACGAATCCGTAAAATGCCTTCGGGTTGCAAGTTATATTTCTTTTCATTTTACAAAGATAAGCTTTGTAACACTTTTTGTTCAATTGAAAATACTTGCAGCGTAGAATCGAGTACTGTAAGTAATGGTTATGTAAACCCGTCTTTTTGAACAACTTGAAAGATCGAGACTTTTTATTCTTTAAAATTTTCAGCTCTTTAGTGAACCATACTTGGCTTGTATCGGAATGTACACAAATCCGCTTAGGTACGTATTTTTCAAAAAGACAGTAAATGGTATTGTAAAAGTGAGAAACGCTTTGCTCCACATCAGCATTAAATGTTGGCCACACTATTCGAGATAGATCACGATTTAATTTTTTAAAATTGGCCTTCGCAAAGTCGAAGCGATAACTGGAGTCGTATCGTTTATTTCCGCTGTTACAAGCATAATTTACAACTTCGCAAACTATTTTGAGGGAAGGGTGGTAAGCATCTTCAGGTTCAATAATGGGTTCGCATCGACTAATGGAATATTTAGATTCATCATCCACAAAGGCTAAATCCAACACTCTTCCGAATTTATTCGATTGGATGTTGATTTGTTGAAGGCACAGCTCAGACATTCCGTCTAGAAATTCATTGTTGGAAGACTTTGACGAAACTGGTACGATATTAAAGTCAGAGATGCACCATGATATGTGTGGCATATTGAAGTCACCCAAGACAATAATGGAATCGGAAGGCTTTAGCATCGAATTAACAGTTCTTAGCAAGGAAATGTGATTCATATAAACGGACAGTTCAGAAGATGGCGGGATATAACAGATGGCCAAATAAATGTGGATATTTGCTAGTTGTGTGCGTATGCACAAGAACTCAGTTGTATCGGTGGCGGTTACGCAAATCTCTTCAGATGGTATTGAAGAGTGTACAGCAAGCAGAACCCCACCTCCAACCCTGTTCAGGCGGTCATTTCGATATATCTGGTAGTCATTACAGAGGATCTCTGAGTTAAAAACATGAGGTTTCAGCCAGGTTTCGGTTAAAGCAATTATATCGTAGCTTGAGTTAAATGATTTTAAAAACAGTTCTGTTAACTTGGTGTTTAAGCCTCTAACATTTTGGTGAAGTATATCTAAAGCAGATTTTTCGTTCAGTTTTTTGACTCAGTGTTATTAACAGGGATCTTTGCCAAGTTTGGAACACTCTTATTCCGCCTATATTCAAATTCCCGCACAAGTGCCCCAGAGGGCCAAAAATCGTTACTCAAGATAGTGTCAAAATGGTCAATAGGTACATCTAATCTAAAGGAAGATACGTTTCTTTCATAACTAAAATTAAATTTCCGAATTGTTACGTCATGGGTTTTCCTTTTTGAGAAGATATACGATTTCAGATCCTCCTCAGTAGTATCCCTGTCGAATCTTGACACGAATATCGATTTTTTAGGAGGGACTACAACCAACTTCCTAGTTCCAGGCTCAGTCGCCTGAGAACGGTTTGCAGGTTCAATATTTTTTCTAGCTGCTAGTTTTGTTGGAGGTGCCTTTGATGTTGAAGGCTCTACTGTAAGAGGACTTGGAGATGCTAAGTTTATTAATTCTATCGTGCTAGGTGTAGGAACGATTGGGTTCTGGATGTTTTGAACGGGGTCTAGGGTCAATACGCCAGCCGAGGCATCAGTTCGTTTTCGTTTGCTGTCACGACTGTCGCTGTTAGCATTAGCAGCTGAATCGGTAATACATTTGAAAGTTTTAAACAAGTTTTCATAATACTTGAATTTATCCCCTAATGTAGAAAGTTCCTTACCGATTTCGGAGAATGCGTTTCGGGTATGTTTGAAAAGCTTAAAAAGATCCACTTCGGTGGATCTGCATTTCAAGCACGACCAACGCACACCCTTGTTATCGTTGATCGCATCACACACCCTTGCTGTCAAACTAGCGCACTTCATATGAGCAAGCTCATCACAAAGCCAGCACGACACGAAACGCTCGGTATCACCTTTCAATTGGCAGTTAACAAAATTGCAAGACATTATAAGTTAAAGTAAAATTGATTAAACAGACGGAGGCAGTGAAAATAGTTTGGAGATCACAGTAAGAAAATCACTGTTTGAGCAGTTTGAAGATCACTGTATGTGCAGTTTAAGATCGCTATTAACTGACGCTTAACAACACACAATGCAAACAGCTGTGGCAGTGAAAAGAAAATGAAGTAAATGTGCACGAGCAAATAACAATTGAAAACTGAAAATATGTAAATGCCATTCAAATGCAACAACAAATATGCAAAGTGACTCGGCAAATATGTATGTATGTATGGATATACACACTTTATCAATTATTTTTAAGATACAATTTATTTTAGTAAAGAAAGCAGAACTTTAAATTGCGAATGCAGTACACAACGTGTTTACACTTATTTTTAGCACAATAATTATTTAAACAAACAAATTTATTTATTTAAGACAAAATAAGGCACAGTAGAAATCAAAACACAACTTCACAGCTTGACGTTCGCACAGATTTTCCAGATTTATTGATAATGATTTTTCGCCTGGGACTGAGGAGGCAATAAAAACATCAAACAAAAATGTCTTTCTCAGGGGGCCAGCGGCTTAGAGGTACAAAGACATTTTTTTTTAATTCAGGAGAGTCTTTAGTTGTTCCATGTGCAAATTTTAAGCCGAGTTTCAAAAGCAACGAATATTGATAATGATTTTTTGCCTGGGACTGAGGAGACAATAAAAATATCAAACAAAAATGTGTTTCTCAGGGGTCCCGCGATTTAGAGGTACTAAGACATTGTTTTGAATTCAGGAGAGTCTTTAGTTGTTCCATGTGCAAATTTTAAGCCGAATTTCAAAAATACGAATATTGATAATGATTTTTTGCCTGGGCCTGAGCAGACAATAAAAACATAAAACAAAAATGTGTTTCTCAGGGGGCCCGCGATTTAGAGGCACTAAGACATTGTTTTGAATTCAGGAGAGTCTTTAGTTGTTCCATGTGCAAATTTTAAGCCGAATTTCAAAAATACGAATATTGATAATGATTTTTTGCCTGGGCCTGAGCAGACAATAAAAACATAAAACAAAAATGTGTTTCTCAGTGGCCCGCGATTTAGAGGTACTAAGAAATTTTGTTTAATTCAGGAGAGTCTTTAGTTTTTCCTTGCGCAAATTTTAAGCCGAATTTCAAAAGCAACGAATATTGGTAATGATTGTTTGCTCCTCAGGCAGACAATAAAAACATCAAGAAAAAATGTGTTTCTCAGGGGGCCCGCGATTTAGAGGTACTACAACATTGTTTTTAATTCAGTAGAGTCTTTAGTTTTTCCATGTGCAAATTTTAAGCCGAGTTTCAAAAACTACGAATATTGATAATGATTTTTTGCCTGGGCCTGAGGAGACAATAAAAACATCAAACAAAAATGTGTTTCTCAGGGGTCCCGCGATTTAGAGGTACTAAGACATTGTTTTGAATTCAGGAGAGTCTTTAGTTGTTCCATGTGCAAATTTTAAGCCTAATTTCAAAAGCAACGAATATTAATAATGATTTTTTGTCTGGGCCTGAGGAGACAATAAAAACATCAAACAAAAATGTGTTTCTCAGGGGTCCCGCGATTTAGAGGTACTAAGACATTGTTTTGAATTCAGGAGAGTCTTTAGTTGTTCCATGTGCAAATTTTAAGCCGAATTTCAAAAATACGAATATTGATAATGATTTTTTGCCTGGGCCTGAGCAGACAATAAAAACATAAAACAAAAATGTGTTTCTCAGGGGGCCCGCGATTTAGAGGTACTAAGAAATTTTTTTTAATTCAGGAGAGTCTTTAGTTTTTCCTTGCGCAAATTTTAAGCCGAATTTCAAAAGCAACGAATATTGGTAATGATTGTTTGCTCCTCAGGCAGACAATAAAAACATCAAGAAAAAATGTGTTTCTCAGGGGGCCCCCGATTTAGAGGTACTACAACATTGTTTTTAATTCAGGAGAGTCTTTAGTTTTTCCATGTGCAAATTTTAAGCCGAGTTTCAAAAACTACGAATATTGATAATGATTTTTTGCCTGGGCCTGAGGAGACAATAAAAACATCAAACAAAAATATGTTTTCAGGGGCCCCGCGATTTAGAGGTACTAAGACATTTTTTTTTTTTTTAATTCAGGAGAGTCTTTAGTTGTTCCATGTGCAAATTTTAAGCCGAGTTTCAAAAGCAAGGAATATTGTATGTTTACATGAATCCGAAATGGAAAAATTTTCGTGGTAACACAGATGAAGGTTCATCTTCAAAAAGTCTTCCAACAATACTACCAACTCTGCATCAAAGTCCAGATTATTTAAACGACTTCGATATCGGTACCGTGAATAATGAGTTTTTTGCGATCTGAAATAATTTGCCGAGATCATCAAAAATGCCCTGTTATTTTTCCACGTGATTGTCATGACGAGGCATTTCCTACCTCGTTGTTAAAAAGAATCTTGCCAAATGGAGAGAAAGTGGAGCGTGACTGGTTGGTGTGAAGTGCCAGTAGCAATGCTTTTTATTGTCTACCATGTCGTCTGTTAAGGGCCAATTAATGGTGACTTATCCATAACCAGATAAAGCAGCTGATCGAACCAATCAATTGTAATCGATTAATGGTGCCATACCATAACGCTAACGCCATAACCATACCATAGCCAACCAATTGGTTTTTGGTTTTTCGGCATATTCATAACCTAAAAATATTTGAGTTGGAGAATTTATTAACTTTTTGTAGATTTTATTTATTGTTTTGGATACGTTTTGACTAAGAGACTTATTTTTTGTAGTATGTGTTTATAACTTTTTGCGTTTTCTTAATTTTTACGAAATTTTCACGATTTTTTGGTAAAGTCACCAATAACTGATGTCAATTTGATATGTATAAGTAAAAATATGGTTACGACTATGGCGTTAGGGTTTATGAAGTTTAACTTGCTCTTTAAACACCAATACTTTAAATCGACCTAATATGTGTTGTCCTGGCGGATATTCGAAATTCCAGGTATGGAAGAACTGCCAACTGTCAGCACACGAAAATATTCAAGATCACATTAAATGTTATATTCAATGGCGATATTTAAAAAATCTAATTCAAAATGAGGCTACAATTGATACACTTATCAATGAACAGCTAATCACTGAAACTCAAAAGTGGAAAGAAATTTTATATAGAATTTTGGACACTATTTTATTTTTGGGTGAAAGAGGCCTAGCTTTCAAAGGCGAAAATATATATCTTGGTGAACGAAACAATGGACATTTTTTGGGCATCTAAGATCTCATAAGCCATTATGATCCGATACTTAGAGGTCATTTGGAGAAAGTTAGGATTTCACAACAGCAGCACAAACGTTTACAAGTTCACTATCTTTCCCCAGACATTCAGAACGAGTTTATAGAAATTAGTGCAAAGCACGTGAGGGAAACTATATTAGATCAAGACAAGAAAGCCAAGTATTTTGCTATTATCGTTGATGCTATGCCCGATGCTAGTCACGTTGACTACGTTCATTTTGCTACCTCCATTTCAATACGAAAGCTACAAATTTTACAATTCAAGAACGGTTTTTGCTTTCGTGAATTGCAAACAAAAAACTGGTCAGAAAATCGCTGATCTAATTTTCCATACTCTAGGTAAACATGAAATCGTGTTGTCGTGCACAAGGGTATGATAACGGCGCCAATATGAAAGGAGCTTACAACGGAGCACTACGTCACATTCTCGACAAAAGCTCGAATGCTGATTACTCGCCTTGTGCAACCCACAGTCTCAATTTATGTGGTGTTGATGCTGCAGAATGTCGAACGGCTGCAATTACTTTCTTCGGAGTTGTTCAAAAATGTTTTACTGTTTTCAGCAGCAGTCCACAACGAAAATGTACCGAGCTCTCTTCACAGTCTTTCAGACACTAGGTGGTCGGCTAAAATTGAGGCAATCAGACCATTCGCAAACCATGTTCCAGGATTAACATAAGCACTAAACGCATTACTTAAGCTAAATTTGACTGCGCAAACATACGGAGATATTACCGGAATTCTTAAGTACATCAACAAGTTCGAATGTATCTTGCTGTCCTCAATTTGGTTTAAATTACTGACTACCATTAATTAAAGAAACGTCGTACTCCAAGCTAGAGACGCCACCATAGATTTTGAGGTCCGACATCTCGTTCCCCCCATAAATTCAGAAAACAAAAGTTTGGAAACACATTTTTTCAGAAAACATTAGTCAGAACACTTTTTTCAGAAAGTCAAAATTAAGAAGGCAAATTTCAGAAGTCAAAATTCAGAAAGTAATCAGACAGCAAAAAAAATTTTGCGCAAAATTGAATGGTAACTTCTGAAATTTTTTTCAGCTTGGAACATAGCAACGTCGAAAGAAGGCGTCATATCCAATTATGGAAATTGAGTGAAGTCCGTACAAATAATTCTAACGAAAGGTGGCACAACGTCATTCGAAGTGCGTTTGGGATGCACGCTAACATATTTAATTTCATAAATAAAATAAAAAACAAACATGCAATAATAGAAAAAAAACTGCAGGAATTTACAGCTGGAGGCGAGCCATCGCAAGATAAAATATAAAGACTTCGTTTTTTTAACATTGTAAATTTATTTGAAAAAGATAAACGCGAAAAGATTTAATTAATTATATGCTTGCAATTGCACACAATTTAAAATTTTAGATTTTACTACTTTTTCTTTATACATAATTCCTTCCAAATAAATAAACGTTTCGGAATTTTGAGAAAAATTTAATGTTTTTTCTGTCGTCTGATCACTTTATGAAATTTGACTTCTGCAATTTGACTTCTGAGATTTGACTTCTGACTTTTGACCTCTGAAATTTGTCTTTCTGAAAAACGGGTTCTGACTAATGTTTTCTAAAAATGTGTTTCTGAATTTATGGGGGCACCCCGACATCTAGATGCCTTATTAGCTGATTTGAAGTTGATCACGAACCAATGGGAAACAATTTCAAAAGAATGCAAAACAGTTGCTATTCAATTGAACATCTCGCCATAGCTTCCGGACATTCGAATGAGAAAACCCAAAAGACGTTTTGAAGATAATGGAAATGAAATGATTACCGATGATCCAGAGTCTGATTCTAAAAACAATGCATTCTTGCTGATCGTTGATTCGGTAATCACTGGCATTACTGAACGATTTGCAGGTATGAGAAATTTGAACGAGACGTTTTCCTTTTTGTGGCAATTTGAAGACATGGATGAAACTACGGTTCGGGCGAGTGCAGCAAAATTTGTCGAAAAATACAAGTCGGTCGTTTCTCAAAGCTTAGAATGCGAAATAATTCACTTTAAACACATTTACGAAGCAAATGTTGATAAAGGTATGTCACTATTGGCATTGCTAAATGTTATCTATGTTCAAAATATGTATATCATTTTTTGTGTTGCTTTACGTACCTTTTGCACTATACCTGTCGCTGTAGGTAGTGCAGAACGTTCTTTCAGCGTCCTTGCAAGAATCGAAAACTTTCATAGATCGTGTTCATCTCAAGTCCGAATTCCAGGACTTGCCACGATTTGTGTTGAATCCGGTTTGGCAAAAGAGTTAAATTTCGATCTTATTATAAAAAATGTTGCAGCGAAAAAAGCAAGAAAAGCCGCTCTTTGATATCCGAACCTTCTATATAGAATAATTAAAATTTATAATCATCATTATATTTATCAGAAATGTACTAAAATGTTACAAAATAACTATAAAAGATTATTTAAAACAATACGTGGCTGTTAAAAGATAATTTTATTTCTACGTTACAATAAAACAGTATAAATAGTAAATATTCTGTGTTAATTTTTTTTTCAGCTCTTAGTCCAAAAATCATTTGGCTGATGTTGGAAAATTTTTTTTGATGTAATCCATCAATAATGATTCATGACTGAGTCGTCATTAATTAAAATTAATCAAATATATTAGTGGATTTTTTATAGGGGGCCCGTAAATTGTTTAGTCCCGGGCCCGGATTTTCTCTCTATGGCCCTGAACATAATACTAAGAAAAATAGCCTTATGATGAAAACTATTATTCAAAATTGGAGATAGACATTCATGGTATGATACTTTTAAATTATTAGTAACACATATTAGATCTAGGATTTTATTATTGTCATTCCAAACTCCGTTACGTTGCAGGAAACCATGAGAGAGCAAAGTGCTTACGACATAGATTTCGACATTGGAGCTGAGATTATGCGTTATTAAGGTTTTGTTATGATTTTCCCAAGAGATGTTGGGTAGATTAAAGTCGCCTAAGAAAATAAGTTCATCACCAGACTTTAGGGAATTTGGGATTGCAATCAAATTTTCTAAATGTTTTACATACATTTCTATATCACTACCAGGAGGAATATAAGAAACTAAAAGTATTAATGATTTGTTGCTAGTAAATTTAACTCTAGCGTAGATTTGATCTAACAACCCATCGGATAAATCAAGACTGATTACGTTACTGCACAAATTAGCTCTTACAGCCAGTAAAACACCACCACCCTTTTCGTGTCCAGTAGCTTGAACATCCCGATCCTTTCGGTACACATTATAGTGATAATCGAAGCATCCGTTTGAAGATATGGCACAGTTTAGCCAAATTTTCAGTAACAGCCACGAAGTCATATTCATGCAATGATGTATCGCGACGAGTTTGGCCCGCTTTGTTGCGCATGCCACCAACGTTCTGATAGTATAAAGAGTATTTTGAGCTAATTGATACGTTAATATATTGCGGCCTCTACCCGCTTTTGAAAAAATTTAAACGGCTGCACTGTTACATTGGCTGGCCAAATGTTAGAGCTTAAGAGCTTATCGTAAGGTATAGGAGAGTTTCCAAGTTCAAAATTTACTCTTCTTAAAGAATTTGTATCGATACCTCTTTTAATAACCGCATTACAATATAAGTTTGATGATTTAATTAAGGTATGCTTGGAGACGTATTCCACTATATCATTAGCAGTGACTGACGGTTTAAACGAAGCCAAGTGTAACCATTTTATGGGAGAAGCAACAGCAAGGTCTTCGCTTAAATTGCTTCCAACAACAACTCTACGACCCTTTGCATTATTTTTCGCGCTTTTCTCCCTATTTAGCTTTATGCTGACATCGGCAGAGCTGGCATCAGCAGTATCATTATCACTCTTGCTTACATTTTTAAAATACTCATTAACACCTTTCATTTGATACCCATATCGCACAAACACATGCTAGAGTCACCCTGGTCCACCTTTATGGCGATATCTCGAAAAGGCCTACATGGTGATTTTCCCTTATTTTGTCTACAAAGCTCTCAGCTGAGTATGTAATATTCGGTTACACCCGAACTTAGCCTTCCTTACTTGTTGGTTTTTAAAATCTCACGGATTTTATTTATGTTGGTATTCCAAAATTGTTTGTGGCTAATATTTAACACTTTTTCGATTAAGTTGGATGCCGTGTTGACTTTGTACTTAAAAGGTTGGGCTGACAGAAAGTTTATGAGGCG
Organism: Eurosta solidaginis; assembly: GCF_040869045.1. Classification (NCBI taxonomy): domain Eukaryota; kingdom Metazoa; phylum Arthropoda; class Insecta; order Diptera; family Tephritidae; genus Eurosta; species Eurosta solidaginis. The sequence goes on along the minus strand of NC_090324.1, from coordinate 83,398,591 downwards.
CTCCCATGATGTTGGTTTTGTATACCAATCTAGTACTAATTCCTTTTCCATTCGGTGGATTCATGTGTCTAGAAAAGGAATGTTGCCGTTCTGCTCTATTTCAGATGTGAATTTTAGTTTGTTATGGTATTTATTTAATGTGTCTAATATAATGTACAAATCTTTTGTTTTAATTATTGAAATGATGTCATCCACGTATTTGAATAAAAATTGTATGTTAATGTTATATTTTTGCTTAAGCTCAGACATAGTATCATTGAGTAAGTCATCTATGACTATGTCGGCTATGGTTGGGGAGAGGGGATTACCAAACGTTTGTGAATACAGTTTTTCATTGAACATAAAGTAATTATTATCTCTCAGGCAAAATTCTAATATTTGCTTGAATTTGGGTTTAGGTGTATTGGATATTTTTTCAATTTCATCCCACTTTTTGGCGATCATTTTAGTAGCTAGCATTGTCGGTATATTCGTGAAGAGCGAGACAACATCAGAAGATAACAGTAAGTCGTCGTCTCCCACTTTTAGGCCTATTTATCGCTATTTTATTATAAGCTTTTATTTAGTTTCACTTTTGTTGTCTGTAATGGAATCTTGCAAGTTAAATTTGATACACTTCGCGGTGTCCGATTGAGCTGAAATTTTGCACACATGTATAACTCCGATGACAATGCAATATTACTTTGTTAGAATTCGATAAATTAATCGATAACACAGTTATCGGTAAAGATTTGTATTTACTTTGGAATAACAGCCTAAGTCCCATACAAACCCGCCGGTACCTATCCGTGGATTGTGATATTTGGACGTGGTGAATCACGAGTGTCACGCGTGGTGAATCTCAACGCTTGCGAAAAGCGGAGACACAACCCTCTGTTGTATTTCTGTGTATAACCAACATAGCTGAATTTTTAAGGCTGTTTAACTCTGTAATCTTTTCTGTAATTTATTTTGCTTTTGGAAAAATTACCTATTTGAAAAAAGCTGGCTGAAAAATATTGGCATAACAGCTTAAGTTAAATCAAGAATGGAAAAACTTGGAAAATTTTAGCAATTTCGCGTGTCCGTTGAACGAAATATTGACAATATATTGATCATCGCTAGGAAATTAGCGACATTCCTTCAACTTAGCAGCACTTTAGCAATACTACTGTTATTATTTGGCCGCTCAAACACACCCATATTAATTGTGCATTAAATTTAAAATATACAACTCAAAAATGACTCCGGTTGTTATGTCCGCAGCATTCATTTGGTGCAAATACAACATAATAATTTACACGGCCAAAGCCATAATAATTTGCACGGGTCATCAATTCTTTCTCTGATTCAAAAGCTGAACTACCAGCGCTACCGCCATCAGCTCAGTGTCATCATTGCCAGTAGCGCCAATAACAGCAAACTCGTGCCTGCCACACAAAATTCGTTTCACTCAATAGCGCAAGTGAAATGTACTACGCACTCACTACTAAGTAGCGTCAAAAATTCGATTGGAGTCATTTCGTCAATGAGCTACCATTGAGCTGGCACCGCAATGGCGCTGGCGCCATGCAATTTACATCACTAAAATTGCACGAATGTCCAGGCTCATGACTTTGTTAATCCGGATGGTGAAAACGAAGACTCAAAGGAATGCAACCTTGCAAACAACAGCCGTCATTTTCAAAGTGTAAAAATTCTGTGATACAACGAACGCTAACGCCGTTAGGCTGTTATCGGTAAGTGTTGCATACTTTTCTGCGCACTTGATTTTGTTTTACAGATTTTTGGCGATGGAATTTTAGCTAAGCGAAAGTAGGAATTTTATTTTAAAACAGATTTAACCCACAGATGAGAGATCTGCAATAAGTAGTTGTAAACTGAACGCGGCATAGGCAAAGTTAAGTTATTTAACACTGTTTGACACAATTTTATATGTGCTCTCTGTCAAAAATTCTTCAACTAACTTAGTCACATTTTATTTCGTTTATGAATATGCCCCAATATATTCGGATTGTGATATAATAAAATTAAAGAAAAAAATAAAATTAAAGAAAAAAAACTTTTTTAAAAATAAGCTTTTATTATTGGTTAATAAAATTAACTAAAAAGTAAGTTGATGCATTAAAATAAATGGATAGAATGAGAAACGTTACAAATAACTAAGTAAAGATTACGTAACTAATTTAAACAATATTTTACTCTACTAAAAATTAAAAAAAAAATTCCTATTTAAATTAAATTTAAGAACAAGGCTTTTCTAAGAACAAGCTTCTATTACTTGTTAATAAAACGAACTAAAAAGTAAAAAATAAAATTAAAAAATAAAACTTTTTTAAAAATAAGCTTTTATTATTGGTTAATAAAATTAACTAAAAAGTAAACAATAAATTGACTCTAAAGAAATATAACACTTTATAAGTTCATTGTAAGCTTTAACGATAATTAGGCTTTTTCGTCTGCGACAAAAGAATTCTATATTGTACATAATTATATATTTTTAACATTAAAACTTTACACCTAAATTATTAAACCTTATAGTTTATATCACAGTCCTAACTGTTCTAATAAAAGCGTGTTACATTGCGATAGCAAGAAAAGGAGATCCTAAATGTTCTTAATTATACCATCAAAATTCAACACGTTTTTTATTAGAACAATTATAACTGTGATATAAACTGTAAGGTTTAATAATTTAGGTGTAAAGTTTTAATGTTAAAAATATATAATTATGTACAATATAGAATTCTTTTGTCGCAGACGAAAAAGCCTAATTATCGTTAAAGCTTACAATGAACTTATAAGGTGTTATATTTCTTTAGAGTCAATTTATTGTTTACTTTTTAGTTAATTTTATTAACCAATAATAAAAGCTTATTTTTAAAAAAGTTTTTTTTTTAATTTTATTTAGTTGGTTGTTTAGTTGAAGTTTGACGAACGCCGCAAATGTTGTAACAACGCCGCAAATCTTAGGCTTTGCTGCTTACGCCTACTTCGCTGTTTTCTGGCGTCTCTTCACTGCTTTGTCCTTTGATAGCGACTTTACTTCTTTCGGTGTCTTGTTAGATTGAAGGGTACAGGTGTGTATTTCACCATCAACTGAAATTTTCACTGGTCTATTTTACTTATTATTTTAATCATATTTGCACTCTTCTTTTCGCTGGTTGATATTACCGTTTGAGCCACCACTTTTTGTAGGACTTCGAGTCGAGTTGGGTACAAAACCCGCTCACCAAAAGAAAAATAATCACAATTAATAAGTAATTACGCTCAGTGGCGTCTTCTTCCGATAGTCCTACGCTCTTGAACTCCGAACTTCAACTGACCGTTCGCATTCGTCATTATTCAAATGTATGTAGGTCGTTTTATGTCAAGATTCGTTAAGTTGGTTCATTTTCAATATCATCTGTCATCAGTGTTGTCGGTCGTCGGAGTTGTCTGTCACCAGTGTTGTGTCCTACATCCAGCACTAAATATATACATACTTGTTTTCTTAGTGAATTTTCCTTTTTATTTGATTTGTTGGTTTTTATAACCTTCGGGGGTTTGCGTCGGTGGTATCTGTTTTCTGAGATAGGAGCTCGGGGTACAGTAGGGTGTCAAAACAAAGATTTTTTCTCGGTTTAGTTTTTTTGTATATCGACAGTGAATGTCGGGCAATGGGAAAACAATCGAGAACAGAGTTGTTGACGTATCAGGGCCCTACAGAACCAAATTGCTGGTTCCGGTGTTAACCAGATTGACACGGGTATACCGAGGCCCGTTGACTTTGTCCCTACAGACTATTTTAATAGGTGCGCGTCGCGGATCCTCGAATCTCTTGGCACTGATCGCTTGCTGAGGTTCTCTGTCGCGAACGAGGGGAGATAATAGTCTGAATTTCTCCCAAAAAATCGATTTGTTGTGCCAAATGGCCGACACGGAAGACGTAGGTGCCCAAGGGGGTGATGTTCCGGTACAGAACGCATCATCAACGAATGTCGGCACCAGAGCGCATCAGTGAGCCAACGGCCAGTAACAGGACCGGGCAGGATGCCAGCGATCTTCCCAGAAGATGAAGCTCGACCTTGAAAATTGGCACATCAAGTTCGATGGGACCGGTAAAGGTATAAGCGCCGAAAGCTTCATCTTTCTGGTAGAATGGATGTGCGCGCAGCATAATATTTCTTTCTTCCATCTTTTCACGGATCTTCATGTCTGGTTTCCGGCGGTGCTTTGAAGTGGAATTGGCCGGTCTTTGAGGACAATGCGGATGAGCACGACTTCCGCTAACATGAGGTTGAACTGCCAAGTCTTACAAGTCCGACAATGAAAAAACCCGCGAAATAATGGAGAGCAAACAGCTGCCTGTGGAAGCTTTCGACGAATTCTATGCCGAAGTTCACAATATGGCGTTCCGTTTGCGGAAGATGATTTCTGAATAGGAGTTGCTGGCACTATCAGGGGGAATCTTAAACCGTACGTTGCCAACTTGACCTTCGCCATAAAAATGGGCTCGTTGGCAGAGCTCAAGATGGAATGCAAGAGAGCCGAAAAACTTATCAAAGAAAACAAGAGCCGGTCCAAGATAGCCAGCGAGGTAGGCTTCGAGCATCCAGAGCAGTTAGGGCAACCAAAGATAGAAGCGTTTAATAGGAAACTTCAACCACAACCCCAACACCAATCGCAACATCCAAACCCAGCCAATCCCAATAGTGTTCGTCCACGTCCAAGTCCACTCTATTGTTGTTGTTTTTGTTGTAGCGATAATGTTACTCCCTGAAGGCTTTAGGGAGTGTTATCGATGTGATGGTCCTTTGCCAGATACAGATCCGGTACGCTCCCGTAACACAGCACCTTTAAGGTGCCGCTCGAAGGTGAGGTTGACAATTGGGTTGGAGAAGCTATATATTGCGCTACAAAAGCCTTTGAATCCCCCAAGCCCACTCTCAATTCCTTTTGTGCCGGGGGTTCCAGCCAGAAGACAGGCAACCCGGCAGCACCACAGTCAAGATTTTGCAAAGAGAAGTGGTGGATAGGGAACTAGGGAAAGTAGAGGAAAAGAGGGTAACGCGGGAAACTAAGAGTTTAAATCAGAGGACGATTGAATATGAAGAAGCTAGGAGAAGGATTTTTTGTGAAACAATAAGTAATAATAGGAAGAAGAGAAATTGTTAGAAAACAGAGAAAATGCGTGAGAAGAGAAGGTGGTTTAAGCGGCTGAAAAATAAAATCATTGCTTTTATGGTTACGGTTAAAGGAGATAACCGCTTTTTTGCGAAAACTACTATAGGAGGTCACGAGGTCCTGGCTCTCTTGGACTCAGGAGCTAGTGCCAGCTGCTTAGGAAAGGACTCAGCTACACTCCCTCGGTGAAAGGAAACCTTGATTATGCCGATAAAGGGTCAGAATATACCAACAGCGAATGGGGAAGAAACCGCCATGGTAGGGGTGATAAAGTTACCTGTGGTTTGGGATAACGCGTAAAAGACATTGGTAATTTCTGAAAATACCAGGTTTGCAGTAAGAGGTTTATCTCGGCATCGGCATTTTTGCATAGAATTTGGTATGAGTGTGGTGAGCAAGGGTGTGAGTTTGAATGTTGCTAGTGTAGTGTAATGATGGGATTAAAAAGTAATTTGATTTGGTGTAGTGCCCATTTAGCGGCACCGGACGGAATTGAGTTCTTTATTAAAAAGCTGTTTCTTTTATACAAAATTTCTAAAAGCTAAAATACCTACTTACGCTAATACTTACAAACTATGTGTATTACATACATATACAAACAATTCAGTTCCCTGGGAACTGCATTCTAAGCATAAATGAAAGTAGCTGCAGAATCTGCAACGCAAGCACAAATGAATCGTGTTAATAATTTGTCTACAGGTAAAGGCTTGTGGCGAGTAAGCTCTAAACAGTAACATACCAAAGTTCAGGTTACCAGACAGTGCACGGCTTAGTTACCGTGGCATGTAGAATATATATGTTTGTACAAATGAATGAATGTGTCAATGAGCCTCAGGCCATACCAAAGCGAGCCAAAATATATGTATTTACACATGTATTAACATGTATGTAAGAGTCAATGCATTTTAAGACATTCCAAAACGGGTTGAGATATATGTTTGTACAAATGAATGAATGTGTCAATGAATAACTTAATGAGTGAATACTACACCATCCGTCTTTGAAAGAGTAGATATACATATATAATTTTGTGCACGAATTATCTATGGCTGCTCAAGTTATACTATTAATTTTGGAATCCGTTTGTGCTTACTTTGTGTGTTGGTTTTTTTTTTTTTTTTTGTGTGTATCAGTATTTTATGACATTAAGCTTGATTTCCAAAGAATTTTTTACATTTGTTTTTCGCTTTTGTTTTGTTTTATTATTTCATTTTTCTTTTGCATACAATAAAAGTGTTCTTTGTGTTTACAAAATTAAAGTGCTCTTATTCTATGAGTTTAAGTCTATTTTTATACTCAGTTGAGCAGAGCTCACAGAGTATATTAAGTTTGATTGGATAACGGTTGGTTGTACATATATAAAGGAATCGAGATAGATATAGACTTCCATATATCAAAATAATCAGGATCGAAAAAAAATTTGATTGAGCCATGTCCGTCCGTCCGTCCGTCCGTTAACACGATAACTTGAGTAAATTTTGAGGTAACTTGATGAAATTTGGTATGTAGGTTCCTGAGCACTCATCTCAGATCGCTATTTAAAATCAACGATATCGGACTATAACCACGCCCACTTTTTCGATATCGAAAATTTCGTAAAACCTAAAAAGTGCGATAATTCATTACCAAAGACAGATAAAGCGACGAAACTTGGTAGATGAGTTGAACTTATGACGCAGAATAGAAAATAAGTAAAATTTTGGACAATGGGCGTGGCACCGCCCACTTTTAAAAGAAGGTAATTTAAAATTTTTGCAAGCTGTAATTTGTCAGTCATTGAAGATATCATGATGAAATTTGGCAGGGACGTTACTCCTATTACTATATGTACGCCTAATAAAAATTAGCAAAATCGGAGAAAGACCACGCCCACTTTTAAAAAAAAAATTTTTTAAAGTAAAATTTTAACAAAAAATTTAATATCCTTACAGTATATAAGTAAATTATGTCAACATTCAACTCCAGTAATGACATGGTACAACAAAATACAAAAATAAAAGAAAATTTCAAAATGGGCGTGGCTCCGCCCTTTTTCATTTAATTTGTCTAGGATACTTTTAACGCCATAAGTCGAACAAAAATTAACCAATCCGTTTGAAATTTGGTAGGGGCATAGATTTTATGATGTTAACTATTTTCTGTGAAAACGGGCGAAATCGGTTGATGCCACGCCCAGTTTTTATACACAGTCGTCCGTCTGTCCTTCCGCATGGCCGTTAACACGATAACTTGAGAAAATTTTTAGGTATCTTGATGAAATTTGGTATGTAGGTTCCTGACCGTTTAGACGGTTAAGCGCCAATTAAGTAAGTAAGTAAGTAAGTAAGGTTACTGACCACTCACCTCAGATCGCTATTTAAAATGAACAATATCGGACTATAACCACGCCCACTTTTTCGATATCGAAAATTTCGTAAAACCGAAAAAGTGCGATAATTCATTACCAAAGACAGATAAAGCGACAAAACTTGGTAGATGAGTTGAATTTATGACGCAGAGTAGAAAATTAGTAAAATTTTGGACAATGGGCGTGGCACCGCCCACTTTTAAAAGAAGGTAATTTAAAATTTTGCAAGCTGTAATTTGTCAGTCGTTGAAGATATCGTGATGAAATTTGGCAGGGACGTTACTCCTATTACTATATGTACGTCTAATAAAAATTAGCAAAATCGGAGAAGGACCACGCCCACATTTAAAAAAAATTTTTTTTTAAGTAAAATTTTAACAAAAAATTTAATATCTTTACAGTATATAAGTAAATTATGTCAACATTCAACTCCAGTAATGACATGGTGCAACAATATACAAAAATAAAAGAAAATTTCAAAATTGGCGTGGCTCCGCCCTTTTTCATTTAATTTGTATGGGATACTTTTAACGCCATAAGCGAACAAAAATTAACCAATCCTTTTGAAATTTGGTAGGGGCATAGATTTTATGATGTTAACTGTTTTCTGTGAAAACGGGCGAAATCGGTTGATGCCACGCCCAGTTTTTATACACTGTCGTTCGTCTGTCCTTCCGCATGGCCGTTAACACGATATCTTCAGCAAAAATCGACATATCTTTAATGAACTTAGTTCACGTACTTACTTGAACTCACTTTATTTTGGTATGAAAAATGAACGAAATCCGACAATGACCACGCCCACTTTTTCGATATAGAAAATTACGAAAAATGAAAAAAATGCCATAATTCTATACCAAATACGAAAAAAGGGATGAAACATGGTGAGGTAATTGGATTGGTTTATTGACACGAAATATAACTTTAGAAAAAACTTTATAAAATGGTTGTGACACCTACCATATTAAGTAGAAGAAAATGAAAAAGTTCCGCAGGGCGAAATAAAAAACCCTTAAAATCTTGCCAGGTATTACATATATAAATAAATTAGCGGTATCCAACAGATGATGTTCTGGGTCACCCTGGTCCACATTTTGGTCGCGATCTGGAAAAAGCCTTCACATATACAACTACCACCACTCCCTTTTAAAACTCTCATTAATACCTTTAATTTGATACCCATATCGTACAAACACATTCTAGAGTCACCCTTGGTCCACCTTTATGGCGGTATTTCGAAACGGCGTCCACCTAGAGAACTAAGGCCCAATCCCTTTTAAAATACTCATTAACACCTTTCTTTTGATACCCATATTGTACAAACAAATTCTAGGGTCACCCCTGGTCTACCTTTATGGCGATATCTCGAAACGGCGTCCACCTATGGAACTAAGGATTACTCGCTTTTAAAATACTCATTAACACCTTTCTTTTAATACCTATATTGTACAAACAAATTCTAGGGTCACCCCTGGTCCACCTTTATGGCGGTATCTCGAAACGGCGTCCACCTATGGAACTAAGGATTACTCCCTTTTAAAATACTCATTAACACCTTTCATTTGATACCCAAATCGTACAAACGCATTCTAGAGTCAACCCTGATCCACCTTTATGGCTATATCCCTAAATGGCGTCCACCTATAGAACTATGGCCCACTCCCTCATAAAATACTCTTTAACACCTTTCATTTAATAACCATATCGTACAAACGCATTCTAGAGTCACCCCTGGTCCACCTTTATAGCGATATCTCGAAAAGGCGACCACCTATACAACAACCACCACTCCCTTTTAAAACCCTCATTAATACCTTTAATTTGATACCCATATCGTACAAACACATTCTAAAGTCACCCCTGGTCCACCTTTATGGCGATATTTCGAAACGGCGTCCACCTATAGAAATAAGGCCCACTCCCTTTTAAAATACTCATTAACACCATTCGTTTGATGCCCATATTGTACAAACAAATTCTAGGGTATCCCCTGGTCCACCTTTGTGGCGATATCTCGAAACGGCGTCCACCTATGGAACTAAGGATTACTCCCTTTTAAAATACTCATTAATACCTTTAATTTGATACCCATATTGTACAAACAAATTCTAGGGTCACCCCTGGTCCACCTTTATGGTGATATCTCGAAACTGCGTCCACCTATGGAACTAAGGATTACTCCCTTTTAAAATACTCATTAACTCCTTTAAGACCTTTCATTTGATATCCATATTGTACAAACAAATTCTAGAGTCAACCCTGATCCACCTTTATGGCGATATCCCTAAATGGCGTCCACCTATAGAACTATGGCCCACTCCTTCATAAAATACTCTTTAATGCCTTTCATTTGATACACATGTCATACAAACACATTCCAGGGTTTCCCTCGGTTCATTTTCCTACATGGTTATTTTCCCTTATGTTGTCACCATAGCTCTCATCTGAGTATGTAATGTTCGGTTACACCCGAACTTAACCTTCCTTACTTGTTATTACTCAGTTGAGCAGAGTTCACAGAGTATATTAACTTTGATTGGATAACGGTTGGTTGTACAGGTATAAAGGAATCGAGATAGATATAGACTTCCATATATCAAAATCATCAGTATCAAAAAAAATTCGATTGAGCCATGTCCGTCCGTCCGTCCGTCTGTCCGTCTGTCCGTTAACACGATAACTTGAGTAAATTTTGAGGTATCTTGATGAAATTTGGTATGTAGGTTCCTGGGCACTCATCTCAGATTGCTATTTAAAATGAACGATATCGGACAATAACCACGCCCACTTTGTCGATATCGAAAATTTCGAAAAATCGAAAAAGTGCGATAATTCATTACCAAATACGGATTAAGCGATGAAACTTGGTAGGTGAGTTGAACTTATGACGCAGAATAGAAAATTAGTAAAATTTTGGACAATGGGCGTGGCACCGCCCACTTTTAAAAGAAGGTAATTTAGAAGTTTTGCAAGCTGTAATTTGGCAGTCGTTGAAGATATCATGATAAAATTGGGCAGGAACGTTACTCTTATTACTATATGTCTGCTTAATAAAAATTAGCAAAATAGGAGAACGACCATGCCCACTTTTAAAAAATTTTTTTTTTAAATTAAAATTTTAAAAGAAAAGTTAATATCTTTACAGTATATAAGTAAATTATGTCAACATTCAACCCCAGTAATGATATGTTGCAACAAAATACAAAAATAAAAGAAAATTTCAAAATGGGCGTGGCTCCGCCCTTTTTCATTTAATTTGTCTAGGATACTTTTAATGCCATAAGTCGAACAAAAATTTGCCAATCCTTGTGAAATTGGTAGAGGCTTAGATTCTAGGACAATAACTGTTTTCTGTGCAAAAGGGCGAAATCAGTTGAAGCCACGCCCAGTTTTTATACACAGTCGACCGTCTGTCCTTCCGCTCGGCCGTTAGCAGGATAACTTGAGCAAAAATCGATATATCTTTACTAAACTCAGTTCACGTACTTATCTGAACTCATTTTGTATTGGTGTAAAAAATGGCCGAAATCCGACTATGACCACGCCCACTTTTTCGATATCGAAAATTACGAAAAATGAAAAAAATGACATAATTATATACCAAATACGAAAAAAGGGATGAAACATGGTAATTGTATTGGTCTATTGACGTAAAATATAACTTTAGAAAAAAACTTGGTAAACTTGGGCCTTAGCTCTATAGGTGGACGCCTTTTCAAGATATCGCCATAAAGGTGGACCAGGGGTGACTCTAGAACTTGTTTGTACGATATGGGTATCAAACGAAAGGCGTTAATGAGTATTTTAAAAGGGCGTGGGCCTTAGTTCTATAGGTGGACGCCTTTTCAAGATATCGCCATAAAGGTGGACCAGGGGTGACTCTAGAATTTGTTTGTACGATATGGGTATCAAATGAAAGGTGTTAATGAGTATTTTAAAAGGGCGTGGGCCTTAGTTCTATAGGTGGACGCCTTTTCGAGATATCGCCATAAACGTGGACCAGGGGTGACTCTAGAATGTGTTTGTAGGATATGGGTATCAAACTAAAGGTATTAATGAGGGTTTTAAAAGGGAGTGGCCCTTAGTTGTATATGTGAAGGAGTTTTCGAGATTTCGACCAAAATGTGGACCAGGGTGATCCAGAACACCATCTGTCGGGTACCGCTAATTTATTTATATATGTAATACCACGAACAGTATTCCTTCCAAGATTGCAAGGGCTTTTGATTTCGCCCTGCAAAACTTTTTCATTTTCTTCTACTTAATATGGTAGGTGTCACACCCATACGCTAATTTATTTATGTATGTAATACCACGAACAGTATTCCTTCCGAGATTGGAAGGGCTTTTGATTTCGCCCTGCAAAACTTTTTCATTTTCTTCTACTTAATATGGTAGGTGTATGGGTGTGACACCTACCATATTAAGTAGAAGAAAATGAAAAAGTTTTGCAGGGCGAAATCAAAAGCCCTTGCAATCTTGGAAGGAATACTGTTCGTGGTATTACATATATAAATAAATTAGCTGTACCCGACAGATGGTGTTCTGGATCACCCTGGTCCACATTTTGGTCGATATCTCGAAAACGCCTTCACATATACAACTAAGGGCCACTCCCTTCTAAAACCCTCATTAATACCTTTAGTTTGATACCCATATCCTACAAACACATTCTAGAGTCACCCCTGGTCCACGTTTATGGCGATATCTCGAAAAGGCGTCCACCTATAGAACTAAGGCCCACGCCCTTTTAAAATACTCATTAACACCTTTCATTTGATACACATATCGTACAAACAAATTCTAGAGTCACCCCTGGTCCACCTTTATGGCGATATCTTGAAAAGGCGTCCACCTATAGAACTAAGGTCCACGCCCTTTTAAAATACTCATTAACACCTTTCATTTGATACCCAATCGTACAAACAAATTCTGGAGTCACCCCTGGTCCACCTTTATGGCGATATCTTGAAAAGGCGTCCACCTATGGAACTAAGGCCCACGCCCTTTTAAAATACTCATTAATACCTTTCATTTGATACCCATATCGTACAAACAAATTCTAGAGTCACCCCTGGTCCACCTTTATGGCGATATCTTGAAAAGGCGTCCACCTATAGAACTAAGGCCCACTCCCTTTTAAAATACTCATTAACACCATTTGTTTGATGCCCATATCGTACAAACAAATTCTAGAGTCACCCCTGGTCCACCTTTATGGCGATATCTTGAAAAGGCGTCCACCTATAGAACTAAGGCCCACTCCCTTTTAAAATTCTCATTAACACCATTCGTTTGATGCCCATATTGTACAAACAAATTCTAGGGTATCCCCTGGTCCACCTTTGTGGCGATATCTCGAAACGGCGTCCACCTATGGAACTAAGGATTACTTCCTTTTAAAATACTCATTAATACCTTTAATTTGATACCCATATTGTACAAACAAATTCTAGGGTCACCCCTTGTCCACCTTTATGGTGATATCTCGAAACTGCGTCCACCTATGGAACTAAGGATTACTCCCTTTTAAAATACTCATTAACACCTTTCATTTGATACCCATATCATACAAACGCAATCTAGAGTCACCCGTGGTCCACCTTTATGGCGATATCTCGAAAAGGCGACCACCTATACAACTACCACCACTCCCTTTTAAACCCCTCATTAATACCTTTAATTTGATACCCATATCGTACAAACAAATTCTAGGGTCACACCTGGTACACCTTTATGGCGATATCTCGAAACGGTGTCCACCTCTGGAACTAAGCATCACTCCCTTTTAAAATACTCATTAACACCTTTCTTTTGATACCCATATTATACAAACAAATTCTAGGGTCACCCCTGGTCCACCTTTATGGCGATATCTCGAAACGGCGTCCACCTATGGAACTAAGGATTACTCCCTTTTAAAATACTCATTAACATCTTTCGTTTGATACCCATATTGTACAAACGCATTCTAGGGTCACACCTGGTCCACCTTTATGGCGATATCTCGAAACGGCGTCCACCTGTGGAACTAAGCATCACTCCCTTTTAAAATACTCATTAACACCTTTCTTTTGATACCAATATTGTACAAACAAATTCTAGGGTCACACCTGGTCCACCTTTGTGGCGATATCTCGAAACGGCGTCTACCTGTGGAACTAAGGATTACTCCCTTTTAAAATAATCATTAACACCTTTCTTTTGATACCCATATTGTACAAACAAATTCTAGGGTCACCTCTGGTCCACCTTTATGGCGATATCTCGAAACGGCGTCCACCTATGGAACTAAGGATTACTCCGTTTTAAAATACTCATTAGCACCTTTCATTTGATACCCAAATCGTACAAACGCATTCTAGAGTCACCCCTGGTCCACCTTTATGGCGATATCCCGAAAAGGCGTCCACCTATAGAGCTAAGGCCCAAGTTTACCAAGTTTTTTTCTAAAGTTATATTTTACGTCAATAGACCAATACAATTACCATGTTTCATCCCTTTTTTCGTATTTGGTATATAATTATGTCATTTTTTTCATTTTTCGTAATTTTCGATATCGAAAAAGTGGGCGTGGTCATAGTCGGATTTCGGCCATTTTTTACACCAATACAAAATAAATTAGCGGTACCCGACAGATGGTGTTCTGGATCACCCTGGTCCACATTTTGGTCGATATCTCGAAAACGCCTTCACATATACAACTAAGGGCCACTCCCTTTTAAAACCCTCATTAATACCTTTAGTTTGATACCCATATCCTACAAACAAATTCTAGAGTCACCCCTGGTCCACGTTTATGGCGATATCTCGAAAAGGCGTCCACCTATAGAACTAAGGCCCACGCCCTTTTAAAATACTCATTAACACCTTTCATTTGATACCCATATCGTACAAACAAATTCTAGAGTCACCCCTGGTCCACCTTTATGGCGATATCTTGAAAAGGCGTCCACCTATAGAACTAAGGCCCACGCCCTTTGAAAATACTCATTAACGCCTTTCGTTTGATACCCATATCGTACAAACAAGTTCTAGAGTCACCCCTGGTCCACCTTTATGGCGATATCTTGAAAAGGCGTCCACCTATAGAGCTAAGGCCCAAGTTTACCAAGTTTTTTTCTAAAGTTATATTTTACGTCAATAGACCAATACAATTACCATGTTTCATCCCTTTTTTCGTATTTGGTATATAATTATGTCATTTTTTTCATTTTTCGTAATTTTCGATATCGAAAAAGTGGGCGTGGTCATAGTCGGATTTCGGCCATTTTTTACACCAATACAAAATGAGATCAGATAAGTACGTGAACTGAGTTTAGTAAAGATATATCGATTTTTGCTCAAGTTATCGTGCTAACGGCCGAGCGGAAGGACAGACGGTCGACTGTGTATAAAAACTGGGCGTGGCTTCAACTGATTTCGCCCTTTTGCACAGAAAACAGTTATTGTCCTAGAATCTAAGCCTCTACCAAATTTCACAAGGATTGGCAAATTTTTGTTCGACTTATGGCATTAAAAGTATCCTAGACAAATTAAATGAATAAGGGCGGAGCCACGCCCATTTTGAAATTTTCTTTTATTTTTGTATTTTGTTGCAACATATCATTACTGGGGTTGAATGTTGACATAATTTACTTATATACTGTAAAGATATTAACTTTTCTTTTAAAATTTTAATTTAAAAAAAAATTTTTTTAAAAGTGGGCATGGTCGTTCTCCTATTTTGCTAATTTTTATTAAGCAGACATATAGTAATAAGAGTAACGTTCCTGCCCAATTTTATCATGATATCTTCAACGACTGCCAAATTACAGCTTGCAAAACTTCTAAATTACCTTCTTTTAAAAGTGGGCGGTGCCACGCCCATTGTCCAAAATTTTACCAATTTTCTATTCTGCGTCATAAGTTCAACTCACCTACCAAGTTTCATCGCTTAATCCGTATTTGGTAATGAATTATCGCACTTTTTCGATTTTTCGAAATTTTCGATATCGACAAAGTGGGCGTGGTTATTGTCCGATATCGTTCATTTTAAATAGCAATCTGAGATGAGTGCCCAGGAACCTACATACCAAATTTCATCAAGATACCTCAAAATTTACTCAAGTTATCGTGTTAACGGACAGACGGACAGACGGACGGACGGACGGACATGGCTCAATCGAATTTTTTTTGATACTGATGATTTTGATATATGGAAGTCTATATCTATCTCGATTCCTTTATACCTGTACAACCAACCGTTATCCAATCAAAGTTAATATACTCTGTGAGCTCTGCTCAACTGAGTAATAACAAGTAAGGAAGGTTAAGTTCGGGTGTAACCGAACATTACATACTCAGTTGAGAGCTATGGTGACAACATAAGGGAAAATAACCATGTAGGAAAATGAACCGAGGGAAACCCTGGAATGTGTTTGTATGACATGTGTATCAAATGAAAGGCATTAAAGAGTATTTTATGAAGGAGTGGGCCATAGTTCTATAGGTGGACGCCATTTAGGGATATCGCCATAAAGGTGGATCAGGGTTGACTCTAGAATTTGTTTGTACAATATGGATATCAAATGAAAGGTCTTAAAGGAGTTAATGAGTATTTTAAAAGGGAGTAATCCTTAGTTCCATAGGTGGACGCAGTTTCGAGATATCACCATAAAGGTGGACCAGGGGATACCCTATAATTTGTTTGTACAATATGGGCATCAAACGAATGGTGTTAATGAGTATTTTAAAAGGGAGTGGGCCTTAGTTCTATAGGTGGACGCCGTTTCGAAATATCGCCATAAAGGTGGACCAGGGGTGACTTTAGAATGTGTGTGTACGATATGGTTATCAAATTAAAGGTATTAATGAGGGTTTTAAAAGGGAGTGGTGGTTGTTGTATAGGTGGTCGCCTTTTCGAGATATCGCTATAAAGGTGGACCAGGGGTGACTCTAGAATGCGTTTGTACGATATGGTTATTAAATGAAAGGTGTTAAAGAGTATTTTATGAGGGAGTGGGCCATAGTTCTATAGGTGGAAGCCATTTAGGGATATAGCCATAAAGGTGGATCAGGGTTGACTCTAGAATGCGTTTGTACGATTTGGGTATCAAATGAAAGGTGTTAATGAGTATTTTAAAAGGGAGTAATCCTTAGTTCCATAGGTGGACGCCGTTTCGAGATACCGCCATAAAGGTGGACCAGGGGTGACCCTAGAATTTGTTTGTACAACATAGGTATTAAAAGAAAGGTGTTAATGAGTATTTTAAAAGCGAGTAATCCTTAGTTCCATAGGTGGACGCCGTTTCGAGATATCGCCATAAAGGTAGACCAGGGGTGACCCTAGAATTTGTTTGTACAATATGGGTATCAAAAGAAAGGTGTTAATGAGTATTTTAAAAGGGATTGGGCCTTAGTTCTCTAGGTGGACGCCGTTTCGAAATACCGCCATAAAGGTGGACCAGGGGTGACTCTAGAATGTGTTTGTACGATATGGGTATCAAATTAAAGGTATTAATGAGAGTTTTAAAAGGGAGTGGTGGTAGTTGTTTATGTGAAGGCTTTTTCCAGATCGCGACCAAAATGTGGACCAGGGTGACCCAGAACATCATCTGTTGGATACCGCTAATTTATTTATATATGTAATACCTGCCAAGATTTTAAGGGTTTTTTATTTCGCCCTGCGGAACTTTTTCATTTTCTTCTACTTAATATGGTAGGTGTCACAACCATTTTATAAAGTTTTTTCTAAAGTTATATTTCGTGTCAATAAACCAATCCAATTACCTCACCATGTTTCATCCCTTTTTTCGTATTTGGTATAGAATTATGGCATTTTTTTCATTTTTCGTAATTTTCTATATCGAAAAAGTGGGCGTGGTCATTGTCGGATTTCGTTCATTTTTCATACCAAAATAAAGTGAGTTCAAGTAAGTACGTGAACTAAGTTCATTAAAGATATGTCGATTTTTGCTGAAGTTATCGTGTTAACGGCCATGCGGAAGGACAGACGAACGACAGTGTATAAAAACTGGGCGTGGCATCAACCGATTTCGCCCGTTTTCACAGAAAACAGTTAACATCATAAAATCTATGCCCCTACCAAATTTCAAAAGGATTGGTTAATTTTTGTTCGCTTATGGCGTTAAAAGTATCCCATACAAATTAAATGAAAAAGGGCGGAGCCACGCCAATTTTGAAATTTTCTTTTATTTTTGTATTTTGTTGCACCATGTCATTACTGGAGTTGAATGTTGACATAATTTACTTATATACTGTAAAGATATTAAATTTTTTGTTAAAATTTTACTTAAAAAAAAATTTTTTTTAAATGTGGGCGTGGTCCTTCTCCGATTTTGCTAATTTTTATTAGACGTACATATAGTAATAGGAGTAACGTCCCTGCCAAATTTCATCACGATATCTTCAACGACTGACAAATTACAGCTTGCAAAATTTTAAATTACCTTCTTTTAAAAGTGGGCGGTGCCACGCCCATTGTCCAAAATTTTACTAATTTTCTACTCTGCGTCATAAATTCAGCTCATCTACCAAGTTTTGTCGCATT
Source organism: Eurosta solidaginis (assembly GCF_040869045.1). Taxonomy (NCBI): domain Eukaryota; kingdom Metazoa; phylum Arthropoda; class Insecta; order Diptera; family Tephritidae; genus Eurosta; species Eurosta solidaginis. Next base: position 83,380,547 of record NC_090324.1, on the reverse strand, counting down.
ATCTGTCTTTGGTAATGAATTATCGCACTTTTTCGGTTTTACGAAATTTTCGATATCGAAAAAGTGGGCGTGGTTATAGTCCGATATTGTTCATTTTAAATAGCGATCTGAGGTGAGTGCTCAGTAACCTTACTTACTTACTTACTTACTTAATTGGCGCTTAACCGTCTAAACGGTCAGGAACCTACATACCAAATTTCATCAAGATACCTCAAAATTTTCTCAAGTTATCGTGTTAACGGCCATGCGGAAGGACAGACGGACGACTGTGTATAAAAACTGGGCGTGGCATCAACCGATTTCGCCCGTTTTCACAGAAAATAGTTAACATCATAAAATCTATGCCCCTACCAAATTTCAAACGGATTGGTTAATTTTTGTTCGACTTATGGCGTTAAAAGTATCCTAGACAAATTAAATGAAAAAGGGCGGAGCCACGCCCATTTTGAAATTTTCTTTTATTTTTGTATTTTGTTGTACCATGTCATTACTGGAGTTGAATGTTGACATAATTTACTTATATACTGTAAAGATATTAAATTTTTTGTTAAAATTTTACTTTAAAAAATTTTTTTTTTTAAAGTGGGCGTGGTCTTTCTCCGATTTTGCTAATTTTTATTAGGCGTACATATAGTAATAGGAGTAACGTCCCTGCCAAATTTCATCATGATATCTTCAATGACTGACAAATTACAGCTTGCAAAAATTTTAAATTACCTTCTTTTAAAAGTGGGCGGTGCCACGCCCATTGTCCAAAATTTTACTTATTTTCTATTCTGCGTCATAAGTTCAACTCATCTACCAAGTTTCGTCGCTTTATCTGTCTTTGGTAATGAATTATCGCACTTTTTAGGTTTTACGAAATTTTCGATATCGAAAAAGTGGGCGTGGTTATAGTCCGATATCGTTGATTTTAAATAGCGATCTGAGATGAGTGCTCAGGAATCTACATACCAAATTTCATCAAGTTACCTCAAAATTTACTCAAGTTATCGTGTTAACGGACGGACGGACGGACGGACATGGCTCAATCAAATTTTTTTTCGATCCTGATTATTTTGATATATGGAAGTCTATATCTATCTCGATTCCTTTATATATGTACAACCAACCGTTATCCAATCAAACTTAATATACTCTGTGAGCTCTGCTCAACTGAGTATAAAAATAGACTTAAACTCATAGAATAAGAGCACTTTAATTTTGTAAACACAAAGAACATTTTTATTGTATGCAAAAGAAAAATGAAATAATAAAACAAAACAAAAGAGAAAAACAAATGTAAAAAATTCTTTGGAAATCAAGCTTAATGTCATAAAATACTGATACACACAAAAAAAAAAAAAAAACCAACACACAAAGTAAGCACAAACGGATTCCAAAATTAATAGTATAACTTGAGCAGCCATAGATAATTCGTGCACAAAATTATATATGTATATCTACTCTTTCAAAGACGGATGGTGCAGTATTCACTCATTAAGTTATTCATTGACACATTCATTCATTTGTACAAACATATATCTCAACCCGTTTTGGAATGTCTTAAAATGCATTGACTCTTACATACATGTTAATACATGTGTAAATACATATATTTTGGCTCGCTTTGGTATGGCCTGAGGCTCATTGACACATTCATTCATTTGTACAAACATATATATTCTACATGCCACGGTAACTAAGCCGTGCACTGTCTGGTAACCTGAACTTTGGTATGTTACTGTTTAGAGCTTACTCGCCACAAGCCTTTACCTGTAGACAAATTATTAACATGATTCATTTGTGCTTGCGTTGCAGATTCTGCAGCTACTTTCATTTATGCTTAGAATGCAGTTCCCAGGGAACTGAATTGTTTGTATATGTATGTAATACACACAGTTTGTAAGTATTAGCGTAAGTAGGTATTTTAGCTTTTAGAAATTTTGTATAAAAGAAACAGCTTTTTAATAAAGAACTCAATTCCGTCCGGTGCCGCTAAATGGGCACTACACCAAATCAAATTACTTTTTAATCCCATCATTACACTACACTAGCAACATTCAAACTCACACCCTTGCTCACCACACTCATACCAAATTCTATGCAAAAATGCCGATGCCGAGATAAACCCCTTACTGCAAACCTGGTATTTTCAGAAATTACCAATGTCTTTTACGCGTTATCCCAAATCACAGGTAACTTTATCACCCCTACCATGGCGGTTTCTTCCCCATTCGCTGTTGGTATATTCTGACCCTTTATCGGCATAATCAAGGTTTCCTTTCACCGAGGGAGTGTAGCTGAGTCCTTTCCTAAGCAGCTGGCACTAGCTCCTGAGTCCAAGAGAGCCAGGACCTCGTGACCTCCTATAGTAGTTTTCGCAAAAAAGCGGTTATCTCCTTTAACCGTAACCATAAAAGCAATGATTTTATTTTTCAGCCGCTTAAACCACCTTCTCTTCTCACGCATTTTCTCTGTTTTCTAACAATTTCTCTTCTTCCTATTATTACTTATTGTTTCACAAAAAATCCTTCTCCTAGCTTCTTCATATTCAATCGTCCTCTGATTTAAACTCTTAGTTTCCCGCGTTACCCTCTTTTCCTCTACTTTCCCTAGTTCCCTATCTACCACTTCTCTTTGCAAAATCTTGACTGTGGTGCTGCCGGGTTGCCTGTCTTCTGGCTGGAACCCCCGGCACAAAAGGAATTGAGAGTGGGCTTGGGGGATTCAAAGGCTTTTGTAGCGCAATATATAGCTTCTCCAACCCAATTGTCAACCTCACCTTCGAGCGGCACCTTAAAGGTGCTGTGTTACGGGAGCGTACCGGATCTGTATCTGGCAAAGGACCATCACATCGATAACACTCCCTAAAGCCTTCAGGGAGTAACATTATCGCTACAACAAAAACAACAACAATAGAGTGGACTTGGACGTGGACGAACACTATTGGGATTGGCTGGGTTTGGATGTTGCGATTGGTGTTGGGGTTGTGGTTGAAGTTTCCTATTAAACGCTTCTATCTTTGGTTGCCCTAACTGCTCTGGATGCTCGAAGCCTACCTCGCTGGCTATCTTGGACCGGCTCTTGTTTTCTTTGATAAGTTTTTCGGCTCTCTTGCATTCCATCTTGAGCTCTGCCAACGAGCCCATTTTTAGGGCGAAGGTCAAGTTGGCAACGTACGGTTTAAGATTCCCCCTGATAGTGCCAGCAACTCCTATTCAGAAATCATCTTCCGCAAACGGAACGCCATATTGTGAACTTCGGCATAGAATTCGTCGAAAGCTTCCACAGGCAGCTGTTTGCTCTCCATTATTTCGCGGGTTTTTTCATTGTCGGACTTGTAAGACTTGGCAGTTCAACCTCATGTTAGCGGAAGTCGTGCTCATCCGCATTGTCCTCAAAGACCGGCCAATTCCACTTCAAAGCACCGCCGGAAACCAGACAATGAAGATCCGTGAAAAGATGGAAGAAAGAAATATTATGCTGCGCGCACATCCATTCTACCAGAAAGATGAAGCTTTCGGCGCTTATACCTTTACCGGTCCCATCGAACTTGATGTGCCAATTTTCAAGGTCGAGCTTCATCTTCTGGGAAGATCGCTGGCATCCTGCCCGGTCCTGTTACTGGCCGTTGGCTCACTGATGCGCTCTGGTGCCGACATTCGTTGATGATGCGTTCTGTACCGGAACATCACCCCCTTGGGCACCTACGTCTTCCGTGTCGGCCATTTGGCACAACAAATCGATTTTTTGGGAGAAATTCAGACTATTATCTCCCCTCGTTCGCGACAGAGAACCTCAGCAAGCGATCAGTGCCAAGAGATTCGAGGATCCGCGACGCGCACCTATTAAAATAGTCTGTAGGGACAAAGTCAACGGGCCTCGGTATACCCGTGTCAATCTGGTTAACACCGGAACCAGCAATTTGGTTCTGTAGGGCCCTGATACGTCAACAACTCTGTTCTCGATTGTTTTCCCATTGCCCGACATTCACTGTCGATATACAAAAAAACTAAACCGAGAAAAAATCTTTGTTTTGACACCCTACTGTACCCCGAGCTCCTATCTCAGAAAACAGATACCACCGACGCAAACCCCCGAAGGTTATAAAAACCAACAAATCAAATAAAAAGGAAAATACACTAAGAAAACAAGTATGTATATATTTAGTGCTGGATGTAGGACACAACACTGGTGACAGACAACTCCGACGACCGACAACACTGATGACAGATGATATTGAAAATGAACCAACTTAACGAATCTTGACATAAAACGACCTACATACATTTGAATAATGACGAATGCGAACGGTCAGTTGAAGTTCGGAGTTCAAGAGCGTAGGACTATCGGAAGAAGACGCCACTGAGCGTAATTACTTATTAATTGTGATTATTTTTCTTTTGGTGAGCGGGTTTTGTACCCAACTCGACTCGAAGTCCTACAAAAAGTGGTGGCTCAAACGGTAATATCAACCAGCGAAAAGAAGAGTGCAAATATGATTAAAATAATAAGTAAAATAGACCAGTGAAAATTTCAGTTGATGGTGAAATACACACCTGTACCCTTCAATCTAACAAGACACCGAAAGAAGTAAAGTCGCTATCAAAGGACAAAGCAGTGAAGAGACGCCAGAAAACAGCGAAGTAGGCGTAAGCAGCAAAGCCTAAGATTTGCGGCGTTGTTACAACATTTGCGGCGTTCGTCAAACTTCAACTAAACAACCAACTAAATAAAATTAAAAAAAAAAACTTTTTTAAAAATAAGCTTTTATTATTGGTTAATAAAATTAACTAAAAAGTAAACAATAAATTGACTCTAAAGAAATATAACACCTTATAAGTTCATTGTAAGCTTTAACGATAATTAGGCTTTTTCGTCTGCGACAAAAGAATTCTATATTGTACATAATTATATATTTTTAACATTAAAACTTTACACCTAAATTATTAAACCTTACAGTTTATATCACAGTTATAATTGTTCTAATAAAAAACGTGTTGAATTTTGATGGTATAATTAAGAACATTTAGGATCTCCTTTTCTTGCTATCGCAATGTAACACGCTTTTATTAGAACAGTTAGGACTGTGATATAAACTATAAGGTTTAATAATTTAGGTGTAAAGTTTTAATGTTAAAAATATATAATTATGTACAATATAGAATTTTTTTGTCGCAGACGAAAAAGCCTAATTATCGTTAAAGCTTACAATGAACTTATAAAGTGTTATATTTCTTTAGAGTCAATTTATTGTTTACTTTTTAGTTAATTTTATTAACCAATAATAAAAGCTTATTTTTAAAAAAGTTTTATTTTTTAATTTTATTTTTTACTTTTTAGTTCGTTTTATTAACAAGTAATAGAAGCTTGTTCTTAGAAAAGCCTTGTTCTTAAATTTAATTTAAATAGGAATTTTTTTTTTAATTTTTAGTAGGGTAAAATATTGTTTAAATTAGTTACGTAATCTTTACTTAGTTATTTGTAACGTTTCTCATTCTATCCATTTATTTTAATGCATCAACTTACTTTTTAGTTAATTTTATTAACCAATAATAAAAGCTTATTTTTAAAAAAGTTTTTTTTCTTTAATTTTATTTTTTTCTTTAATTTTATTATATCACAATCCGAATATATTGGGGCATATTCATAAACGAAATAAAATGTGACTAAGTTAGTTGAAGAATTTTTGACAGAGAGCACATATAAAATTGTGTCAAACAGTGTTAAATAACTTAACTTTGCCTATGCCGCGTTCAGTTTACAACTACTTATTGCAGATCTCTCATCTGTGGGTTAAATCTGTTTTAAAATAAAATTCCTACTTTCGCTTAGCTAAAATTCCATCGCCAAAAATCTGTAAAACAAAATCAAGTGCGCAGAAAAGTATGCAACACTTACCGATAACAGCCTAACGGCGTTAGCGTTCGTTGTATCACAGAATTTTTACACTTTGAAAATGACGGCTGTTGTTTGCAAGGTTGCATTCCTTTGAGTCTTCGTTTTCACCATCCGGATTAACAAAGTCATGAGCCTGGACATTCGTGCAATTTTAGTGATGTAAATTGCATGGCGCCAGCGCCATTGCGGTGCCAGCTCAATGGTAGCTCATTGACGAAATGACTCCAATCGAATTTTTGACGCTACTTAGTAGTGAGTGCGTAGTACATTTCACTTGCGCTATTGAGTGAAACGAATTTTGTATGGCAGGCACGAGTTTGCTGTTATTGGCGCTACTGGCAATGATGACACTGAGCTGATGGCGGTAGCGCTGGTAGTTCAGCTTTTGAATCAGAGAAAGAATTGATGACCCGTGCAAATTATTATGGCTTTGGCCGTGTAAATTATTATGTTGTATTTGCACCAAATGAATGCTGCGGACATAACAACCGGAGTCATTTTTGAGTTGTATATTTTAAATTTAATGCACAATTAATATGGGTGTGTTTGAGCGGCCAAATAATAACAGTAGTATTGCTAAAGTGCTGCTAAGTTGAAGGAATGTCGCTAATTTCCTAGCGATGATCAATATATTGTCAATATTTCGTTCAACGGACACGCGAAATTGCTAAAATTTTCCAAGTTTTTCCATTCTTGATTTAACTAAAGCTGTTATTTTTCAGCCAGCTTTTTTCAAATAGGTAATTTTTCCAAAAGCAAAATAAATTACAGAAAAGATTACAGAGTTAAACAGCCTTAAAAATTCAGCTATGTTGGTTATACACAGAAATACAACAGAGGGTTGTGTCTCCGCTTTTCGCAAGCATTGAGATTCACCACGCGTGACACTCGTGATTCACCACGTCCAAATATCACAATCCGCGGATAGGTACCGGCGGGTTTGTATGGGACTTAGGCTGTTATTCCAAAGTAAATACAAATCTTTACCGATAACTGTGTTATCGATTAATTTATCGAATTCTAACAAAGTAATATTGCATTGTCATCGGAGTTATACATGTGTGCAAAATTTCAGCTCAATCGGACACCGGGAAGTGTATCAAATTGAACTTGCAAGATTCCATTACAGACAACAAAAGTGAAACTAAATAAAAGCTTATAATAAACACAAATACCCCACGAAAATGTATAGAAGGCGTTTTTATAAATACATGTGATAAAAAAAACCAACGACTACCTTGAGAAAACATCGAGTAATTTGCTTTGGCAACAACAAAAGTATCGAGTGACGCCTCTTGACAAATATATACTCTTTGCCTATATTTAATTTCTTTGACGTAAGCCCCATAATTGTATAATGGGCTTACTGTATTTTTATACTCAGTTGAGCAGAGCTCACAGAGTATATTAACTTTGATTGGTTAACAGTTGGTTGTACAGGTATAAAGGAATCGAGATAGATATAGACTTCCATATATCAAAATCATCAGTATCGAAAAAAAATTTGATTGAGCCATGTCCGTCCGTCCGTCCGTTAACACGATAACTTGAGTAAATTGTGAGGTATCTTGATGAAATTTGGTATGTAAGTTCCTGGGCACTCATCTCAGATCGCTATTTAAAATGAACGATATCGGAGAATAACCACGCCCACTTTTTCGATATCGAAAATTTCGAAAAATCGAAAACGTGCGATAATTCATTACCAAAGAAGGATAAAGCGATGAAACTTGGTAGGTGGGTTGAACTTACCACGCAGAATAGAAAATTAATAAAATTTTGGACAATGAGCGTGGCACCGCCCACTTTTAAAAGAAAGTAATTTAGAAGTTTTGCAAGCTGTAATTTGGCAGTCGTTGAAGATATCATGATGAAATTTGGCGGGAACGTTACTCCTATTACTATATGTATGCTTAATAAAAATTAGCAAAATCGGAGACCGACCACGCCTACTTTAAAAAAAAAATTTTTAAAGTCAAATTAAAAAAAAAAAAGGTAATGTCTTTACAGTATATAAGTAAATTATGTCAACATTCAACTCAAGTAATGATATGGTGCAACAAAATACAAAAATAAAAGAAAAATTCAAAATGGTAGTGACTCCGCCCTTTTTCATTTAATTGGTCTAGGACACTTTTAATGCCATAAGTCGAACAAAAATTTACCAATCCTTGTGAAATTTGATAGGAGCTTAGACTCTAGGACGATAACTGTTTTCTGTGAAAAAGGGCGAAATCGGTTGAAGCCACGCCCAGTTTTTATACACAGTCGGCCGTCTGTCCTTCCGCTCGGCCGTTAACACGATAACTTGAACAAAAATCGATATATCTTTACTAAACTCAGTTCACGTAATTATCTGAACTCACTTTGTATTGGTATATAAAATGGCCGAAATCCGACTATGACCATGCCCACTTTTTCAATATCGAAAATTACGAAAAATGAAAAAATGCCATAACACTATACCAAATACGAAAAAAGGGATGAAACATGGTAATTGGATAAGTTTATTGACGCAAAATATAACTTTAGAAAAAACTTTGTAAAATGGGTGTGACACCTACCATATTAAGTAGAAGAAAATGAAAAAGTTCTGCAGGGCGGAATCAAAAGCCCTTGGGATCTTGGCAGGAATACTGTTCGTGCTATTACATATAAAAATAAATTAGCGGTACCCGACAGATGATGCTCTGGGTCACCCTGGTCCACATTATAGAGTCACCCCTGGTCCACCTTTATGTTGATATCTCGAAAAGGCGTCCACCTATAGAACTAAGGCCCACTCCCTTTTAAAATACTCATTATCACCTTTTGTTTGATACCCATATTGTACAAACGCATTCTAGAGTCACCCCAGGTCCACCTTTATGGCGATATCTCGAAAAGGCATCCACCCATAGAACTAAGGCCACTCCCTTTTAGAATACTCATTCACACCTTTCGTTTGACACCTATATTGTACAAACGCATTCTAGAGTCACCCCAGGTCCACCTTTATGGCGATATCTCGAAAAGGCGTCCACCTATAGAACTAAGGCCCACGCCCTTTTAAAAAAAACTCATTAACACCTTTCATTTGATACCCATATCGTACAAACAAATTCTAGAGTCTTCCTGGTCCAACTTTATGGCGATATCTCGAAAAGGCGTCCACCTATAGAACTAATGCCCACGCCCTTTTAAAATATTCATTAACACCTTTCATTTGATACCCATATCGTACAAACAAATTCTAGAGTCTTCCTGGTCAACCATTATGGCGATATCTCGAAAAGGTGTCCACCTATAGAACTAATGCCCACGCCCTTTTAAAATACTCATTAACACCTTACATTTGATACCCATAACGTACAAACCAATTCTAGTCACCCCTGGTCCACCTTTATGGCGATATCTCGAAATGGCGTCCACCTATAGAACTAAGGCCCACTTCCTTTTAAAATACTCATTAACACCTTTCATTTGATACCCATATCGTACAAACAAATTCTAGAGTCAGCCTTGGTCCACCTTTATGGCGATATCCCTAAATGGCGTCCACCTATATAACTATGGCCCACTCCCTCTTAAAATACTCTTTAATACCTTCCATTTGATACATATGTCATACAAACACATTCCAGGGTTACCCTAGGTTCATTTTCCTACATGGTGATTTTCCCTTATTTTGTCTCCATAGCTCTCAGCTGAGTATGTAATGTTCGGTTACACCCGAACTTAGCCTTCCTTACTTGTCTCTAAAAATTTTGTAAGTCTGGGGTTTTTTGGCAAATACTAATTCTTATGGACAATAATTATGAACTGTAGATGGGGTAGTATTGTAACAATACGCAAAATATTTAAGATATTTATCCAATCGTTTTTGTCAATGGATATGTAGAAACGTACATATTCATTGAATGTTCTATGACTACGTTCAACTGTGCCTAAAGTTTGATAGTGGCAAGGTGTTGACGTTTTATGGTTTATTTTTAGTAGCTTGCATAATTCCTCAAATAAATTATTTTTATGTTCGCTTCCCATGTCTGTTATAATTGTCTTCATGGAACCATAAACTATGATAAAATTTTCGAATATCGCGTTGGCTATTATTGTTGCGTGTTTGCTGGGTATTGTTATTGCAACTAAATACGTAGTCAAGTCACATACTATAGTAACTGCATATTTATTTCCATTTTCCGACCTGGGAAGAGGCCAATCGTATCTATTTGTACTGTGTCGAACGCTTTTGTGGGCGTTTCGGTTATAATCATAGGTTCTTTTAAGTTTTTTATTATTTTATTTTTATTACAGTGAACGCATTTTTTGATTTATTTTCTGATATCGTTTTTCATTCCCTTCCAGTAATATTTTTGTTTTATTTTATTTGTCATGAGATCTATTCCTGGGTGGCCACCAAAAACAGGATCGTCATGAAATTTGTGAAGAATTTCTTTAATTTTTCCATTGTTTGTCACATGCATAACTTCTGGGGTTAATGCTATAATTAGATTTTTGAGAACTTTGGTACCAATTTATTTGAATGTGTACCCGAGTATAATTATTCTTAAACAATTTGTCTCCTAAGGACAACTGTATTTTTCTAATTCCTAAATTGTCGGCTTCTTTCATAAGCCTGGCAAAGAATTGATCTAAGTCAATCTCCGCCTCAACAATTAGATTTTTTATATTATTTTCGCTACAAACTTTCTTTCCTTTTTATAAGCTTTTATTTAGTTTCACTTTTGTTGTCTGTAATGGAATCTTGCAAGTTAAATTTGATACACTTCCCGGTGTCCGATTGAGCTGAAATTTTGCACACATGTATAACTCCGATGACAATGCAATATTACTTTGTTAGAATTCGATAAATTAATCGATAACACAGTTATCGGTAAAGATTTGTATTTACTTTGGAATAACAGCCTAAGTCCCATACAAACCCGCCGGTACCTATCCGTGGATTGTGATATTTGGACGTGGTGAATCACGAGTGTCACGCGTGGTGAATCTCAACGCTTGCGAAAAGCGGAGACACAACCCTCTGTTGTATTTCTGTGTATAACCAACATAGCTGAATTTTTAAGGCTGTTTAACTCTGTAATCTTTTCTGTAATTTATTTTGCTTTTGGAAAAATTACCTATTTGAAAAAAGCTGGCTGAAAAATATTGGCATAACAGCTTAAGTTAAATCAAGAATGGAAAAACTTGGAAAATTTTAGCAATTTCGCGTGTCCGTTGAACGAAATATTGACAATATATTGATCATCGCTAGGAAATTAGCGACATTCCTTCAACTTAGCAGCACTTTAGCAATACTACTGTTATTATTTGGCCGCTCAAACACACCCATATTAATTGTGCATTAAATTTAAAATATACAACTCAAAAATGACTCCGGTTGTTATGTCCGCAGCATTTATTTGGTGCAAATACAACATAATAATTTACACGGCCAAAGCCATAATAATTTGCACGGGTCATCAATTCTTTCTCTGATTCAAAAGCTGAACTACCAGCGCTACCGCCATCAGCTCAGTGTCATCATTGCCAGTAGCGCCAATAACACCAAACTCGTGCCTGACACACAAAAGTCGTTTCACTCAATAGCGCAAGTGAAATTTACTACGCACTCACTACTAAGTAGCGTCAAAAATTCGATTGGAGTCATTTCGTCAATGAGCTATCATTGAGCTGGCACCGCATTGGTGCTGGCGCCATGCAATTTACATCACTAAAATTGCACGAATGTCCAGTCTCATGACTTTGTTAATCCAGATGGTGAAAACGAAGACTCAAAGGAACCTTACAAACAACAGCCGTCATTTTCAAAGTGTAAAAATTCTGTGATACAACGAACGCTAACGCCGTTAGGCTGTTATCGGTAAGTGTTGCATACTTTTCTGCGCACTTGATTTTGTTTTACAGATTTTTGGCGATGGAATTTTAGCTAAGCGAAAGTAGGAATTTTATTTTAAAACGGATTTAACCCACAGATGAGAGATCTGCAATAAGTAGTTGTAAACTGATCGCGGCATAGGCAAAGTTAAGTTATTTAACACTGTTTGACACAATTTTATATGTGCTCTCTGTCAAAAATGCTCCAACTAACTTAGTCACATTTTATTTCGATTATGAATATGCCCCAATATATTCGGATTATGATATAATAAAATTAAAGAAAAAAATAAAATTAAAGAAAAAAAACTTTTTTAAAAATGAGCTTTTATTATTGGTTAATAAAATCAACTAAAAAGTAAGTTGATGCATTAGAGAAATGGATAGAATGAGAAACGTTACAAATAACTAAGTAAAGATTACTTAACTAATTTAAAATAATTCCTATTTAAATTAAATTTAAGAAAAAGGCTTTTCAAAGAACAAGCTTCTATAACTTGTTAATAAAACGAACTAAAAAGTAAAAAATAAAATTAAAGAAAAAAAAACTTTTTTAAAAATAAGCTTTTATTATTGGTTAATAAAATTAACTAAAAAGTAAACAATAAATTGACCCTAAAGAAATATAACACTTTATAAGTTCATTGTAAGCTTTAACGATAATTAGGCTTTTTCGTCTGCGACAAAAAAATTCTATATTGTACATAATTATATATTTTTAACATTAAAACTTTACACCTAAATTATTAAACCTTACAGTTTATATCACAGTCCTAATTGTTCTAATAAAAGCGTGTTACATTGCGATAGCAAGAAAAGGAGATCCTAAATGTTCTTAATTATACCATCAAAATTCAACACGTTTTTTATTAGAACAATTAGAACTGTGATATAAACTGTAAGGTTTAATAATTTAGGTGTACAGTTTTAATGTTAAATAAAATTAAAGAAAAAAAAACTTTTTTAAAAATAAGCTTTTATTATTGGTTAATAAAATTAACTAAAAAGTAAACAATAAATTGACTCTAAAGAAATATAACACTTTATAAGTTCATTGTAAGCTTTAACGATAATTAGGCTTTTTCGTCTGCGACAAAAGAATTCTATATTGTACATAATTATATATTTTTAACATTAAAACTGTACACCTAAATTATCAAACCTTACATTTTATATCACAGTTCTAATTGTTCTAATAAAAAACGTGTTGAATTTTGATGGTATAATTAAGAACATTTAGGATCTCCTTTTCTTGCTATCGCAATGTAACACGCTTTTATTAGAACAATTAGGACTGTGATATAAACTGTAAGGTTTAATAATTTAGGTGTAAAGTTTTAATGTTAAAAATATATAATTATGTACAATATAGAATTTTTTTGTCGCAGACGAAAAAGCCTAATTATCGTTAAAGCTTACAATGAACTTATAAAGTGTTATATTTCTTTAGAGTCAATTTATTGTTTACTTTTTAGTTAATTTTATTAACCAATAATAAAAGCTTATTTTTAAAAAAGTTTTTTTTTCTTTAATTTTATTTGAAACGTAATTTCGCAGGATCGAAAACGAGCTGGACTAGTCTCTTTACTTCACATTTTTTTTGCGCTTCAAATATTATTGGGTTCTCTATGTGACTTTTTATACTCAGTTGAGCAGAGCTCACAGAGTATATTAAGTTTGATTGGATAACGGTTGGTTGTACATATATAAAGGAATCGAGATAGATATAGACTTCCATATATCAAAATAATCAGGATCGAAAAAAAATTTGATTGAGCCATGTCCGTCCGTCCGTCCGTCCGTCCGTTAACACGATAACTTGAGTAAATTTTGAGGTATCTTGATGAAATTTGGTATGTAGGTTCCTGAGCACACATCTCAGATCGCTATTTAAAATGAACGATATCGGACATAACCACGCCCACTTTTTCGATATCGAAAATTTCGAAAAACCGAAAAAGTGCGATAATTCATTACAAAAGACCGATAAAGCGACGAAACTTGGTAGATGAGTTGAACTTATGATGCAAAATAGAAAATTAGTAAAATTTTGGACAATGGGCGTGGCACCGCCCACTTTTAAAAGAAGGTAATTTAAAATTTTGCAAGCTGTAATTTGGCAGTCGTTGAAGATATCATGATGAAATTTGGCAGGAACGTTACTCTTATTACTATATGTACGCTTAATAAAAAATTAGCAAAATCGGAGAAGGACCACGCCCACTTTTAAAAAATTTTTTTTTTTAAAGTAAAATTTTAACAAAAAATTTAATATCTTTACAGTATATAAGTAAATTATGTCAAGATTCAACTCCAGTAATGATATGGTGCAACAAAATACAAAAATAAAAGAAAATTTAAAAATGGGCGTGGCTCCGCCCTTTTTCATTTAATTTGGCTAGGATACTTTTAACGCCATAAGTCGAACAAAAATTAACCAATCCTTTTGAAATTTGGTAGGGGCATAGATTTTATGGCGTTAACTGTTTTCTGTGAAAATGGGCGAAATCGGTTTATCCCACGCCCAGTTTTTATACACAGTCTTCCGTCTGTCCTTCCGCATGGCCGTTAACACGATAACTTGAGCAAAAATCGATATATCTTTACTAAACTCAGTTCACGTACTTATCTGAACTCACTTTATCTTAGTATGAAAAATTAACGAAATCCGACAATGACCACGCCCACTTTTTCGATATCGAAAATTACGAAAATTGAAAAAAATGCCATAATTCTATACCAAATACGAAAAAAGGGATGAAACATGGTAAATTAATTGGATTGTTTTATTGACGCGAAATATAACTTTAGAAAAAACTTTATAAAATTGTTGTGACACCTACCATATTAAGTAGAAGAAAATGAAAAGTTCTGCAGGGCGAAATAAAAAACCCTTAAAATCTTGGCAGGTATTACATATATAAATAAATTAGCGGTATCCAACAGATGATGTTCTGGGTCACCCTGGTCCACATTTTGGTCGATATCTGGAAAACGCCTTCACATATACAACTACCACCACTCCCTTTTAAAACTCTCATTAATACCTTTAATTTGATACCCATATCGTACAAACTCATTCTAGAGTCACCCCTGGTTCACCTTTATGGCGATATTTCGAAAAGGCGAACACCTATAGAACGAAGGCCCACTCCCTTTTAAAAATAATCATTAACACCTTTCATTTGATACCCATATCGTACAAACAAAGTCTAGAGTCACCCCTGGTCCAGAAAGGCCCACTCCCTCTTAAAATACTCATTAACTCTTTTCGTTTGATACCCATATTGCACAAACGAATTCTAGAGTCACCCCTGGCCCACCTTTATGGCGATATCTCGAAATGGCGTCCACCTATGGAACTAAGGATTACTCCCTTTTAAAATACTCATTAACACCTTTCATTTGATACCTATATCGTACAAACGCATTCTAGAGTCACACCTGTTCCATCTTTATGGCGATATCTTGAAAAGGCGTCCACCTATAGAACTAAGGCCCACTCCCTCTTAAAATACCTTTCCTTTGATACCCATATCGTACAAACGCATTCTAGAGTCACACCCGGTCCACCTTTATGGCGATATCTCGAAAAGGGGTCCACCTATAGAACTAAGCCCCACGCGCTTTTAAAATAATCATTAACACCTTTCTTTTGATACCCATATCATACAAATAAATTCTAAAGTCACCCCTGGCCCACCTTTATGACGATATCTCGAAAAGGCGAACACCTATAGAACGAAGGCCCACTCCCTTTTAAAAATACTCATTAATACCTTTCATTTGATACCCATATCGTACAAACGCATTCTAGAGTCACACCTGTTCCATCTTTATGGCGATATCTTGAAAAGGCGTCCACCTATAGAACTAAGGCCCACTCCCTCTTAAAATACCTTTCCTTTGATACTCATATCGTACAAACGCATTCTAGAGTCACACCCGGTCCACCTTTATGGCGATATCTCGAAACGGCGTCCACCTATAGAACTAAGGCCCACTCCCTTTTAAAATGATCATTAACACCTTTCATTTGATACCCATATCGTACAAACGCATTCTAGAGTCACCCCTGGTCCATCTTTACGGCGATATCTCGAAAAGTCGTCCATCTATAGAAATTAGGTCCACGCCCTTTTAAAATACTCATTAATACCTTTCATTTGATACCCATATCGTACAAACGCATTCTAGAGTCAACCCTGATCCACCTTTATGGCTATATCCCTAAATGGCGTCCACCTATAGAACTATGGCCCACTCCCTCATAAAATACTCTTAAATGCCTTTCATTTGATACACATGTCATACAAACACATTCCAGGGTTTCCCTCGGTTCATTTTCCTATATGGTTATTTTCCCTTATGTTGTCACCATAGCTCTCAACTGAGTATGTAATGTTCGGTTACACCCGAACTTAACCTTCCTTACTGGTTATTTCTTCATTTTTACTACTGGAATCTTTATTGTTATAATTTTTCTTAGTTTCCAATCTAGTGGTAACTTTTAATATTTTACACGCTTCTACCGATATTTGTTTTAGGTCTTTAATATCTATGCGTGATAATGCGTCGGCTACATAGTTTTCTTTGCCTGCGATATACCCCACCTCGAAATCATATCCGTCCAGATCTAATCTGATTCGAGTTAACTTTGATGATGGATTTTTCATCGAAAATAGGAATTTTAAGGGTCTGTGGTCTGTTTTGACCAACAACTTTCTACCGTAAATGTGTGGTCTAAAGTATGTTATGGCCCAAGGAATAGCCGCTAATTCTTTCCCAATTGTTGCTTTATTAATTTCTCCTTTAGTAAATGATCTTGATGTATAGGCAATTGGCAATTGTTTTTTTATTTTATTTATTTATTTAAAATTATAGTCGACTCAAAAACAGAGCGGTCGACTGCTAAAAATTTAAAATATAATATATATATAGTTTTTGTAAGATTAATATAATTGTCCCCAGTGGCGTGTCATCGTGAGGAGCTCAGAAGGGTGCTTGCGCGAGGTGCTCAGAAAGGAGCTTGGTGCCCACAAGGGGGCTGACGCGACGTGCTCATAAAGGAGCCCGATGAAATAATAATTCCAGGTTTTTTTAATAAATTAGCTTGTATCTCTTAGTTTACATAGGCGAGTATAGCATTACGTATAGTGGCAAAAGTACATTCAAGACTAGGCGCGTTCTATTCTAAGCCAGCACGAAAAGAACACTCCCTTATTCATCGAATTACATTCAAAGCAATAACACTAACTCGCTTATTTTATCCAAACCTCGCGAAGTCGGCTAATCAATAACCGAGTTGAGAGGTAGTGTTGAAAATAGAAAAAATTGCTCCACTGTGAATGAAGTCTAAAATACACCAAGGAAATTTTTTGACATATAGAACTATCGCAGCCAACTTCACTCAAAAAGCGCAAAACAAAACAAAAGAAAATAAATCTTTTGTTAGGCGTTTTAACTTTTTGTAAAAAAGAATTACATTTCATTGCATATATATTTTATGCTGCATACGCAGCCTGGCTATCTGCCAACGCCACAACAGCCGGGCTATCCACAACAACCTGGTCCACCTGGTTATCCTCCACAACCTCAGCAGCCAGGTTGTCCTCTACAACAACCAGGTGCACCAGGTGGTTACATGGGTCAAATCATGCCACCAACACAACTTGGACAGGCGCCAATGCCCAGACAGCGACCCATGCCGGGTCAACCCCCAATACCCAGACGTCCTGGTTATAAGGTATGCTAATACAACTAATATATTTCAAATATTGCTATGATTATTTTTCTATTATTTTCTTTAGCAACCACCTGCATCTGGTACTGGTATATATCAACAGCCGCAACAGTACGGTGAAGCCCAACGCCATTTAGATCCCGATCAGATGCCAAATCCGATATGCGTTATCATTGAAAATCAAAATAGCGCTGGTTGTGCTTTTACTACTAATCAACAGGGTTTATTACCACCACTGGTGACCACAAAATATGTGTTAGAAGATCAGGGTAACTCCTCGCCACGTTACGTTAGGTATTGATATTCGAAATTAATGTTTTGTTTGGCAATTACATTGATCTTTCTCGTTTGCAGGTCCTCTTTGTATTGCATACTTGCAACAGCTGATTTATTAGAAACAACAGCTTTGTCCTTTACACTTACCATCTCACCAATGGCAAGCACCGTTGAGGGTGACATGAGCCACTCATGTCCAACATCAATGCCTCGCAATCAATTGTGGACGCTGTACGGACTACATTGGCTCCACGCAGTATGGACAAGCATATTGTTGATTGCAGTGGTAAAACCACAATTTCAAATGATGGTGCAAACATTATGAAACTATTGGATATCCAGCCGTAAAACTCTAGTCGACATCGCCAAATCTCAAGATGCTGAGGTAAGTTATGCCATATGCTGAGGAAGGCGTGCATGCACGTATTATCATTAAAGCTATACATAAAGCATTACAATTATGTATGACCAAAATATGACATGGAACAAAAACGTGCTTTAAAAAATGCGCTGCCACAGCAATGTCCCCCAAACTTATTCATCAACAAAAAGATTTTTTTCTAAAATGGTTGTGGACGCTATTGTTGTTGTTGTTGTAGCAGTTCTTCGCCCCATCCAATAGGTGCGACCAATGACAAATTGTCATCAATGTCCTCTAACGGGAGTCCAAGGAAATTTCAACTGGGGTGGACCACAATGAGAGGGGTGTTGGGGACGTTGGCTCCACATTACAATTAAAGAGATGGTGTCATGTGGGGACACATTGCAAGCGGGGCATACATTTTGTATGTCGGGGTTGATTCTGGATAGGTAAGAGTTTAACCTGTTACAGTATCCAGATCGAAGTTGAGCTAGAGTGACGCAAGTTTTGGGTACTTTTCCCCGTCCCCCCTCTCAACATTTGGGACGTCCATGTTGTAAATAAGGTCGCGGATGATTTAGTCGGTTATAATGCCAAGTTTCGCGAGGTGAAAAAACTTGATAGATCAGGGAGGTAGCCGTTTATTCTGTTGCAAAGTTCATCGATCTGTGGGCATGGCCTGTGGCCATTACTGTGCAGTTATCGGCGCAGGAAACGATAGTAACTCCTTCTGGTGGCGAATGTAGCTTTGATATGTAGAAGTTAAACAAAAGTGGGGATAGGACCCCACCCTGTAGCACCCCTTTTTTAATTATTCTTGGTTTAGATGTTTCGTTTCTAAATTGCACCTATGGCTGCCGACCATCCAGATAATTTGCGGTCCACCTTTTGAGACATGGGGGAAGGGTAGACCCTTCCAGGTATTGCAGTAGCGTGCCATGGTTGACCGTATAAAAAGCTCTTGATACGTCTAGCGCAACGATTACTGTTCTATGGTGGGGGTTGTGATTTAAACCGCAATTTATCTGGGTGCTAATGGCATTTAGCGCGGTGGTGGTGCTATAGAGTTTTCCGAAGCAATGCTGATGACAGACTAGCTAGCAGATAGCACTTTATCGCTAAAGGCAATGAAACCTTTGACATTGTGCCTAAACGTATTCGATAGGGACTTTACGGTGGACCAAAGTTTACCTACACCGGCAGAGAAGTTACAACCGCTTAGGTGCTCCTCCCATTTCTCCCGCTTGTGTTCATCCACAAGCATTCGGATGCGTTGGTTTATATCCCTTATTTGGGGGTCGCCGGTATCGAGCTATCTCATAAGGTCACGTTCTGTCGCTAAGTTTGCGGCATCCGCCGGGAAATGAGGCCGAATTTCGGGAATGAAGCGAACCGAGGCGGATTCAATGACCTTGCGGAAAGCACCCTCCCCTTGGCGGGCATCAGTCGCGATAGTGAGGGCAGCAAAGCGGTTGTCTGTAAAGGATTTATATTCTTCCCACTTTCCTTTTTTGAAGTTTATGAAAGTACGTTTTTCAGTGACGATGAAGTCGGTGGTACGCTCAAGCGAAATAAGTATGGGCAGGTGGTCGGACGCCAATGTTACCATCGGCTGCCAGTTGACGCAATTTACGAGTTCTGCGCTCACGATTGAAATATCCGGCAAACTGTGACAGCTTCGTACCATACGTGTGGGGGCGTCTCCGTTTATTGTGCAGAACGTCGCTTCTTTTATTTTATCCGCCAATATCTCACCCCTACTGTCCACCCGCAAGTTTGAATGCCATAGATCGTGATGGGCATTGAAATCACCTAAGATAATGCGATTGTTTCCAATGAGTACGGCGCTAATATTAGGGCGGTATCCACTGGGGCAACAGGTGGCAGGAGGGATGTAGATGTTGATGATTTCTAGGTTTGCATCGCCAGACCGGAATAAGACGTTTTTTTAATTTTCTGATACCATGTTTACACGACAATATCGACCGACGTATTAGAAAACGTTTTGAGTTAGGACCAATACAAAAAACATTTCGGGATGGTTTGAAAATTTGTGTATTAATGAGTTTATTCGAATTCAGGTGGTCATGTAAACATTTTCATTACTTCCACTACTTCAACAGTGTGCTACAGTCCAATTTAGATTACTTTAACTTACATATCTGTATATTTTACTTGCGAAACAAACTTATGTTTAATTATTAGAGTAATATCGATTAAGTTTTATGGACTTTATGGAATTAGTTGGACTGAATACCTTTTTCTTAAGCTTAGTTTTACTTTCAAAAAAGATGAATCGAATTTTTAATACTTGCGATAAACATGTGAAGAGAAAAATAGCAGTGTCAATTTTCATCAAATTTCGTCAATTATATACTTCTTTTTTTATTTCCGATATTTGAAGAAAAGCTTCTATGAACTTTGCAAACCCATCTCAAAAACGTTTTCAAAAATTTGAGAAAATTTTACCTAAATTTGAACTTTTTATTTGGGGTTCTTAGAACTTTTTTGAGTATACAGTCTTGTCAATTTTAGTAAACAAAGTACAAGTTTTATTTTTATTTTGCATTGATTTTTGAGTTTTTTTTTTACCGAAAAGTCTTTCAGATTTTCTTTCATAAAAAAACTGTTCCACAATTTGTATAGAAGAAAATCTCAAACACCCTTCAAAAAACCCCAAAAATCACGAGAATTTTTAGAGACCTATAGCATGCATGTCCTTTGTTATACTAAAATTGATTTTGCTACAAAATTGTATACTCCAAAAATGCATAGAACCATAAATAAGAAGTTCAAAATTTCGGTAAATTTTTGCGTTTTTCGAAAACGCTTTCGATATTGTTTGCTTCAGTTAAAAAAAAATCATGGAAGTTTTTTCGTGTAGTATCGGATATAAAAAAAATATTTAATTGACGAAATTTGTTAAGAATTGAGACTGCTATTTTTCTGTTCGCAGATGTAAGTTCATTATTAAAACGTTTGATGTTTATTAATCTTAAAAACGTGTGCATAAAACAGTGCCTTTCATTTTAAATTGCTTTATATGTTAGGAAATTGAAGTACAAATTAATTTTAATTTCTACTAGAAGTATGATATGTTTAAACGGTTGTTTTTTATGAAATTAAAAATATAAAAATAAATGTAAGGCGCGATAACCTCCGAAGAGATCTAAGGCCGAGCTTCTCTTCCAATTTGCGTCGTGCTCCTCTTGATTTTTCCCTACAAATTGGCCGGACGGGACCTACATGTTTTATGCCGACTCCGAACGGCATCTGCAAGGCAGATGAGTTTTCACTGAGAGCTTTTCATGGCAGAAATACAATCGGAGCGCTTGCCAGACACTGCCGAGGGGCGACCCCGCTTAGAAAAATTTTCTTCTAATTGAAAAATCTTATTTCTAAAATTTTGATGTTGCTTTGCCCGGGAGTTGAACCCAGGGCATACGGTGTGATAGGCGGAGCACGCTACCATCACACCACGGTGGCCGCCGGTGAAATTGGTGGTTTTAAAAAAATTTTAAAAAGATAGGATCTATAAATTGCCTTATATTTTATGAAATTGAAGAACGAATTAATTTAAAAAATTACTAAATGTATGAAATGTTTATGCTGTTATGTTATGTTGTTAAAAACGCATTTTATTTAGCATTTAGTATTTTTAATAATAGCGCATAAGTATATAGATGAACCGTTTCTTTGCATAGTGTCACAAGTACATTTTTCTATGTATCGAATTATTTAGATTGATTATAAACAACCGGTAGAGTTAGGTTACTCTATGTAGATTTCTGTCTGGGTTATAAACATGTTCTATTTTACGATTATTTTATTATCAACTGGACTCATGTCAGTGTTATTATTTACAAAAAAACTAAAAAAGAAATTTCATATTTTTATCAATGATTTAGTTAAATTTATTCGAATACGGTTTTAAGAATGCTTGCTTGAATGGAAATAACTGCAGCTTACCAAAATTGCAATAAGTTCAATGATTTCGAAAATGTACTTGTGCCAATTTCAATAAACGGTTCAAATATTGTATCCACATTAGAGATATACGCTGCCGATAAACTCCGCCGCAGTGGTGGACAGTCGAACTAGTATGAAAACTGAAGCTACGCAGTCATCCATAATGAGCTCTTATATCATAAGGCCGGAAAACAGCAGTTAACATCTTTCAACTTAAATCGGTCGACTTTCATTCTAAAATATCCTTTCGATTTAACGAAGACTATAGAAATCAATGTTGTGAACACAACCGTCTGCAAACTTTGGTCTATATTTTAAAATTTTATCATGGGTCCGTGTAAAATTTTAATTATGTAGATGCGTCGAGGATTATACGATTTTCAACCATTCCGCAATGACATCCACTTAAACGAGGGCGGCATCCTTGGCCGAATAGCCACTCCCTAGCGTTTCAAGGTGCTTCTCTGGTGTAGCTCGGAAGCATAGCTGGACAAAAGCATCCGTTGGAAAGTCTTCGGAGCTACACCAAGAGCTTCTAGGACAGTGACGTCGACAAAGGTATGAGTTCGAAGTCGCAGTCGCTTTTAAAAACAGCCGAAAAAACTGGAGGCGCCCTGTGCCACGAGTCATGAGTATTAATAGCAACCGTAAGTCGCCTTTGTGCGCGACCGCCAAGGAGCCACAAACTACGCCGAAATATACAGACAAAAGTGTGACCATTTTATGTATCTCTATTTCTTTTCAGCAGACGCAGTAATTCCAAAGACCGGGGTTAGGTTCGAAGCCTCTCTGGAGTAAGTGAACGATGGACAATCCCTCCGCAAGGAGCTACTCCTGAAAATGTTTGAACGATCTGCGATATTTTGAGGCAAACCCCCGGATCTTTCCGAAATGGCCAAACCGTTGATTTCCTTAAATACATAAAAAACAAAACCTTTCCTAAATATTATTTTTTTGAATAGAAAGATCAAGCTTTTTAAAGTAAAACTACCGGAGTACGCCGCCGCCGCCGATAAAAGGATCGGCGTAAACCCCTAATCCACATATACTTACGTAGTTGCTAACTAATTCTAATTTCTTATTTAAATAATTATATGGGACTGCATTTATTACAGTTTATATAATGTTATTTAATTTTATTTTCTGCTTATCATATTTGATTTATAACTCATTAGTTTAACAAGAGTTGACAAATTGTTATATTATTAAAAAAAAAAAATAATGTTTTATAAAATCATAATACCATACAATCACTGGAGTCAACATCCATGCCACGTATAGGGGCTTTCTTAATGGCAGTACCAACGTCACCATCATCATCGGTATCGTCGCTTGTGCTGCCACTGACATCGCCACCAGGTACAGCTTTATCACTTATAATCAGTCTTCCTTCCATCTTCTTGGGGTAAATCAGAATTTAAATCTGCTAGTATGTCAGCAATGCTGCAAGGAGACTCAGAATCTTCATCATCGTTCTCATCCTTCTTATTCAACTATTTTCTATTTTCACATTGCATTTGCTTCCGTATTTTCTTGAGACGTCGATGTGTTACTTTAACATCGCCTGGTACAAATTTAATTAATTCTTCAGCAGTGAAACGTTTGCAAAGTTTTTTCAACAAATAACCAATTTGTATTTGACGAAAGCGTTTGGTGTCTTTGGCCATAGATGACATTGATTTGATCTTAAATTTTAAAATATATATGATAGCAAAATGTATATATTTATTTTTTTCATGCTAACCACTTACGACATTAAATTATGTGATGCTGTATCAAATAGTTGAAAAGGTTTTGCCTCCTGTCAAGTGCTTCATCAATACCGGATTCATCTCCTTCATCCTCAGTAGTGAATAGGGTGTCTGTAATTTGTTCGTTCATGTCACACAAGTCGTCAAAAGAAATGCAAATGTTATGCAAAACGCATACGCTGACTACTATGTTAGTCATCATCTTAAGGTCAGTTTGCTCTGTAAACATTAAAAGCCTCCGAAATCTGCCTTTCAACAAACCAAATGCGTTTTCAACTACCATTCGTGTAGATGAAAGCATTTCGTTGAACTTTCTTTGCGCATCATTTAAATTTCCATAGTCTTTGAATGGTGATACTATCCACTTAATGCCAATGTGTGTGCAATCGATTGCCCCAATTACACCCGGAATACGTTTCTTTTCACGAAATTTTTCTAGATTTTCATGCAAATAAGCCCCTTCTTGTGGCCACTTTATGTGTTCATCGGCTATGAACACCAAAAAAGTAGCAACTCGCTGCACTACTGACCACGCTGCCGACTGAGACACCCCAAACAAATTACCTAGTTGTCTGAAGGTCACTGTGTTGCCCACGTACCAAATATACATATATACAGACTTTTTGGCGGTAACTGGTGGCCTTCCACCGCTAGATGGATCAGGGGCATAATTGGAATATCTCACTAAAAAGGAAAAATAATTTAAGTGATTTAGTATTTACAAACGTATATGAATAATTTATTGGATATTACTAATAAGGTATTCCACAGTTTCACGTTTCAGTCTCATGTACATCTTAAAATCTTTCTGATTCATCGCATCAAGATTCGCTTCGAAATTTTCGCACTTTACATGATCTTCGTTTTCGGTGTCAGAGTCCTCAGAGGAGCTGGAACTTGCGAGAACAGCATCCAAGATTTCGTTGACAACTTCTTCCTGCCTACGGGCACGCAATTCACTCAGGTCATCCAAGAGAAGAAATTCAATATGAAAGATTACTACACCTTATTTCTTTCTAGTGTCTTTAATTAATTAGTAATTTACCAAATAGTTTTTCGGAGCACTCATTTTGCTTTTCTTTTATCAGTATTTTACTTATTTATTGCCAGTAAGTTTTCAAAAACGTTGTATTGCAAATTCCACGAGTTTTACTATGGAAATATAAAAAAAGGCGCTAAGATAGGTGTTCAAAACACAACAAATATTAATAATTTACAAAAATGTTTTAATTTTCGTGCTTAAACAAAGAAAACGTCAATAATAAACAAACAGATGATTTTGACAGCTGAAATGTTACCAGTGTTGTTAAATACATGCAGGGAAATTTTAACCGAGTTTGGCGTTCTTTTGGTACTCGCTTAGAATAGAACGCGGCTACTGATACAGCTATACAAGTCATTGTAGTGCGAGCACCAGATAAGCAGAGGATTATTTTTAGCATAGTTTCGACGACAAAGGGGTAAATAAAAAGTTACGTAGTGTCTGGAAACCCCAGGAGGAACTGCAAAAAACAATCGGCTGAGAAGGCCAGTAGAATCAATTTCTCCAATAATGAGCTTATGGATGAACAATACCCCCAGTAATATTCTCCGGTTTTCCAGAGTGGGTAAGCTAATAAGAAGAAGTATATTTATGGTGGAAGGTGGAGACTTGAGTTCCAGTTAAGGCCACGTAATGCGAATATCAAAAATTGCTTTTGAACAGACGCTTTATATGATTTTGAGAACAGGGGACCAAACGCATGAGCAATACTCGAGTATTGGACGGACCAGCGATGTGTAAAGAATCTTAGTGAGATACGGATCATCGAACTCTTTAGCCCGTCTTTTAACGAACCCAAGTACTCCCATGCATGTTGAAGCTCAGTTTCGGATCAAAGAGGACACCTAGATCATTTACACTAGATATACTCTCCAAAGGGGTACCATATATTATATACGGTTTCAAAACTGGTTTCACTCGGTGAAATGTCATATGCTTACATTAGAGCAATTTAAAGATAGTAAATTTGTTGTGCACCAACAATGGAACGAATCTAAATCGGCTTGAAGATGATCCAAGGAACTCAAATCGGTAGGAAAGTAAGTGTAGCAAAGTTTTACATCATCCGCATACATTATAATATGGGAATGTAATATTATCTGTGTGAAGCGGTAAAGATGGGTTTGATGGTGAATGAGGACAAAACGAAGTACCAGCTGTCATCCAGCAAATAGTCAGCGAAAACGCGCCTTGGCAATCACGCTACTGTTGGCAGCCATAATTTCGAAATAGTAAAAGACTACGTTTATTTGGGAACCAGCATCAACACTAGCAACAACATCAGCACTGAAATCCAGCGAAGGATCAATCTTGCCAATAAATGCTACTTGGGACTAGGTAGGCAATTGAAAAGTAAAGCCCCTCTCGGCGAACGAAAATCATACTCTACAAGTCAGTTATCGTACCCTTCCTGCTATATCGGGCAGAAGCATGGACCATGACAACAGCAGATAAAGCGGCTTTGGGAGTGTTCGAGAGAAAAGTTCTTCGAAAGATTTATGGACCTCTACGCGTTGGCGATGGCGAGTACCGAAGAATATTTAATGATAAGCTGTACGAGCTATGCGCAGACATCAACATAGTCCAGCGAATTAAAACGCAGCGACTGCGCTGGCTAGGCCATGTTATGCGAATGAAAGATGATGCTCCGGCCAAGAAAGTGTTTCTATCGGAACCCGCCTATGGAAGCAGAGGTAGAGGGCGGCCCCCACTCCGTTGGAAGGACCAGGTGGAAAACGATTTAAACTCCCTTGGTGTGACCAATTGGCGCCGGTTGGCGGAGCGAAGGAGCGACTGGCGCGCCTTGTTGGATGGCCATAACCGTTTAGATGGTTAAGCGCCAATTAAGTAAGTAAGTAAGTAATATTATCCGTGGCAAGTCGTTTATGAATAGTGTAAAGAGCAAAGGCCCTAGATAACTTCCCAGAGGTACCCCGGAGGAAACTCCAAACGACTTCGAGAGATTACACTTGAAAAGAACTTTTTGGGTCCGGTTAGAAAGATAGCTTTTCAGCCACATTAATAGGTCAAACGGAAAGCCCAGTAAATCAAGCTTATGAATAAGTAACTCATAGTTGATGGTATCGAATGCTTTGCTGAAATCAGTATAGATGACACCCGTTTGCTTGTTCGCTACAAATCCTCCATAACTAAAGAGGTAAGTACTAGCAAGTTTGTAGTGGTTGACCTTTCACGAATGAAGCCGTGTTGGCATGATTATAAAAGGGAAGAGCACTGATATTGAAGTTGACTGGTAACAATCTGTTCAAAAACTTTAGGAATAGCCGAAAGTTTAGTTTGACATACTACCTTTTTATACTCAATTGAGCAGAGCTCACAGAGTATATTAACTTTGATTGGATAACGGTTGGTTGTACAGGTATAAAGGAGTCGAGATAGATATAGACCAACACATATCAAAATCATCAGTATCGAAAAAAAATTTGATTGAGCCATGTCCGTCCGTCCGTCCGTCCGTTAACACGATAACTTGAGTAACTTTTAAGGTAGCTTGATGAAATTTGGTATGTAGGTTCCTGGGTACTCATCTCAGATCGCTATTTAAAATGAACAATATCGGGCTATAACCACGCCCAATTTTTCGATATCGAATATTTCGAAAAACCGAAAAAGTGCGATAATTCCTTACCAAAGATCGATAAAGCGATGAAACTTGGTAGCTGGGTTGAACTTATGACGCAGAATAGGAAATTAGTAAAATTTTGGACAAGGGGAGTGGCACCGCCCACTTTTAAAAGAAGGTAATTTAAAAATTTTGCAAGCTGTAATTTGGCATTCGTTGAAGACATCATAATGAAATTTGACAGGAATGTTACTATAATATTACTATATGCATGCTTAATGAAAATTAGCAAAATCGGAGAACGACCACGCCCACTTTAAAAAAAAATTTTTTTTAAGTCAAATTTTAACAAAAAATTTAATATATTTACAGTATATAAGTAACTTATGTCAACATTCAACTCCAGTAATGATATGGTGCAACAAAATACAAAAATAAAAGAAAATTTAAAAGTGGGCGTGGCTCCGCCCTTTTTCATTTCATTTGTCTAGGATACTTTTAATGCCATAAGTCGAACAAAAATTTACCAATCCTTGTGAAATTTGGTAGGGGCTTGGATTCTAGGACGATAACTGTTTTCTGGGAAAAAGGGCGAAATCGGTTGAAGCCACGCCCAGTTTTTATACACAGTCGACCGTCTGTCCTTCCGCTCGGCCGTTAACATGATAACTTGAGCAAAAATCGATATATCTTTACTAAACTCAGTTCCCGTACTTATCTGAACTCACTTTGTATTGGTATAAAAAATGGCTGATATTCGACTGTGACCACGCCCACTTTTTCGGTATCTAAAATTACGAAAAATAAAAAAAAATATGACATAATTTTATACGAAATACGAAAAAAGGAATGAAACTGGATGAAATTGGCTTATTGACGTAAAATATAACTTTAGAAAAAAACTTTGTAAAATGGTTGTGCCACCTACCATATTAAGTAGAAGAAAATGAAAAATTTCTGCAGGGCGAAATCACGGCACGAATACTATTCGTGGTATTATATATATAAATAAATTAGAGATACCCGACCGATGATGTTCTGGGACACCCTGGTACACATTTTGGTCGATATCTCGAAAACGCCTTCACATATACAACTACCACAACTCCCTTTTAAAACCCTTTATTCCTTTAATTTGATACCCATATCATACAAACACATTCTAAAGTAACCCCTGCTCCACGTATTGAACTAAGGCTCACTCCCTTTTAAAATAGTCATTTACACCTTTCGTTTGATACCCATATTGTACAAATGCATTCTAGAGTCACCCCTGGTCCACCTTTATGGCGATATCTCGAAAAGGCTTCCACCTATAAAACTAAGGCCCACTCCTTTCTAAAATACTCATTAACACCTTTCATTTGATACCCATATCGTACAAACAAATTCTAGAGTCACCCCTGGTCGACCTTTATGGCGATATCTTGAAAAGGCGTCCACCTATAGAACTAAGGCCCACTCCCTTTTAAAATAATCATTAACACCTTTCATTTGATAGTCATATCGTACAAAAAAATTCTAGAGTCAGCCCTGGTCCACCTTTATGGCGATATCCCTAAATGGCGTCCACCTATAGAACTATGGCCCGCTCCCTCTTAAAATACTCTTTAATACCTTCCATTTGATACACATGCCATATAAACATATTCCAGGGTTACCCTAGGTTCATCTTAAGGTCAGTTTGCTCTGTAAACATTAAAAGCCTCCGAAATCTGCCTTTCAACAAACCAAATGCGTTTTCAACTACCATTCGTGTAGATGAAAGTATTTCGTTGAACTTCCTTTGCGCATCATTTAAATTTCCATAGTCTTTGAACGGTGATACTATCCACTTGTTCGAAGGATACGCGGAATCTCCTATGATGAAATGCGAATTGGGAAACATTTCCTCATAATTACTTTCTGCGTCTTCAAAGAGTTTGGATTGTCTTAGTACCCTATAATCGTGAAGCGATCCTGGTTCACCACAGGTAATATCAATAAATTTTTTGTTACAATCGACTACGGCTTGAACTGCTATGTTGTATGCTTTCTTCGTATTAAAGTACATTTCCTTACAATTCTTTGGTCCCTTAATGCCAATGTGTGTGCAATCGATTGCCCCAATTACACCCGGAATACGTTTCTTTTCACGAAATTTTTCTGCATTTTCATGCAAATAAGCCCCTTGTGGCCACTTTATGTGTTCATCGGCTATGGATACCAAAAAAGTCGCAACTCGCTGCACTACTGATCACGCTGCGGACTGAGCCACCCCAAACAAATTACCTAGTTGTCTGAAGGTCACTGTGTTGCTCACGTACCAAACATACATATATACAGACTTTTTGGCCGAAACTGGTGGCCTTCCACCGCTAGATGGATCAGGGGCATAATTGGAATATCTCACTAAAAGGAAAAATAATTTAAGTGATTTAGTATTTACAAACGTATATGAATAATTTATTGGATATTACTAATAAGGTATTCCACAGTTCCACGTTTCAGTCTCATGTGCATCTTAAAATCTTTCTGATTCATCGCATCAAGATTCGCTTCGAAATTTTCGCACTTTACATGATCTTCGTTTTCGGTGTCAGAGTCCTCAGAACAGCTGGAACATGCGAGAACAGCATCCAAGATTTCGTTGACAACTTCTTCCTGCCCATGGGCACGCAATTCACTCTGGTCATCCAAGAGAAGAAATTCAATCTGAAAGATTACTACACCTTATTTCTTCCTAATTTCTTTAATTAATTAGTAATTTACCAAATAGTTTTCCGGAGCACTCACTTTGCTTTTCTTTTATCAGTTTTTACTTATTTATTGCCAGTAAGTTTTCAAAAACGTTGTATTGCAAATTCCACGAGTTTTACAATGGAAATATAAAACAAGGCGCGAAGATAGGTGTTCAAAACAAAACAAATATTAATAATTTACAAAAACGTTTTAATATTTGTGCTTAAACAAAGAAAACGTCAATAATAAACAACAGATGATTTTGACAGCTGAAATGTTACCAGTGTTGTTAAATACATGCAGGGAAATTTTACCGAGTTTGGCGTCCTTTTCGTACTCGCTTAGAATAGAACAAGGCTACTGATACAGCTATACAAGTCATTGTAGTGCGAGCACCAGATAAGCAGAGGATAATTTTTAGCAAAATTTCGACGACAAAGGGGTAAATAAAAAGGAACGTAGTGTCTGGAAACCCTAGGAGGAACTGCAAAAAACAATCGGCTGAGAAGGCCAGCAGAATCAATTTCTCCAATAATGAGCTTATGGATGAACAATACCCCCAGTAATATTCTCCGGTTTCCCAGAGTGGGTAAGCTAATAAGAAGAAGTATATTTCTGTATGGTGGAAGGTGGAGACTTGAGTTCCAGTTAATGCCACGTAATGCGAATATCAAAAATTGCTTTTGAACAGACTCAAGACGCTTTATATGATTTTGAGAAACAGGGGACCAAACGCATGAGCAATACTCGAGTATTGGACAGACGAGCGATGTGTAAAGAATCTTAGTGAGATACGGATCATCGAAATCTTTAGCCCATCTTTCAACGAACCCAAGTACTCCCATTGCTTTGTTGGCAATAGATGAAATATGCATGTTGAAGCTCAGTTTCGAATCAAAAAGAACACCTAGATCATTATACTAGATATACGCTAAACTAGTTTCACTCGGTGAAATGTCATATGCTTACATTAGAGCAATTTAAAGATAGTAAAATTGTTGTGCACCAATAATGGAACGAATCTAAATCGACTTGAAGATGATCCAAGGAAGTCAAATCGGTAGGACAGTAAGTGTAGCAAAGTTTTACATCATCCGCATACATTAAATTATGGGAATGTAATATTATCTGTGTGAAGCGGTAAAGATGGGTTTGATGGTGACTGAGGACAAAACGAAGTACCTGCTGTCATCCAGCAAAGAGTCAGCGCATACGCGCCTTGGCAACCACGCTACTGTTAGCAGCCATAATTTCGAAATAGTAAAAGACTACGTTTATTTGGGAACCAGCATCAACACTAGCAACAACATCAGCACTGAAATCCAGCGAAGAATCAATCTTGCCAATAAATGCTACTTTGGACTAGGTAGGTAATTGAAAAGTAAAGTCGCCTCTCGGCGAACGAAAATAATACTCTACAAGTCACTTATCGTACCCGTCCTGCTATATGGGGCAGAAGCATGGACCATGACAACAGCAGATGAAGCGGCTTTGGGAGTGTTCGAGAGAAAAGTTCTTCGAAAGACGTTGGCGATGGCGAGTACCGAAGAAGATTTAATGATGAGCTGTACGAGCTATGCGCAGACATCAACATAATCCAGCGAATAAAAACACAGCGACTGCGTTGGCTAGGCCATGTTATGCGAATGAAAGATGATGCTCCGGCCAAGAAAGTGTTTCTATCGGAACCCGCCTATGGAAGCAGAGGTAGATGGCGGCCCCCAATCCGTTGGAAGGACCAGGTGGAAAACGATTTAAACTCCCTTGGTGTGATCAATTGGCGCCGGTTGGCGGTGCGAAGGAGCGACTGGCGCGCCTTGTTGGACGGCCATAACCGTTTAGACGGTTAAGCGCCAATTAAGTAAGTAAGTAATATTATCTGTGGCAAGTCGTTTATTAATAGGGTAAAGAGCAAAGGCCCTAGATAACTTCCCTGAGGTACCCCGGAGGAAACTCCAAACGATTCCGAGAGATTACACTTGAAAAGAACTTTTTGGGTCCGGTTAGAAAGATAGCTTTTCAGCCACATTAATAGGTCAAACGGAAAGCCCAGTAAATCAAGCTTATGAATAAGTAACTCATAGTTGATGGTATCGAATGCTTTGCTGAAATCAGTATAGATGACACCCGTTTGCTTGTTCGCTACAAATCCTTCCATAACTAAAGAGGTAAGTACTAGCAAGTTTGTAGTGGTTGACCATTCACGAATGAAGCCGTGTTGGCATGGATATAAAAGGGAAGAGCACTGATATTGAAGTTGAATGGTAACAATCTGTTCAAAAACTTTAGGAATAGCCGAAAGTTTAGTTCTCAACTTTTGACATACTACCTGTCAGGAACACACCTATCATCGGTTCAGGAACACACATACAATCGATTCACAATACACATTCCTATATATACATATTACTGCACAACCACTTTTATTGTACACACTTGAATATACATATTATTAAAGATTGTTCTAGACACGAACTATAATAAAACACGTGCCTTCTCAATCGTTCTATTTTATTTAACAAAAGTAATTTGTACCAAAGTTAAGGTACATTACATGGTGCCGAAACCCGAATTAAAGCGAAAAAATGCCAGAATCAGCAACTAATAGTGTAAACCCGGACCACAATATTAGACCACCAAAAAGTTCTGTCATCAACAATTACCAAAATGTGGAAAACGAGTGGAAATTGTGGCTTCAACAATTCGAGTGGTACGCGAACGCGACAGAACTGGATACTACGAAACCAGAAGTGCAAGTCGCAGTATTCATGTCGTCGGTAGGAAATAACGCAGCAGTAATTTACAACACTTTCAATTTAACAGAAAGTGATAAAAAAAAAGCGTCAGCACAAGCAAAAGGCGATTTATGTCACTCTGCAGAGCAAGTTAAGATGCAGGTAACAACAATGAAGCAAGCGGCCACAATTGACGCCGTTACGTGGAACAAAAAGCAAAATAAAAGAGACATCAAAGAAACTAACAAAAAAGATGAACCCTTTCACTGCAATAGGTGTGATACCACGCACGGTCGCCGTAACTGTTCGGCCTTTAAAAAGGTTTGCCAAAAATGCAAAAGAAAGGGCCACCTTACCAAATGTTGCAAAAGCAAAACGGTCAACGAACTGGTCCAAGACCGAGAAAGCAACGATTACAGTTTTTTAGTGTCTACGGTAGGTGCGGATTTAGACAATGTGGACGTCGAAGACTGGTATGAAAAAGCTACGCTGGCTAAAAACGTAATGGTAAAGTTTAAGCTTGACACAGATAGCCAGCGCAACGTTTTAAACTACGAAATAATAAAGAAAATAGACGTTCACATCAGTCCATCGCCAACAAAGCAATTAACATCGTTTTCGGGTGAAGTGGTCATAGACACGCTTATTAAAAAACAAGAGGTACCCATAAAATACTTAGTTGTCAAAGCGGATGTTACAGCAGTGCTTGGTAAGTCAACATGTGAGAAATTGAAATTAGTGAAGTGTATTGAAACTTTAACTGTTGATGAAAACTTGTTTGAAGGAATTGGTTGCCTTAATCAATACAAATACGACAAAGATTTAATAGAAAATCCGAAACTAGGCATATGTCCTGCGCGAAAAATTCCGCATACTATTAGACAGCAGGTTAAAGATGAGCTTGATAGTATGGTAGCGCAAAAAATAATTAAACCCATAACCAAGACGACACCGGCTGTGTCACCCATGGTCGTAGTAAAAAAAAAAATAATAAAATTAGACTCTACTTAGATCCATCGGAGATAAATAAAAATCTCAAAATACGTTTTTATCCACGTACTACGTTAGAAGAAATTACAGCCCGCATCCACGGCTCTAAGTGGTTCACGTTACTCGATTGTAAAAAAGGCTTTTGGCAACTGCAAGTAACAGCCCATACTTCAGAATATCTGACATTCAGTACCCCATTCGGAAGATACTCTTGCTTAAGAATGCTATTTGGCTTAGCATCGGCTCCGGAAGTTTTCCAACAAGTAATGAGTTCATTGATAGCGGACGTAAAGAACGCGGAGGTGTCTATGGATGATGTTCTCTTGCATGCCACCAGCAAACTAGAACTAGAGAGGATCACTCAAGAGGTACTTGACAAATTCAGAAAAGCAGGTCTTAAGCTTAATAAAGAAAAATGCGTTTTTAATACACAAAAAGTAAAGTTTCTGGGACATATAGTCTCCGCTGAAGGGGTAAAACCTGATCCCGAAAAAATAGAAATTATAACGAAAATTAAGCAACCGGAAAAAGTGAAAGAGTTGCAAAGATTCTTGGGTATGGTAACATACGTGTCGAAATTTATAAAAAATTTGGCAGATATCACCCAACCACTAAGACAATTATTGCGAAAAGATGTTGAGTGGGTATGGGATACGCAACACAATGAAGCATTCAATAAATTAAAAAATCTGTTGAAGAATCCACCAGTACTAAGGTATTATGACACGAAAGCGCCAATTTTGCTGTCAGTAGATGCCAGTAGTTATGCATGTGGCGGAGTACTAATACAAAAACAGAAGCCGATCGCTTACTGTGCGAAATCGTTCACAAAAACTGAACAGGGCTATAGCCAATTAGAAAAAGAAGCAAACGCCATTCTAGTTGCATGTACATTTGGGGTTGCAAAGATTTAACGATTGAATCTGACCATAAGCCTCTTGAGACAATATTTAAAAAGCCAATTACAAATGCACCACCGAAATTGCAAAGAATCATGTATCAAATCCTGCCTTATAATCCAAAAGTCACTTATAAAAAAGGTACGGAATTGTATGTAGCAGATTTACTGAGTAGAGACTGCGAAAATTTAGATAGTGAAGATTTAAATACAGAAAATTTACAAATATATGCTATTGTAACATTCACGAAAACGCGAAAAGACGAACTTAAAGCAGAGACCTCAAAAAGTAAAGAACTTAATGATTTAAAGTCAACCATATTAAAAGGATGGCCAGAGACCATCAATAAAGCGCCGGTAAATCTCAAAAAATATTGGTACTACAGAGAGGCTCTCAGCGTTTACGAGGATATAATTTTTAAAGATCACAGAGTATTGGTTCCAAATTCAATGGTGCCATTAGTAATGAAACATTGCCATCTTAGTCATAAAGGACTACAAGGGACGCTAAAACTGGCCCATGACAATGTATTCTGGCCAACAATGAACAAAGATTTAACTGAGTACATAAAAACTTGCAGTTCATGCAGCAAAATACAAAAAGATAATCAGATGGAACAAATAAATTTAAAAGCAGCACCCAAACGGTCATGGAGTATTGTCGCTTCGGACATATTCCACTTAAGAGGAAAGGATTACATCCTCATTGCAGATAGCTACTCAGGATACTTTGACTTTAAACAACTAAACAATATCACCAGCTTCAACGTTATTAAAGAACTTAATACATGGTTTGCTACCTTCGGCATCCCGGAAGTACTATTATCAGATGGTGGTAAACAATTTGATTGCAGCGATTTCAGGGCTTTTCAGAAAGAATGGAACTTTGAACATAGAATTTCGAGCCCTCATTTTCCACGTTCAAATGGTCTAGCCGAACGCTATGTACAAGAGGCAAAAAACATGATGAACAAATGCCTCGAAGACAACACGGACATACAGCTAGCGCTACTACATAATCGGAATACTCAACGCATGGACCTAGGGTCTCCAGTTCAACGGTTAATGAACAGAAGAACCAGAACGCTGTTACCTACCAATGAGAAGCTACTCAATCCAAAAATAACAAAAAACATAAGCAAAAAACTAACAAAACTCAAGGAAGGTGAGAAAGAAACAGCAGATAGAAATAAAAAACAGAGTAGAGAATACACAACGCAAGAGAAAGTACTGCTTAGACAAAGCCATAATAACTGGGTTCCAGCTTATATAGTGAGACCAGAAGGACACCGCTCGTACAGAGTACAAACCGAGGATGGCGCCATATACAGAAGAAATACATGGCATCTGAAGCTAGCTACTTCATTCCTCGACGTCGATCCTAACTCGTCCACAGATCGTCCTACTGTTGCACCAAAAAACCAAAGTTCTTCAAGTCCAACATAGCCACCGACAGAAACCACAACACAACAGTGTTCGCCAGATGATGTGCCTCGTGAAGCTGAACCTTCCACGCCCGCTACACCACAGGATGCAGCTAGCCTCAATCATCCACCACGCACTCGCTCTGGACGTGTAAAAAAAACTTTGTAAAATGATTGTGACACCTACCATATTAAGTAGAAGAAAATGAAAAATTTCTGCAGGGCGAAATCGAAAGCCCTTGGAATCTTGACAGGAATACTATTCGTGGTATTATATATATAAATAAATTAGAGGTACCCGACCGAGGATGTTCTGGGACCGCCTGGTCCACATTTTGGTCGATATCTCGAAAACGCCTTCACATATACAACTACCGCAACTCCCTTTTAAAACCATTTATTCCTTTAATTTGATACCCATATCGTACAAACACATTCTAGAGTCACCCCTGGTCCACGTATAGAACTAAGGCCCACTCCCTTTTAAAATAGCCATTTACACCTTTTGTTTGATACCCATATTGTACAAACGCATTCTAGAGTCACCCCTGGTCCACCTTTATGGCGATATCTCGAAAAGGCTTCCACCTATAAAACTAAGGCCCACTCCTTTTTAAAATACTCATTAACACCTTTCATTTGATACCCATATCGTACAAACAAATTCTAGAGTCACCCCTGGTCCCTTTGTTGCGATATCTTGAAAATATATCTATAGAACTAAGGCCCACTCCCTTTTAAAATACTCATTAACACCTTTCATTTGATACTCGTATCGTACAAAAAATTCTAGAGTCAGCCCTGGTCCACATTTATGGCGATATCCCTAAATGGCGTCCACCTATAGAACTATGGCCCACTCCCTCTTAAAATACTCTTTAATACCTTCCTTTTGATACACATGCCATACAAACACATTCCAGGGTTACCCTAGGTTCATTTTCCTACATGGTGATTTTCCCTTATTTTGTCTCCATAGCTCTCAACTGAGTATGTAATGTTCGGTTACACCCGAACTTAGCATTCCTTACTTGTTTATATAGGGGTATAATAAAAGACTGTTTCCAAAGTGACGGGAATGACGGAGATCCCAGTGAAAGCTCAAATAATTTTAAAATAGGCTCATATATGTTTTCAGCGCAGTACTTAAGCACACAACTAGGAACACCATCTGGTCCCGGAGAAAAGTTGGACTTAAAAGATTGAAGACTCTGGAGAACAATATTACCATCAATAGCAGGATTCCTAATGGAATTCGAGCTATCTAAGCGATAGGGGTATTGACCGGAATGAAAACCACTGGATGAATACGTGGACTTAAAGAAATCAGAAAATAGTTCAGCAACGTCGTCATCAGTGCAAACTTTTTTACAACCAAAGGGTGAATAAGGAAGGATACCCAGAAGTTTTCCGTTTTGAATTTACGAAACTGTGAGAATTTTTTGGATTTTGGAAAGATACAGTTGTTCTTAGGGACAATTTGTTTAAATATAATTATACTCGAGTAGGCAAATTTATAGAAGTAGGTACCAAGGTTCTTAAAAAGTTAACAATAGCATTAACTCCAGAGGTTATATATGTGACAAATCCCGGGAAAATTTAAGAAATTTTGCATAAATATAATAGCGACCCCATCTGGGGTGGCCACCCAGGAATAAATCGCATAACAGATAAAATCAAGCAGAAATATAGCTGGCTGAACATGAAAAATGACGTAAGAAAATACGTAAAAAACTGCATCCACTGCAAGAAAAATAAAACTAATAAGCATACAAAGGAACCAATGACAATCACAGAGACACCTCCGAAGGCTTTTGATATTGTACCAATCGATACGGTCGGACCATTACGGAAATCGCTAAATGGAAAGAAATACTTGGTAGCAATCCCAGTCCCAAGCAAACACGGAATAACAGTCGCTAAAGCCGTGTTCGAACATTTAATTCTGATTTATGGTTGCATTAAAACAATCAGAACGGATATGGGCACAGAACTCAAATATAGCATATTTGAAGAACTGTGTAAACTGCTAAAAATTGAGCATAAAACTTCAACACCGTACCACCAAACTTTGGGTACCATAGAACGTAGTCATAGAACATTTAATTAATATATACGTTCCTGCATATCCAATGACAAAGTTGTTTGGGATGAATACCTCAGTTATTTCGCGTACTGTTACAATAAAACGCCATCGACCGTACATGGATATTGTCCTTTTGAGCTTATATTCGCGAAAAACC
Source organism: Eurosta solidaginis (assembly GCF_040869045.1). Classification (NCBI taxonomy): domain Eukaryota; kingdom Metazoa; phylum Arthropoda; class Insecta; order Diptera; family Tephritidae; genus Eurosta; species Eurosta solidaginis. The sequence goes on along the minus strand of NC_090324.1, from coordinate 83,342,050 downwards.
CTCGACTTAGGAATTCCTAGAAGAAAATAAAATAAGCTCAGTGTATAATCACGAGGCATACGATAAAGAAATAAAGTACAGACTACAAATAGCGCAGCAACTAGCTAGGAAATTAGTGCAAGAGACTAAAGAAAAACCAAAAACAAATTATGATAAGAGTAGCTACAGTAAGGAAATAAATATTGGAGATTTAGTGTTAGTTAGAGAAGAGGCCTCCCATAAGTTAGATAATAAATATAAAGGATATTATAGAGTTAAAAGAATTGATAAAAATAAAAACTTTACATTAGTACCACATAAAATAGGAAATAGTGATAGGACCAATAAAGATAAGGAAATAATAATTCATAAGAATAGGCTTAAACCAATATAAACCTTAATAATAACCAAAATACGTTAATCGAAAATCCTATAATTATACAAATGAGCATTCCACTTTATTCATAATTATCACTAAACACAAAAGAAAAACAAAACAAGAAAAAAAATGGGCGTGTTCGTCATCCGATTTTGCTAATTTCAGCACACATATAGGAATAGGAGTAACGCTTTTGCCAAATTTCATCATGATATCTTCAACGACTGCCAAATTACGGCTTGCAAAACTTTCAAATTACCTTCTTTCAAAAGTGGGCGGTGCCACGCCCATTGTCTAAAAATTTACTAATTTTCCATTCTACGTCATAAGGTCAACCCACCTACCAAGTGTCATCGCTTTATCCGTCTTTGGTAATGAATTATCGCACTTTTTGGGTTTTTCGAAAAAGTGGGCGTTGTTATAGTCCGATTTCATTCATTTTAAATAGCGATCTGGGATGAGTGCGCAAGAACCTACATACCAAATTTCATCAAGATACCTCAAAATTTACTGAAGTTATCGTGTTTACGTACGGACGGACGGACATGGCTAAATAAATTTCTTTTTTCGCCCAGATCATCTATATATATAACAAGTAAGGAAGGCTAAGTTCGGGTGTAACCGAACATTACATACTCAGTTGAGTCAGAGAGATATGGAGACAAAATAAGGGAAAATCACCATGAAGGAAAATGAACCTAGGGTAACCCTGGAATGTGTTTGTATGACATGTGTATCGAATGGAAGGTATTAAAGAGTATTTTAAGAGGGAGTGGTCCATAGTTCTATAGGTGGACGCCATTTAGGGATATCGCCATAAAGGTGGACCAGGGCTGACACTAGAATTTGTTTGTACGATATGGGTATCAAATGAAAGCTGTTAATGAGTATTTTAAAAGGGAGTGGGCCTTAGTTCTATAGGTGGACGCCTTTTCGAGATCTCTGCATAAAAGTGGACCAGGGGTGACTCTAGAATGCGTTTGTACAATATTGGTATCAAACGAAAGGTGTTAATGAGTATTTTAAAGGGGAGTGGGCCTTAGTTCTATGGGTGGACGCCGTTTCGAGATATCGCCATAAAGGTGGACCACGGGTGACTCTAGAACTTGTTTGTCAGATATGGGTATCAATTGAAAGGTGTTAATGAGTATTTTAAAAGGGAGTGGGCCTTAATTCTATAGGTGGACGCCTTTTCGAGATATCGCCATAAATGTGGACCAGGGGTGACTCTATAATGTGTTTGTACGATATGGGTATCAAATTAAAGGTTAATGAGGGTTTTAAAAGGGGGTGGTGGTAGTTGTATATGTGAAGGCTTTCTCGAGATATCGACCAAAATAAGGACCAGGGTGGCCCAGAAAGTCATCTGTCGGGTGCCGCTAATTTATTTATATAAATACCACGAACAGTATTCCTGCCAAGATTCCAAGGGCGTTTTCATTTCTTCTACTTAATATTGGTAGGTGTCCATTTTACAAAGTTTTTTCTAAAGCTATATTTTGCTTCAATAAACCAATCCAATTACCATGTTTCATCCCTTTGTTCGTATTTGGTATAGAATTATGGCATTTTTTCATTTTTCGTAATTTTCGATATTGAAAAAGGGGGCGTGGTCATAGTCGGATTTCGGCCATTTTTAACACCCTTTTATTAGCTTGGCCTGTATCTATGTATGTAACGGAACCTTTGAGCTTAATTTTCACCGGTTTCTAGAAGTCTGATTAATTTGAAACTTTGCATACGTATCAAAGACCGATGACAATGCATTAATGTGATGGTGTGGTGATATAAGGTCAACGGCCATAAGGGCAATTGGCCTTATTACCACTTTGAAAGGCCACAAGTTTGATTGAAACTTTGCACACGTATCAAGGCTTGATGGCAATACATTAATGTTATTGTGTAGTGACATAAGGTCAACGGCCATAAGGTCAATTGGCTTTATTACCACTTTGAATGGCCATAAGTTTGATTGAAACATTGCACACGTATCAAGGCTCGATGACAATGCATTAACGTGATGGTGTGGTGACATAAGGTCAACGGCCATAAGGTCAATTGGCCTTATTACCACTTTGAATGGCCATAAGTTTGATTGAAACTATGCACACGTATCAAGGCTCGATGGTAATGCATTAATGTGATTGTTTGCTGACATAAGCTCAACGGTCATAAGGTCAATTGGCCTTATTACCACTTTGAATGGCCCTAAGTTTGATTGAAACTTTGCACACGTATCAAGGCTCGATGACAATGCATTAATGTAATGGTGTGGTAATATAAGGTCAACGGCCATAAGGTCAGTTGGCCTTATTACCACTTTGAATGGACATAAGTTTGATTGAAACTTTTCACACGTATCAAGGCTCTATGACAATGCATTAATGTGATCGTGTGGTGACATAAGGTCAACGGCCATAAGGTTAATTGGCCTTATTACCACTTTGAATGGCCATAAGTTTGAGTGAAACTTTGCACACGTATTCAGGCTCGATGACAATGCAATAATGTGATGATGGGGTGACATAAGGTTAACGGACATAAGGTCAATTGAACTTATGACCACCCCAAATGGCCATAGACTTGAAACCTTGCACATAATGCGTAAACCGCATTCCTTTATTAATGATAGAAAAGGATGCATGGCACATCTACGAAAGAGCATACTGGAGCCCTTTTTAACACGCTTTTATTAGCTTGACCTGTGTCTATCTATGTATCTATATATCCATGTGTGTATGTAACGGAATCTGGAGTGGATCCGAGAGCCCCGGTAATGCAGAGCTCCGAACTCCATTGCACCTTTTCAAGCATTTTAAGGTAGGTACTTTTAGCTAGTGCAGGCCACCAGACCAAGGCAGTATATGGTCACTCCATAATATCTTCCTATCCAGAATGACTCCCAAATACTTGACTTCACCGCTAAACGCTAAGAACGTACCCCCAATTCCTGGCGGTGTAAGATTTGGTACTTTGTACCTCCTCGTGAAGAGGACAAGATCGGTTTTATCCGGGTTGACTTCCAAACCTATGGCGGGTTGTACTCCTGGAGCAGCTCCAGGATGTCAGCTGGGTCCGTTGGCGTCAATGGAACCCAGGATCTAGCCCTTGGTCGTGAGGGGATATCACGCGCCTCCACTACCTTGAGGCGCGCGCTCGGATATACCACCCCTATCAGCGTGAAGGCGGCCCTTTAGAGGTTTAGCGACCTGGCGTCGTCACAGGCAATTAGCTTGACATTGCCCTGGAATCACCCTGCATCGGTGTAAGATGGCGGTGGACCAGGATTGTCTTTCTTAACCTTTACGGCCACCGTAGCGAGCGCGGCCTCGATCCACTTCCTCTGTTGTTTCGGGATCCTGCCATCTTTGCTGCTCTCGTCTATAATGCCAATGATCTGCCGACCCTTGGCAATTTCGGCGAAAGACCGCTTCAAGCCTCCCTGCGTCTTGGCCCTTTTCGGTGCCGTGGGGTTGGATTCATCCATGGACCGCTGGCGTTTCGAGGTTTCTTCACTCTCGACTAAAACTTTTAAAATCACTTGAACTAAAAATTAAAAATAAATAATAGTTTAAAAAAACTGAAAAACACGCTTTTATAGCTATTCAGATTAATAAACGTGGGGTGCATTTGACTACATTTCATATCTTTCCTCTCAGATAGTTGCCAATAGAATGATTGTAACATTCAATATCAAGCACCCAACCCTTTTATTGTGAATTAAATTATTCTGTTAATAACTTAAATTTTATTATAATGTTATTTGGAGGTGATTAAATATAAATGATTGTTTGACCTTCTACTACTGTTATATAAACTGTTTTTAATTGAAAATTATTTTCTATTTATACTCAGTTGAGCAGAGCTCACAGAGTATATTAACTTTGATTGCATAACGGTTGGTTGTACAGGTATAAAGGAATCGAGATAGATATAGACTTCCATATATCAAAATCATCAGTATCGAAAAAAAATTCGATTGAGCCATGTCCGTCCGTCTGTCCGTTAACACGATAACTTGAGTAAATTTTGAGGTATCGTGATGAAATTTGGTACGTAGGTTTCTGGGCACTCATCTCAGATCGCTATTTAAAATGAACGATATCGGACAATAACCACGCCCACTTTTTCGATATCGAAAATTTCGAAAAATCGAAAAAGTGCGATAATTCATTACCAAATACGCACTAAGCGATGAAACTTGGTAGGTGAGTTGAGCTTATGACGCAGAATAGAAAACTAGTAAAATTTTGGACAATGGGCGTGGCACCGCCCACTTTTAAATGAAGGTAATTTAGAAGTTTTGCAAGCTGTAATTTGGCAGTCGTTGAAGATATCATGATGAAATTTGGCAGGAACGTTACTCTTATTACTTTATGTCTGCTTAATAAAAATTAGCAAAATCGGAGAACGACCATGCCCACTTTTTAAAAAAAAATTTTTTTAAATTCAAATTTTAAAAGAAAAGTTAATATCTTTTCAGCATATAAGTAAATTATGCCAACATTCAACTTCAGTAATAATATGGTGCAAAAAAATACAAAAATAAAAGAAAATTTCAAAATGGGCGTGGCTTCGCCCTTTTTCATTTAATTTGTCTAGGATGCTTGTAATGCCATAAGTCGAACAAAAATTAACCAATCCTTGTGAAATTTGGTAGAGGCTTAGCTTCTAGGACGATAACTGTTTTTTGTGAAAAGGGCGAAATTGGTTGAAGCCACGCCCAGTTTTTATACACAGTCGACGGTCTGTCCTTCCGCTCGGCCTTTAACACGATAACTTGAGCAAAAATCGATATATCTTTACTAAACTCAGTTCACGTACTTATCTGAACTCACTTTGTATTGGTATAAAAAATGGCCGAAATCCGACTATGACCACGCCCACTTTTTCGATATAGAAAATTACGAAAAATGAAAAAATGGATGAAACATGGTAATTGTATTGGTCTATTGACGCAAAATATAACTTGAGAAAAAAACTTGGTAAAATGGGTGTGACACCTACCATATTAAGTAGAAGAAAATGAAAAAGTTTTGCAGGGCGAAATCAAAAGCCCTTGGAATCTTGGAAGGAATACTGTACGTGGTATTACATATATAAATAAACTAGCGGTACCCGACAGATGATGTTCTGGATCACCCTGGTCCACATTTTGGTAGATATCTCGAAAACGCCTTCACATATACAACTAAGGGCCACTCCCTTTTAAAACCCCCATTAATACCTTTAATTTGATACCCATATCGTACAAACACATTCTAGAGTCACCCCTGGTCCACCTTTATGTCGATATCTCGAAAAGGCATCCACCTATAGAACTAAGGCCCACGCCCTTTTAAAATACTCATTAACACCTTTCATTTGATACCCATATCGTACAAACAAATTCTAGAGTCACCCCTGGCCCACCTTTATAGCGATATCTCGAAAAGGCGTCCACCTATAGAACTAAGGCCCACACCCTTTTAAAATACTCATTAACACCTTTCATTTGATACCCATACCGTACAAACAAATTCTAGAGTCACCCCTGGTCTACCTTTATGGAGATATCTCGAAAAGGCGTCCACCTATAGAACTAAGACCCACGCTCTTTTAAAATAGTCATTAACACCTTTCATTTGATACCCATATCGTACAAACAAATTCTAGAGTCACCCCTGGTCCACCTTTATGGCGATATCTCGAAAACGCGTCCACCTATAGAACTAAGGCCCACACCCTTTTAAAATACTCATTATCACCTTTCATTTGATACCCATATTGTACAAACGCATTCTAGAGTCACCCCTGGTCCACGTTTATGGCGATATCCCGAAAAGGCTTCCACCCATAGAACAAAGGCCCACTCCCTTTTAAAAAACCTATTATACTTTTCGTTTGACACCCATATTGTACAAACGCATTCTAGAGTCAACGCAGGTCCACTTTTATAACGATATTCCGAAAAGGCGTCCACCTATAGAACTAAGGCCCACTTCCTTTTTAAATACTCATTAACACCTTTCATTTGATACCCATATAAAAAAAAAAAAAAAATTAATGTAAGGCGCGATAACCTCCGAAGAGATCTAAGGCCGAGCTTCTCTTCCAATTTGCGTCGTGCTCCTCTTGATTTTTCCCTACAAATTGGCCGGACGGGACCTACATGTTTTATGCCGACTCCGAACGGCATCTGCAAGGCAGATGAGTTTTCACTGAGAGCTTTTCATGGCAGAAATACAATCGGAGCGCTTCCAGACACTGCCGAGGGGCGACCCCGCTTAGAAAAATTTTCTTCTAATTGAAAAATCTTATTTCTAAAATTTTTATGTTGCTTTGCCCGGGAGTTGAACCCACGGCATACGGTGTGATAGGCGGAGCACGCTACCATCACACCACGGTGGCCGTACCCATATAGTACAAACAAATTCTAGAGTCACCCCTGGTCCACGTTTATGGCGATATCTCGAAAAGGCGTCCACATATAGAACTAAGGCCCACGCCCTCTTAAAATACCTATTAACACCTTTCATTTGATACTCATATCGTACAAACAAATTCTAGAGTCACCCCTGGTCCATCTTTATGGCGATATCTCGAAAAGGCGCCCATCTATAGAACTTAGGCCCACGCTCTTTTAAAATACTCATTAATACCTTTTATTTGAAACCCATATCGTACAAAATAAATTCTAGAGTCACCCCTGGTCCACCTTTATGGCGATATCTCGAAAAGACGTCCACCTATAGAACTTAGGCCCACTCCCTTTTAAAATTATCATTAACACATTTCATTTGATACCCATATCGTACATACAAATTCTCGAGTCAGGCCTGGTCCACCTTTATGGCGATATCCCTAAATGGCGTCCATCTATAGATCTGTGGCCCACTTCCTCTTAAAATACTCTTTAATACCTTCCATTTGATACACATGTCATACAAACACATTCCAGGGTTACCCTAGGTTCCTTTTACAAAATGGTGATTTCCCTTACTTTGTCTCCACAGTTCTCAACTGAGTATGTGATGTTCGGTTACACCCGAACTTAGCCTTCCTTACTTGTTTTTAGTTCGGTTAGCAATAAAAGCGTGTTTTTTTAGTTTTTTTAAACTATTATTTATTATACCAATACAAAGTGAGTTCAGATAAGTACGTGAACTGAGTTTAGTAAAGATATATCGATTTTTGCTAAAGTTATCCTGTTAACGGCCGAGCGGAAGGACAGACGGTCGACCGTGTATAAAAACTGGGCGTGGCTTCAACCGATTTCGCCCTTTTTCACAGAAAAAAGTTATCGTCCTAGAATCTAAGCCCCTACCAAATTTCACGAGGATTGGTAAATTTTTGTTCGACTTATGGCATTAAAAGTATCCTAGACAAATTAAATGAAAATGGGCGGAGCCACGCCCATTTTGAAATTTTCTTTTATTTTTGTATTTTGTTGCACCATATAATTACTGGAGTTGAATGTTGACATAATTTACTGATATACTGTAAAGATATTAACTTGTTTTTTTAATTTGACTTAAAATTTTTTATTTTTTTTTTTTAAGTGGGCGTACTCGTTCTCCAAGTTTGCTAATTTTTATTAGGCATACATATAGTAATAGCCAAATACTGCCAAATTACAGCATGTAAAACTTCTAAATTACTTTCTTTTTAAAGTGGGCTGTGCCACGCCCATTGTCCAAAATTTTACTAATTTTCTATTCTGCGTCATATGTTCAACTAAACTACCAAGTTTCATCGCTTTATCCGTCTTTGGTAATGAATTATCGCACTTTTTCTATTTTTGGAAATTTTCGATATCGAAAAAGTGGGCGTGGTTATAGTCCGATATCGTTCATTTTAAATAGCGATCTAAGATGAGTGCCCAGGAACCTGCATTCCAAATTTCATCGAGATACCTAAAAATTTACTCAAGTTATCGTGTTAACGGACGGACGGACGGACGGACATGGCTCAATCAAATTTTTTTCCATACTGATGATTTTGATATATGGAAGTCTATATCTATCTCTATTCCTTTACACCTGTACAACCAACCGTTATCCAATCAAAGTTAATATACTCTGTGAGCTCTGCTCAAAAAAAAAAAAAAAACTGTAAGGCGCGATAACCTCCGAAGAGATCTAAGGCCGAGCTTCTCTTCCAACTTGCGTCGTGCTCCTATTGATTTTCCTAACAAATCGGCCGGACGGGACCTACATGATTTATGCCGACTCCGAACGGCATCTGCAAGCAGATGAGTTTTCACTGAGAGCTTTTCATGGCAGAAATACACCCGGAGCGCTTGCCAAACACTGCCGAGGGGCGAGCCCGCTTAGACAAATTTTCTTCTAATTGAAAAACCTTATTTCTAAAATTTTGATGTTGCTTTGCAGGGGTGTGAACCCAGGGCATACGGTGTGGTAGGCGGAGCACGCTACCATCGCACCACGGTGGCCGCCTCTGCTCAACTGAGTATAAAAATGAATGTTTGTATGTATGTCATCGATTAATTAAAAAACTGCTGGACCGATTGTTATGAAAATTGGTATATATTTGTATTTTCCACGGGGAAGGTTTGTATAATGAATACTTTGATACCACGTAACTAGGGTCTCGAGATATAGGCCAAAACGTGGACCAGTGTACCCCTAGAATATGTTTATAGAATATGGATAACAAATGAAAGCTGTTGATGAGTACTTTAGTAGAGGGTAATTTTCATACCTATGCGTGACTAGGGTCTCGAGATATGGGCCAAAACGTTGGCCCATGAAAGCCTCGATAGTGGTTTTACATTATGGGTACCAATTGAAGCTGTTAATGAGTGCTTTAGTACAGGGTAGTATTCATACCTATTGGTGACTAGGGTATCGCGACATAGGCCAAAACGTGGATCAGGGTAATAATAGGATGTGTTTTTAAAGTATGGATATCAAATTGAAGCTTTTGATGTGTGCTTTAGTACAGAGTAAGTTTTATGCCGCTGGGTGACTAGGGTCTCGATATATATGCCAAAACGTGGACCCGGAAACACCTAGATTGTGTTTTTACATTATGGGCATCAAATTGAAGCTGTTGATGTGTGCTTTAGTACAGAGTATGTTTTACACCGCTGGGTGACTAGGGTCTCGGGATTTGGGCCAAAACATGGACCCGGATATCCCTAGAATGGGTGTGTATTATGGATATCAAATGAAAGCTGTTGCTGAGAGCTTTAAAGTAATTTTCATTGTGATATTCGATTTAGTTGCATCAACCTGGCAAAACTGATAAATAAAAATAAAGACATGAATTAATAATACCCACATACCTATTCGATTTGCCTGAAATTTGGTACATAAATTTCCCTATATTAGTATTTACGATGCTTTTTTCCGGGAAGCAGACCAGAGACGGACTGGGAATGTGATTAGGACTAGGACTGGGACGGAGACTGAGACTGAGACTCGGAGTGTGACTGGGACTGAGACTCGGAATGGGACTGGAACAAAATACATACCACCCTCTGGGACTGGCAATAAGATCTGAAGAAGGATGAGAAAAACTTGAGAGAAGAGAATAGAGAGAAGGAGACTGAGAAAGAGATAGAATGGAACGAAGATGGAGATAGATGAAGCGAAAAATGCGGAGGGAGGAGTGAATACCAATATTAGGAAAAAGTGTAGAGGGCGAGGGCAGAATTAGACGGAAAAAGCTTATTAAAATGTATGCAGATAGACCAAATTTAGGGCAGAACGACGTCTGCCGGGTCTGCTAATTTTGATACATAGAAGTCTATATTTATTTCGATTAGTTTATGGCGTTACGTATTACCGTTATGCGAACAAAGTTAATATACTCTGTGAGCTCTGCTCAGCTGAGTATAAAAATGGAGTAGCGAGGCGCCAGGTCTTGGTTGTGCGGGAGGTAAAGTTATTATTTCTAATCTTCAGGAGCCACCGGATCCGCATTATCAAAGCATTTTCTAAATAATACAAGAAAGTACAATAGCCTATTTCAAATGACGTCTTTTGGTACACATGAGATAAGAGAAGGCAGTTTTATGCCGACGTACAAAATTCAAGGGCAAGTATACCACCTCATTGGATCATTATTGCCATAACCGGATGTACTTGCTAACTACTTGCAAATTTATTTTATTTCTGAAGCTGACCAAACATATATTCGCTCAAATATGAATCCTTCATTAAATGTGGAAGTTATTGAAATGCTTCAAAATTTATTGCACATGTATAATTCATTAATTTCAAACATTAAGTGCAATATAGGACGTATGTCCACGACCAAGTCTGTGAATGATTTTCGGTTAGTTATACACGCGGACAAGTTACCGGTTAATGATCACAGAGGACGATATAATGCACCTTTAGTAAATGAAGTAGCCGTCCTTTTGATAGACGAAGACAAGGAGCCTTGAGATATTGTATTGCACTGTCGCACAGGGCAACTCCAACGAGTCTCTGAGCTACATCGAGCGTATGATCCTCTTCAATATCCGACCAATGTTTGTAAGAGGAGAAGACGGATACTGTTTGAACATGCCAAATTGTGATCAAACAAAATATATATCTTGCATGCAGTTCTATGCTCACCGCTTCAAGATCAGAGATAACTATTTAAATCACCTTCATTATTTTAAAAATTTATTGAATCAATACTCCGTGAACATGATGACAAAGATGATTTCCGAAAGATTGAATTTCATACGCAAAAATCAGCAAAAACTACGTGCTGTAGAATATATACACTTACGTGATGCTATCAATTAAGATTCTAATATTAATATTTCTATTGTAACGGTTTTACTGCAAATCCTATTATTTGCAATCCTCTGCTAACGTTCGTATCGCTAAATGGTTGAATAAATAACTTCAATATTGAATAATGGAAAATGGCCTTTATTAAAGTACTTCACAATAACACTTATACTTTGCAACTAGCTTGCTTAACAACCAAACTTATTGATAGCTTAAATGAAACTAACTTTCAAAATAATACTGCTATGGCTCGCTAGATAGCGTCTTAATCGAAACTGCTTGATAGCTCAACTCAAACTGAATTCCAGCGCCTCTACATTTGCTGCCTTTTATACTTTCTGATTTCAACGTTCGCTTCTTCTAGGCGCTTCCATTTCCAGAATCTACTATTTGCCATCAGCTCTCAAACTTCTCAGCTGTAAATACAATTGCACGATTTTATATCTTCTCTCATTGTATACTTTCAGGAGTATCTCAGATATATGCATGTGTTTGTGCATTGATTCTCCGCTGTTCGTATACGTACATGGTACATATGTAGACGCAATTATTGTTTCGTTTATGTAGATACATAATGATTGAATTATTGTGTGAATTCACGTCACTGCTTAGCATCGGCTTAGAGATAGCAGCACCCTTAGTTTTGCTAATATTCGTAACACTATTATAGGCCAAAACGTTATACTTCTATCGTCATTTAGATATCATCGCGTTATATGCAGGAAAAAATACAAAACGCGATGACATATGTACGTCATTATGGACACCCTGATTTATTTATTACATTCAAATGTAATCCTGAATAGCGAGAAATAACTCAAAAGGTTTTTGATTCACAAAAGTCATATGATCGACATGATATTGTAGCTAGAGTTTTTCATTGTACGAAATTGTGTTCAAAAATATGATACATGGACCATATGCATAATATATCTTCCCCATGCATGGCACATGGAAAGTGTGTGAAGTGACTTCCCCGCAATTATAGCGCTGATACGCAGTCTGGCGAAGATGGCTACCCAACATAGCGTAGGCGGTGTCCTGAAAACCGAGGTAATACTGCCCACCTTGATGTACGTGGAACTATGGCCAGGGAAGACAATAGATGGGTTGTTCCTTATTGCCCTGTACTCCTGCGATGTTTTTCGGCACATATTAACGTTGAATACTGTCATTCCGTTAAAGCTTTTAAATACATTTGCAAATATGTTAATAAGGGCACAGATCAAGCTACATTTTCTTTTCAAAATACTTCGGATGAGATTTAAAAATATCTCAACGTTCGGTATATAAGCACTTCAGAGTATTGCTGGCATTTTTTTTTTTTATTTTCCCATCCATGAGCGATATCCAACTGATGTACACTTAGCAGTGCATTTAGAGAATGGGCAACGACTGTACTTCTCGGAAGATAATGTACACCGAGTTCTGGAAAACCTCCATCAAACTACGTTGATGGCATTTTTTGAACTATGCGCTACCGATTCTTTTGCGAAAACACTTCTTTATCATGAAGTTCCGTCTTATTATACGTTGAGTAATAATAAATTTTCCAGAAGGAAGCGCGGAATATCTTTTTAAAGTAATTCAGGGATTAAAAAGGATTCGGCGCTTGGTACAGTTTACAATGTACACCCCAATGAAATGGAGTTTTTATATACGTTTATTGCTTCACAATATTCGAGGTCGTACCTCTTTTGAAAGCTTGAGGACTGTGAATGGTTAAGTTTTCCCAACTTTTCAAGCCGCTTGCAGAGAACTACAACTTTTGGAAAACGATGACCATTTGAAAAATGCCATAGCTGAGGCAGCTCTTTTGCATTCGCCGCCAAGGTAAAGAGAGTTGTTTTCCATTTTAATAGTTTTTGTCAGCCCTCAAAAGCTAAGTTATTATGGAACACGTTCAAGGATGACTTCTGTGCAGACTTCCTTTTCAATGAACGCAGAAGGCGTAACGATCCCGATCTACAAATTTCTGAAGATTTAATAAATCAAGTTTTGAAAAAATTTTATGAATATGTTGATAGTGATTGAATGAGTAGTTAACATTTCTTTTACGATTTGATTGACATCGAGGACAAAGTAATAGGCCTTTGCGAAAAATAATTATCCAGTTTTTGGTTGCCTTCTCCAAATCGTGATATTCAGTGACCGGAATGCACTTCTGAGACAATCCTGAGGAGCCCATGCGACTTAAATTATTTAAATGACTACCTCAAGCTAATATATCGAAAATGGTTTCAGATCAGCATCTGACATATGATAAAGCCGTTGACAGCATTGAAAACAAAAGAGGTCAGGCCTTTTTCTTAGATGCTCCTGGTGGTTGTGGAAAAACCTTTTTACTTAATCTTCTTCTCGCATATGCCAGATGTTAAGGTCACGTAGGGCTGGCTGTAGTATCATCGGGAATTGCAGCGACTCTTTTATCTGGTGGTAGAACAGCCCCTCTACTTTTATATTAGCCTTAAACGTGTCCCTCCAAGAAGAAAAGGTTTGTTCCATTCAAAAGAATGAGTCACTGGCTAAAATAATACAAGAGGCAATTCTTATAGTGTGGGGTGGGTGTACAATGGCTAACCGAGCACGTATTGGAGCTGTAGATCCTACATTAAAAGACCTTAGATCAAACGACAAGCCCTTTGCTGGGATAACAATCCTTTTTGCAGGAGATTTTCGTCAGACTGTAGTGGCGAAAGGAACTCGAGCTGATATTGTTAAATCGTGCTTCAAATCATCGTTATTATGGATTCACCTCGAAAAATTGTGTCTGCGAATAAACACGAGAGCGCATCTTAACGGAACTATAAGTACATTTCCCCAGGATTTATTAGATATTGGAGATGGGAAATTTTTCACTGAGAACGGCTACTTTATACTAGATTCAAAGCTTGGGAATGTGGTACATAACGTGAGCGAATTAATATCAGAAGTTTAACCAAATATTGAAGAGTTATCCAGCAAGCCATATACTTGGGTATGCGAACGGGATATCATTTCACTATGTTTAGGCCACCAGCCTAAATATTCGCTACCACCCTAATGTACACTTTTGGCAATTTTAGTATTTACCGGTAACGGCCCACCCCTGCCGAGCGCTAACTTTAAAGGGGAAAACTCGACGAAAGTTAGCTATCGGCAGGTGGTGCGGACCTTTTTCGTTTTTTAAACTTTCTTTCTATTTTGGAACGTCAACGAGCCAGCAGCTAGCCCCAGGTGAGTTATCATATTACGTATCTTTTCATAGGTTGTGCATATAATTACGCTATAATCGCACCTTGCTATTGTGATTCTTCTTAATAATTGCGATTTTTTAACATTAGAATTTGCACTTGGCAATTGTCTGGTAATCAGCCACCAATATTTCTATTTTTGAATTGTAATCTATCCAACAATTTGCGGTCGTCATATTACTAACATTTGCCGTGCACGAATGTGTAATTAACAATTTAAGAACTTTGAATTCGAATTAGTTTGTGAAGCAATTCCCTTTTTGATGATAAATAAAGCTGAGAATTTATATTGTTTATAACGTGAATACATTTGTTATTACTCGCCCTAATTCTTTTCTTTGCTTTCTTTTTATTTGCGACGCACACGCCCGACTTCCCCGGGTCCACACTGCCCCGCAAAACATTGGTCCTTACGCGCCGAGGAAATTAATATTCAGACGCATACTACAGAGAAAACAGCACTTTTTTTAAAAAATTTTTGCTAAAGTCGAAAGAGGTTATTTATATTTATTATATCCAACAACATAAAAACCAGCGAAAACACAAAACAAGCGAGCACACATACAGCCACAAATCATCACACACAGTCTATTGACGTCGAGATCACATCATCATACAGTCCATTATCACTCATACAGTCCACTAATATCATCGTCACGACATCACATACAATCTTATCATCATCATACTCATCAGTCAAAGTCCATCATCAAACACATACATTAGCATCACATCTTACAGTCATACACATCATATCATCATCACAATTTGTCATCACTCTACAGTCCATCACATCAACACATCGCTGCCCATCGATCAACTAAAAACACAAGGTACGTGGTTGCTTGGTTGCACAAAACATTTTTTTTAGTTGCGTGATTTACGCACGGAAAGTGCATTCCGTGTTAGACAAAAAAGGCAAAGCAAGTGAAATTGTTAGAATTCGTGGTTATAAACACACCAATCGCCTTTTGACGATCGGGTAATTCCCCCCACCAGTGGTAAGGGTTACTCGACACCGCTCAAGGCAGACAGTCAGTGAATTTTTTTAGTTTTTTTTCACACTCATCACTGCACTGTGTTGTACCCCCTCATCGCCAAATACATTGACAAACTTCCTAGTCAGGAACCATAATTACACTTGGTTGATAGCCGTAGCTTGTCTATCACGGAATTCACTTTAGTAATCAGTTTGCAAGCTGAAATATTACCAAAAGCCAAAAAAGTATCACTAAGTTGGGTGGCTAGTGGCTTGATCACACAATTTATACTGAGTTTTATATTATATAGCTGTATCTTTATCACTTTTTTTTCTTAATAAATACTTTAAATCGTAATTTTCCACAGTAAGTTGGATAAACAAATTTATTTTTTATATTGGGAAAGATCCCTGGTTGGCTACTCCGGAATACTCAGCGTTCACTTTCACTTTGTATACACATTTAAGCCTCGTCAGGATTTCTATCTGTGTTTCACATTAAATCCTCATTGGGATTTTCTATCTGTGTTTCACATTAAATCCTCATTGGGATTTTTTTATCTGTGGTTCACATTTTACACTATATCCACATTGGGATTACCATCTGCGTTTTTAATTTTTTTTAAACACGCTAAGTTTTCAAAATATTTCTATCTGTGTCCAACACACCTGTTAAGACACATTAAATATTTGCAGACGATTCTCTTCTCTGCATTGCATATCACTGTAGACACATTAAATCCTTTCAGGACTTCTATCCGTGCTTAATATCACTTCGCACCGACTAGAACCTTTCAGGATTTCTATCTGTGCTGCATATCACTACATTTATATCACTTTATACACACTAAATCCTCGTCAGGATTTCTATCTGTGTTTATTTCCATATCACTGCATACACATTAAATCCTCGTCAGGATTTCTATCTGTGCTGCATATCACTACATTTATATCATTTTATACACACTAAATCCTCGTCAGGATTTCTATTTGTGTTTATTTCGATATCACTGCATACACATTAAATCCTCGTCAGGATTTCTATCTGTGGCTTGCACAATCCTCGTGAGGATTTCTATAAGTGGTTCATATCACCGGCCACATTACATACACGGCATAATTTACATTTGATTAAATTTTTGCTTAGCACTATTCACATAAGATTGCTATCTGTGTTAACACATTCAATCAGAATTCTTGTGTTCCTAAAGCTTTTACTTATATAGCGCAATCACAGCAAAAACGAAAACACTCTTATAATTTTTTGTTGTGGTTGCATTTACACCAAAGCCACTAAGTCGTTTACCTCCGAGCTCGACACCTTCAAAGAGACAAAATATTCAAATTAATAAAATCAATGGAGACTTATATTAGATTGGCTGATTGCATAGTGGAGTTTGAACAAGAGTTCAGCTCCACCCTGGCCGAATCCCGGAACAAGCACACCCTTGCACTACGGCAAGAGGAGCTAAGGGCACTATGGAAGAAGACCAAGTCCACATATGAAAGTCTTCTCGGCAATTCTGAACTGTCTAAAGACGAGCTCAGCTCATTAAGAAAGAAAAATAAAAGTTGCTTTGCATGCTACCTGCAATGCATGTCTGCTGTGGCGGCTGAAGCCGAAGCTATCACCCCACAGCCGGCGAAAGATGAAGCAAAGGAGGAAGACTCCTCGCGCCGTGGACATAAAATGCGGCTGCCGCCTTGTGACACCGATGTATTTAAAGGCGACTACCTCTCCTGGCCAGCTTTTCGAGATATGTTCACGGCGATATACATCCACAATACCGATCTGAAAGATGTCGAGAAATTATACTATTTGAAGCAAAAAACGCAAGGGGAGGCAAAAGAAATAGTGGGCAGGTGCTCATTAACAAACGAGGGTTTTGCAACCGCCTGGAAGAATCTAAGCGACAGGTACGAAAATAAACGTATCCTCGTCAACACACAATTAAAGCTTTTATTTAATCTGACGGCAGTCGAGCAGGAGTGTGGAACATCAATTAAAAAATTGCAATGTGAGATCAACAATTGCATTTCTGCGCTACAATGTCATAATATTGACATCACAAATTGGGACGCAATCATAACTTACTTATGCTCCACAAAACTCCCTGAATCTACACTGGCTCTTTGGGAACAGACCGTAGAACGGAAGACAGATATCCCGAAATGGGAGGATATGGACAGATTCCTGTCCAATCGCTTCCAGACATTGGAGACGGTTTCCGATCTGAGGGGTAATAAAACAACAAAAACACCCAAAAGTCAGAGTTCGAATTCTAGGGAAAATTCTACGAAACTTGGGGTTTACCAAGCAAGCGTACCAAAGTCGGCATGTAAGATGTGCAACAGTACGGAACACAAATTACGAAATTGTCAAAAATTCCGTAGGTTGTCCACGTCAGGAAAAATAGAATTTATCAAAAACAATAGTTATTGTCTGAATTGTCTGTCGGGTGGACACACCGTGACACGATGCACTAGCCAATTTAATTGCAGCACGTGCCATGCAAGGCACAACACCTTGCTCCATCTTCCGACAGCACAACCAAAGATAACTCCTCAAAGGTGGACTCAAACCACCACCGACAATACACCTTCAACCTCACAACAGGCTAGGGCAAGGATGGAGTCTGAAAAAAGACAAGATAATGCTACTAACGTCTCTTCGTGTCATGCTAACACCACTAAAGGGGTGTTATTAGGAACAGCACGTGTCAATATACACTATAATGGAGTGAAGTTTTCTGCCAGAGCGCTGATAGACTCTGGGTCCGAATGCTCTTTCATAACAGAAAGACTAAAAAAGCGAATAAACCTTCCATCCAAACGTCTGCACGTGCAAGTGTCAGGAATAAATAATACGCCATCTGCACAGGTAAAGGAATCATGTGCGATTACATTAGGTTCGCTTACAGACCCCTTAGTAAGTATCAATACGGTGGCCCTAGTCCTGCCTCAACTGACAGGGGACCTTCCGACTTGCCAAGTTAGCGCAACGACTCGGCAAGCGTTCCCTGATCTGATTCTGGCGGATAAGAGGTTCTTCGTTAATGAACCAGTCGACCTCATACTTGGAGGCGACATTTATCCCCAGATAATACTGAACGGTATAAGGAAGAACGTTCTAAATACGCTTCTCGCCCAAGAAACCGTCTTCGGTTGGATCCTAACTGGTCGTGCAGAAGTACCTCACCCAACCAATACACGAGTATCATTTTTTAACGAAATTAGCCTAGACAAGCAACTAACCGCTTTCTGGGAAATTGAAAACATACCAACAAAAAAGGCCCTGACTGAAGACAATGCCTATTGCGAGGCACTATATAAGAACACGACGGAAAGGAATTCAGATGGAAGATACACCGTCGCCCTTCCATTCAAACAAGACTTCCCAAAAACCGTCTGTTTGGGCCCATCTCTCAAGAGCGTCTGCTCTCAGTTCTATCGGAACGAGACGCGCCTAGCCAAGACCCCGGCCCTACAGATGGAATACAATAGGGTACTGACAGAATATGTCACGTTAGGGCACATGACTAAGGTGCACACCGTAGTACCACCACAATCAACTGATTGCTATTTCTTACCGCATCATGCGGTGATCAAAGAAGAAAGCACAACGACTAAAGTAAGGGTCGTATTCAACGCGTCGTGCCCGACATCCAATGGCATAAGCCTGAACGATGTTCTACACACCGGCCCAGTACTTCAATCCGACTTAACAATACTGCTCCTCCGATGGAGATTCTACAAGTACGTCTTCAATAGCGACATTGAGAAGATGTACAGGCAAATTTGGGTAAAGGAAAATCAAACCCAATACCAAAGAATAGTTTTTCGACTCAAAGTAGAGGACCCTGTCAGCGTGTTTGAGCTCAACACGGTAACCTTTGGGGTGAACTGTGCCCCCTATCTAGCGATCAGAACCCTACATCAACTTGCAGATGACGTCGAGGCATCCCTGCCAACCGCAGCGCACATTTTGCGAAACAGCATGTACGTCGACGACGTTCTGGCAGGGGGGCATAGCATCGAGGCAGCAGTCACTGCTCGCGATGAAATCACAGCCGCATTAAAGTCAGCAGGATTCCCTCTGCGAAAATGGACCTCTAATTGCAGTAGGATACAACAGGGCATACCCAAACCTCACAGGCTTACGGAAGACTTTCTGGAGTTCGAGGACGCGAGCATGGTAAAAACCCTAGGGATCCGTTGGAACGCGCATTCCGACTACTTTTATTTCACAGCGAAACCAATCGAAAACCAGGACATCTTAACAAAAAGGGCGATCCTATCGGCCATCGCCAAACTCTTCGACCCGTTAGGCTGGCTTGCTCCAGTTATCATCGTAGCTAAGATAATAATGCAGAACATTTGGCTGGAGGGGACGGATTGGGATGAACCGGTATCCACAATCACTTTAGATCGGTGGCAAACCTTTATGCAGGAGTACCCCGCCATTAACCGGATTCGGATACCTCGGTGGGTGCACTTCACCCCAACCAACGATATAGAAATTCACGGCTTCTGTGACGCGTCCGAAAAAGCCTACGCGGCTACGGTTTACGTACGAGCTAAGATCAACGATAGGGCATACGTTAGTCTACTCATGGCGAAAACGAGGGTGGCACCAGTAAAAACAATTTCATTACCACGATTGGAGTTATGCGGTGCCGTCTTGCTGGCAGAAACTTTGGAAACTGTGATGGAGAACCTGAACTTAGGTACATTTAACATGCACCTATGGACAGATTCGACCATCGTCCTCGCATGGATTCGAAAACCACCGTGTTCCTGGTCAACATTTGTAGCTCACAGGGTAACGAAAATCGTCGAGAAGGTAGGGACTAAAGCATGGCATCATGTCGAGTCCGCATCAAATCCAGCGGACTTAGCCAGCAGAGGACTTCCAGCCACGGACCTAGTCGACAACTCTTTGTGGTGGCAGGGACCTTCTTGGCTGCAAGAAGGCAAATCGAAATGGCCATCTCAGGGCGAACAGGAGTACCACACAAACATCGAAGAAAAACGAGTGCAAGTGCATGTAGCAACGAACATCAACAATAGCGAGGATGTTCCTGATCGGTTTTCCGATCTATCAAGGGCATTGCGGGTAATCTCCTACGTTATAAGATTCGCCAATAGAACCCATCCAAAAACTAAAATGTCCTTTAAAGCAGAGTCTCACCAGATCTCGCCCGACGAAATCAAGGCTACGACTAGCCGCCTCATAAGGATATCCGAAATCAACCACTATGCCGAAGAAATAAGCTCTCTGAGAACTAGGAAACCCATCGCGACCAAAAGCGAGATCCTCTCTCTAAACCCCTTTATCGACGAAGATAATGTCCTTCGAGTGGGGGGTCGTCTCAACGCATCCAGAGACGTTCCCGTCGACGAGCGTCACCCGATAATCCTCCCGTACGCCTGCCGACTCACCCGTCTCCTAGTCCAGTTTGTCCACACCATTTCCATACATGGTGGAAACCAACTAATGCTGCGGCTCCTACGCACGCAGTATTGGATACCTCGGGTCAAAAACATGATCCGATCCATCATCCACAACTGCAAGGCCTGTACGCTATTCCGCAAACGTTCCCCGACGCAACTCATGGGAACCCTCCCTGCGGAACGCACTACCTTTAGCCGGGCATTTACCAACACCGGGGTGGATTTCGCAGGACCGTTTGACATCAAGTCTTACAGCGGAAGAGGATGCCGCATGTCCAAGGGTTACGTCTGCCTATTCGTCTGCTTTGCGACTAAGGCGATCCACTTAGAGGCGACTAGCGACCTCAGCACCGCCGCGTTTCTAGCAGCATTTAGTCGGTTTGTCTCCAGACGAGGATGCCCGAAAAACCTCTATTCCGACAACGGAACGAACTTTGTCGGTGCGTCGAGGGCTCTCCGCTCAGAGGACAAGGCATTCCTCGTTGATGCGCGCAACCAAACCCTCTCTAAATATGCCCACCAAACCCTTACATGGCATTTCATACCAGCAGCTGCTCCTCATATGGGCGGACTGTCGGAAGCAGGAGTCAAGAGTTTCAAAACCCATTTCAAAAAGATCGCATTGGATCATAAATTTACTCTAGAGGAGTTCAGCACCCTCCTGTGTAGGATTGAATCCTGTCTCAACTCCCGACCCCTAAGCCCATCTTCCAATGACCCGTCCAACCTGGAGCCACTGACCCCCGGGCACTTCCTAGTCGGGGGCCACCTACTAGCGCCACCCGAGATTGACGTCAGCGAGAATCGCGCCTCACTCGTCAATCGATGGGAAAAACTTAAGGCGCTGCATCAAACCTTCTGCAAGCGGTGGAAAACGGAGTACCTCACCGAACTGCAGAAGCGCGTTAAGTGGAAGCATCCACAATCGAATCTCAAACCGGGGGACTTAGTCGTTATTAAAGAGGACAATCTGCCCCCCAACGAATGGAGACTAGGTCGGATAGCCAACCTCCATTATGGCCCCGATAACCGAGTTCGAGTCGTCGAACTTGATACGGCAAGAGGACAAACCACCCGACCAATAACGAAATTGGTCCTACTACCACCCTCCAGTGAGGGTGACTTGTAACTCCCAACCGTTATAACCAACAACCCGTATAACCCAGCTCTCGTTCACCCTGAACGAGGCCAACAAACCCGTATAACCCAGCTCTCGTTCACCCTGAACGAGGCCAACAAACCCGTATAACCCAGCTCTCGTTCACCCTGAACGAGGCCAACAAATCCCATAACCCAGCTCTCGTTCACCACGAACGAGGCCAACAGAGCCCTACCGCAGATCCGCTATCTGCCACAGCATACCAGTGAATCAATAATCATGATTTTGTCTTAAAACATCTACATACCAATTCTAAATATTCCCGCGGAAAAATTCCTCCAATTCTTTTCTCCTAGGGAGAAGAAAAATTGGGGAATAGGAATTTCGAATTTTCGAAGTCAGCTGTTTTGTCAATTGAAATCTCATTGCGTATTTCTTATTTTGTTTAAAAAAAAAAAAATGTTGTAAGGTCTAATGATTGTTGCTAATTTGTTTGAAATTAAGAAATAAGGTGTAAACCACGCACATTATTGCATTTCATGTGAAATGAGTAATGAACTGGTGCCACAGCAACATCCACTGAGGAGCATAAGAAGAAGACGGCGGGATAACACAAATCCGCCGGAGAGGCCTGCTCTCATTCTGCAAAGCAAATTTTGGCGGCCATGTCGAGTTGAGTTCGCCCTTCGCCATATACAAAAATCTAATTAAGCCTTCTTAAAATCCTTGCGCAATTCTGGATGGCTGCATCAAGTATACAAAGAGCTCTTCCGTTGCTTATGATACTTTTCGACTTAAAATAAAGAATATTGTGGTTGTTGATGCGGTTGCATTAACAGTGAGAATATTGTGGTACAATGCAAATACATATTTTTGCACACATTTGTACAATTAAGTGTTCTTTCTTAAAAGAACCAATTTCCTTTAACCATTTTGATGCATTCCCTTTAACTAGTGAAAAAACTCCTATGAAATGGCAAAGAAATCTCCCTCTCCCTCACATTCATAATACCTACTTTTCTCCCATAACCGGTTTCCTCTCTTTCGAACATTGTTCAGAATAGGAGGGAAGGGAGAAGTAGAAAAACTCACAAGGAATTTTTATTTAAAATACGAGGAATGGGAGAAGGGAAAAAACTCGCACGGAATTTTCGTTTAGAATTAAGCTGCTAATATTTTATTACCGTAAGGGAATATAGTTTAACATACCTTTTAAATCCGTTTTCGTATCAATCTCCGTTATGTTGTGCGCAGGTTCTGCATGTTCCTGTGGTTTGGCTGTAGTAGCATGTGAGGCAGTTGTTTTGTTCAACGTTGTTCCATCTTTTAAATTAACTGATTTGAAATTAAGGTGATTTTAGCTATCGCCACTACCTACTTACCAGCTAAGGAATTCAGTAACACGCCTGTGATAGTTCATCTCATCGTGACAACAAATATTTACAGATTTACCACATCTCTTCATTTGGTACGTCAGTAAACGCAATATGTCCTCAGCTTTGAAATTGTTTAACCCTAAGAGTAATTTAATTCAATTGCTCAAATTCATTGCGATCTATTTGCATTTTCCCTTAAGTTGCTTCTTCTCCACCAACTCACGTCAGTCTCATTTTCCGCTTCTGTCAGGTCTTCATCTTCCCTAGCTTGCCCTGCGTAGCTGTGAAGATGGTCCAAGGCTTCTTGACAAGTTTCAGGTCTAATAAATGTAATATTTGTTATAGAATCCAAACATTCATTACCGTGCGCAATTGTGCGGTTGAATACTTCAGCGAACCATGCTTTCCCAATATGCGGTGGAGGATTTCTCGTCCAAATCGCGCACAATGTCACTTAATGTAGCACGTTCGATTGTCCCTTCCAAGGTTTTCGTTTTAATTGCTAGCATATCCGATTGCGCAGCCACATCGGCTGTGGATTTGAGTGCACATGTCCACCTCTACCCAATACATAAATACATAGAATTTAACTTATAAATTTTTAATTACTGAAGGCTTTGCGTCAGCGGCATTCGGCACTGGTGCACATTCTTCAGCACCCACCAATTCCCTGGCGATTAGTGACTGCTGCAGCCGTCGTACAAGCTCAGTGGAGAATAAGTCATTACCCTACCGGAAATGCACTTTAGCAAACGGCTGGACATGCCTGTGGCAATATACTAACACCGGCTCGATTTCATCGGGTGGATATTCCAGCCACTTCAGGAATATATAATCAGAATCAAAAGATATTTGTACTGTACTTAGAGCAGGTATTCCGAAAACCAATTCTAAATGATATGGACAGACACGTTGAATACCTGGTATGTAATGTATTATATTTGGTTTTAAACTGTATTCCGCACCATTTTTAGTTTGCACACTCAATTTCAACGGATGCATATAGGAAGATACAAACCACGGTATATTTTCTTGCAGAATGATAGGCAATGTCGAATACTGGGTATTTGTAATTTGTGTTACTATTTGACCTCGTTCCTGTCCATGCCCAAGTATGTAACGATGCGCATAAAGTGGACGAGGGTGTGCTAATAATACTGTTGACTTGATTTGCTCTCGGCTTATCCAAGCGATATTAAATAGTATATCAGTATCAACTAAATTTTGTATATCGTATACGTTGTGAATTGATTTACTACCACCACGCAAAGAGGAATATTATATGCTGGTGCTGGTGTTAAATCCTAAGGTTGATCATCGAGATGATCCAAAATGCAATACCCATTCAAACCTTGTCCAAACAGACGTCGTAGCGAAAAATCACCATTTGAGCCAAGTCGTTTTCGACCATAGACTAAATTTGCCGTTTCAGTAAACTCTAAAATGCAATCGCTATTATAACTTTTACACATTGTACGTATTTTTATACCCAACGCGTGGTAATTTGTATTGTGAACATAGCCTGAATTCAGTAAAGACGCGAATCCTAGTTTGCTATTGCATGGCAACATTTTTTTCCATGGTGTTAAATTTTCTGTGCAAACGATTTCTCGAGGCAAGCTGGCATAACGTTATAAATTGTGGTATTTTTTCTTTACTACCAGTTACAAATTGTGGGCGAAACTAAATTTGGGCTCCACACTATTTGTTTTGTCAATAAAATTTAAGGAGGCGCATAGTAGTCCGGAGAAGGTGCTTGCAAGTTTCATCCACTGATCATCGACTATGGTTGATGTCAGTTTTTTCCCGCAAACCATGCTCTTACCGCTGCGCCCGGTGCTGCCTCCACGATTGGATATACTAAAGTTTCATATCGCCAAAGTACGTGAGTCAAGCCGATATGTAACTATTTAACCTCGCATAAGAGCAAGGTTTCTGCAATGGGACGTGGTATTGTTTGTGTGTATAACTTTTACACATTGTACGTATTTTTATACCCAACGAGTGGTAATTTGTATTGTGAACATAGCCTGAATTCAGTAAGGACGCGAATCCTAGTTTGCTATTGCATGGCAACATTTTTTTCCATGGTGTTAAATTTTCTGTGCAAACGATTTCTCGAGGCAAGCTGGCATAACGTTATAAATTGTGGTATTTTTTCTTTACTACCAGTTACAAATTGTGGGCGAAACTAAATTTGGGCTCCACACTATTTGTTTTGTCAATAAAATTTAAGGAGGCGCATAGTAGTCCGGAGAAGGTGCTTGCAAGTTTCAGCCACTGATCATCGACTATGGTTGATGTCAGTTTTTTCCCGCAAACCATGCTCTTACCGCTGCGCCCGGTGCTGCCTCCACGATTGGATATACTAAAGTTTCATATCGCCAAAGTACGTGAGTCAAGCCGATATGTAACTATTTAACCTCGCATAAGAGCAAGGTTTCTACAATGGGACGTGGTATGATTTGTGTGTAATGAAAATTATCTTTATCGCCATAATGCCAATGGGTTGTAAACGGAAAATACATATTAACATGTCCATTTGGCAGGGGCAGAATACAAAGTTCTTCATGAACCTGCACAGCTTCAATAGACCAGACCAAAAGGATGATCAGATGAATATTTTAGAATATATGTAGCCTTCAAAGTCGTCCTTAGAAATTGACACAGACGAATTAATGCCAATAAAACAAATCCGTATCAGAAAACGGAAGCTGTTCCGCTTAATACGCTTTAAGAAGCTATTACCAGCTGATGTCTAGAGGTGAGGTTGTGCTGATAATGCTGTACGCTTAATCCAAATTTATGCCGAACACCTTCTCCAATCCGGCGATCCCAATGGTAACAATCTGAAACGAAAAGAAAAAAAATTATATTAGTCGAGCTAGCCAGCAACTTGGCAAAAATCCACGTTTCTTGGAAATTCATTCTAAAATGTGTGTATACTCACTGCCATGAATGAATGACATTGTGAATGAACAAAACAAGGTTGCCACTCGATGAAATTTTCTTTGGTCTTTTCTTACGCCGTAAACACATTGCGCGCGATCCAAAGAGTATCACAACTCGGATCCGCGGGATCCAACAAACTCGAGTGTTAGTAACCGAACAAAAAGCAACTAACGAAAACCCTGAAGATACAGCCTGGTTTCACTGAAAACACACGCGCCAGGTTGTATTTCGATAGTTTTTTGTGACATTCGGCCGTCCCTTTTTCTTCTTTCTTTTTTTTGAGAAAAGTTTGTAGTTTGCATAAAAACACAGTCAAAATCAGCCTGCTTGAAAAAAAAAAAAGGGGGGTGAACCACTCGAGACCGAAATAATTTTCGCGGCTTATCTGTGCAAAATTAAAATGTAAAACATAAACAAAAACATGGCACACTCCATGGTGGTCTCGCTTTCATGACCGAAATTGTTTTTTTTGTGTATTGAAGTTCCGACAAACTTTCGTCAGTCCCTTTTAGCTTGAAATCCCAGCAGGAATCAAGTAGTGTCATCTATGCTTTCAACACTACAAACAAGGGAGAAATTAAACTTTTTAGAACAAAATATAAATTTAATGTCGCGTCAGGACTCAGTCGCGAGCTGTCCCTAAATATTTTTACGACATGACCATTAGGTATCATTACATTGCAATGGGCAGCACCGCACAGCGGTCTCATTCCAACGATTGGAAGAGTGAACCGCTGACAGCTCTACAAATTGCCACACTCGTTAGCGTAGGCTACTCCCGCCAGGGTTGTGTTGGAATCAACAAACACACCACAATTTGTGATTCTCACACAACATGGCCCAAATCAACACAAAGAGTGTTCCCAGACAGCGAGTAAAGGCCTCTTTACATTTGTCGCACATTTGTATGCACGACGTCATTTGACTAGTCATTTTACCGGGATTCATAGGTTATATTCACAGCCACATTTGTATCAGCGTGGGTGAGTTTTGTGACCAAATTTTTGTAGGGCAACTACAAGGAGCCGTGAAAATACACGGGTAACTCGTGATACCATCTGCTACACAAATGTAGCGTATATTACCGCATATTGCCTGTATTAGGCAAACACCAAAAAGGACTGCTTTCAATATCAGAATTTCGTTATGATGAGGATATTTACCAAAATTAAAGATACCTCTAGGCGTATCTCAATAAAATTATATTAAATATAACAGTGGTTTCAACCACTACAAACCCATCATTACATCGACAGAATAACTTAATAAGATTATTCGTTCCACACAACCCTTTATCCCGAGTACGCCAACCACAAGCTCGATCAATTAAGCCTCTACTCTCCGCCCATACGCCACCCAACCCCCCTTAAAATGCAAACCAAATAATAACAAGTTCCCGTTCCAGAATGACGGGTTTCTCGGTCAAACGCAACAAGACGGAGCAACGCGTTGACTCCTTCACCGTCTCCTGCCGGTTGTGCCAGAAGAACCACGGCATGCGACTATGCCCGCTGTACCGGGGAATGTCGGCAGAAGAACGCCTCCCGGCCGTCCTTATACACCGGCACTGCCCCAATTGCCTATCGCCGTTCCATCGGTTAGAGATATGCCCTAGCAACGACCGTTGCCACCGCTGCCGTGAACCACACCACACTACGCTTCACATGGAGGACGAGCAAGCACGGCCACGCCCGATCCATTGCGGGGAGCGCGACGACGACGAAAGCGACGAGGTGCTATCGATCAACATCACCGAGGACACACGATCGTGGGCCCAACAGGTAGAAGAGGAGGAGAAGGAGATGGAAGAGTTCACGCGAAGTGCAGCCGCCTTAGCCATCGCCCCAACGACCAGTGGAGAAGCACGATCCTTCCGACCGCTGCTTCAGCATGAGAAGCAAAAAAATAATCAGCGACACATGGAACACGGGGATGGCGCGGAGACGCGTCCTTTCCGCCCATCGCACCGCAATGCCAGTGGGCGCCGGGGCGGCGCGGAGCCGCGTCCGTTCCGCTCGACCCGACTCTCTACTGGCAGAGCGGCCCCGTATCAACCATACAAGAAGGGTACCACCACCACTATCGTTCCACATCAGGCGCACCCCGCCGGCTTCAGGACAGGGCGCTTACGGGAAACCCATGACGCGATGACGATCACCCGAGCATTTATTGCTATTGCTCCTACCGCGATCATACGGATAGAGGCAGGGGGGCGCCTCCATCTGGTGCGCGCACTCATTGATCCCTGCGCGCTGACGTCCGTGATAGACGCGCACCTGGCCAACGACCTCCAACTCGAACGGCTTAATACGGCCAGAACTACGAAGTGCACACTAGTGTTGCGCGGGAAATACGGGGTAATGAATCGAGTCACGACTCAGGCAACTACCACGGCATACGCGTCTCAACCCAACCGCGACGATTGACTCCTCGGTCACGGCACCCTTCCAATTTATGAGACTCGCAGACCCGACTTTCTATCGATCTGCGCCGGTCCTCTTAACACTCGGGGCCGACGTGTACGCCACCATTATGGTTAGTGGCACAGCCCCAGTAACGGTCAATGGGCTCCTCACGCAGCCGACGATCTTCGGACTGGTCGTTTCAGGAGCGTTCCAGCCATAACGGTCTGGCAGCGTTCTTACGCGTCTACAGCGACATCCAGCCTTCATATAATACATAATACATATTACATCCAATTAACCAGGTGCATCAAAACCAAGCAACCCCACGTACATGCATACTAACTTTTCCCTTTTTATTCACAGCTCCGCCAAGAGAGGCTGCATTAGTGATGACTGGGAGTTCACAGGAGATCACATTGGAATTTTAATTTATTTTAAGTTATTTAATTTATCTAAGTTATCACGCCTCGGGTCGGTTGCTGGCGTACTCATCAGTTTCCTTTTTTGCTCTTTCGAGTTGCTCGCCGCAAGGGGGCCGGCATGTTTAAGCCACCAGCCTAAATATTCGCTACCACCCTAATGTACACTTTTGGCAATTTTAGTATTTACCGGTAACGGCCCACCCCTGCCGAGCGCTAACTTTAAAGGGGAAAACTCGACGAAAGTTAGCTATCGGCAGGTGGTGCGGACCTTTTTCGTTTTTTAAACTTTCTTTCTATTTTGGAACGTCAACGAGCCAGCAGCTAGCCCCAGGTGAGTTATCATATTACGTATCTTTTCATAGGTTGTGCATATAATTACGCTATAATCGCACCTTGCTATTGTGATTCTTCTTAATAATTGCGATTTTTTAACATTAGAATTTGCACTTAACAATTGTCTGGCAATCAGCCACCAATATTTCTATTTTTGAATTGTAATCTATCCAACAATTTGCCGTCGTCATATTACTAACATTTGCCGTGCACGAATGTGTAATTAACAATTTAAGAACTTTGAATTCGAATTAGTTTGTGAAGCAATTCCCTTTTTGATGATAAATAAAGCTGAGAATTTATATTGTTTATAACGTGAATACATTTGTTATTACTCGCCCTAATTCTTTTCTTTGCTTTCTTTTTATTTGCGACGCACACACCCGACTTCCCCGGGTCCACACTGCCCCGCAAAACACACTAAGGAATAAGACTGTAGACAAAATAAATAACATAATTCTTGATAGAGTTCCTGGCGAAGTTAAAGAGTATATATCAAATGACACTGTTCTTAATAATGAAGATGCTGTACACTATCCAATTGAATTTTTAAATTCGCTTAATCTCTCTGGAATGCCGCCCCATAATTTGAAGTTAAACAAGTAAGGACGGGACTGTCTTCGGCTGTGCCGAAGACTTCATACCTTTCATGAATGGGGCTGAACAATAATCTTATCCCGTTCGTAATCTCCAAATAATCGGATGTATAAGATAAGAAATATATAGTGAACAGATGTACATACCTAAACGATTTTTAAGATAAATATAAAATAAAAAATGGCAAAAAACCCCTTATCTGAACGATCGGTTGTGTGGGATATATATTATATATAGCTCCGATCGAAATGATTTTTTCATGAAATCTTCTATGATATATTGGAATAAATATCACCAAGTTTAACGTTTTTATATTGAAAATTAAGGGAAAAATTGCCAAAAATCTTTCTATCTGAACGATCGGTTGTATGGGATATATACTAAGTGATTTTTTCAGAAAATCGTCTATGATATATTAAAATATATATCACCAAGTTTCACGTTTATTCTTTCTAAATTAAGGGAGAAATGGCCAAAAAACTTTCTATCTCAACGATCGGTTGTATGGGATATAACTATATATAGCTCCGATCAAAGTGATTTTTTCAGGATAACTTCTATGATATATTAGAATGAATATCACCAAGTTTAACGTTTTTATATTGGAAATTAAGGGAGAAATTACCAAAAATCTTTCTATCTGAACGATCAGTTGTATGGGATATATACTATATATAGCTCCGATC
Organism: Eurosta solidaginis; assembly: GCF_040869045.1. Classification (NCBI taxonomy): domain Eukaryota; kingdom Metazoa; phylum Arthropoda; class Insecta; order Diptera; family Tephritidae; genus Eurosta; species Eurosta solidaginis. Next base: position 83,311,420 of record NC_090324.1, on the reverse strand, counting down.
AAAGTGATTTTTTCAGGATATCTTTCAAGATATATTAGAATATATATCACCGAGTTTCACGTATAGACTTTCTAAATTGCCGCAGGAATGACCAAAATCGTCTTATCTGAACGATCGGTTGTATAGGAGATATATGTTATAGTGGTCCGATCCTAGCGGATCCGTCAAATGTTTAATATAATACAAAAATACATCCTTGTGCCAAATTTCATTGAGATATCTCAAAACTTGAGGGACTAGTTAGCGTTCAAACAGACAGACGGACGGACAGACGGACATGGCTTTATCAACTCAGTTCGTCGCCCTGATCAATTCGGTATACTTAATGTTGCGTCTATCTTCTATATTTCTAAACGTTACAAACATCGGGCCAAAGTTAATATACCACTTCATGTTCATGAAAGGTATAAAATCGATATTCCAATTATATTGCTGCGTAAACTCAAGCCACCAACTCTATGCAATGGAACGAGATTAACAATAAAACGAATGCATAATAATATCCTCTATGCAACGATCCTCACGGGTTCTGCGGTCGGAGAGATATCGTTCGTATCCCGCATACCTATAATTCCAACGGATATGCCTTTCCAATATAAATGGTTCCAATTTCCTCTTGAGGTTTCCTTTGCAGTCACAATCAACAAATCACAAGGCCAAACTTTCCACAATGTTGCTATTGACTTGCGTGCAAATTGTTTCACCCATGGGCAGTTGTATGTTGCAATATCGAGAACTGGGAACTGTCAGAATCAAATTATACTGCTACCTTCAGATAATAAAACTAAAAATGAAGTGTATTCGGAAGAACTTAAATTATAGAATTAAATAAATACCACATATCGTCGCTGCGCTCACAAAAACAGTTATGTGGTTTTCAGTAACTTTTCACGAGAACAAACAAACTTATTTCTGGTGTCCATTTGCAAAATTTTGCAAATGTCATATTTTTGAAATATTTTATGGAAAGTATGTTGTTGATGCGTGAAGAAAAAATCATGTTTTTAACCCATTACGACGTGATAAATATTTGCGCCGTTTTGTAGCACATAGCTGCTTTCAAAAATGACTAAAATTTGCTTTTGGCGATAAGGAAATGCATGCAATTTTTGACGTTATTCCTCATAATTGTTACGGGGATTACCCCTTTAGCCCCTGAGAGATGTAGCTTCATCAATCAGATGTCTGTTGGGATGCCCAGGTTTCTGGGTATTTAACAGAAACTGTTTGTTTAGTATTTTATTTCTCTCCCTAATAGGGAGTACTCTCGCCTCATTGTGTACGTGGTGTTTTGTGGACGTAAGAAAATAGCCCGTCCGTAGCTGTTCTGAGGGCAGTATTTTGGCAGGCCTGTATTTACTTCCAGTGAGTAACCTTTAGGCTTGGCGACCATATCGGTTTATTACGGCTCTGGATTTTCGGTACAATCCGAAATGCAGATCCTGATCGAACGCCACACCCAAGATTTTAGGGTGTAAGAAAGTCGGTAGCGAAATGCCGATGTCGGGAGCAAATAGAATATAATGCACTGCGAGGTGGGTGATGAACGCGAGACCGCCTGCATTTCCGATCTCGCGATCTTTTCCGTGGACATTATGTCCAGAGCAGGTCTGCAGAGCAGATATTGCTGTGTGTTTGGTCTATTGGATCGCTGCAATGTGGATGTTATGCCGCTTCATGAAATCAACTATCTCCGTGATCTTCCCAGTTAGCCCATAACAGTTTAACTGCAGTATTCTGAAGTGCAACTGGGAGACGTCCTCACCCTGGGGGTAAGTGATAGGTGACTACGTCTGAGTTGAGGGAGGACTTGCAATTGCTGTTGTGGCCCTGTGACTAGACGTCCCTGGGTAAGCATTTGGGTGGCCGGTGTAGTTCGGTTTGCGGCCTGGCAGTATGGCGCGATGAAACCCGTAAGGGGGGTTGACGTTGCTGAGACCAGAACATCTAAGAAAGTGGCATCGTGCAAGGCAGGAGCTGCATTGTTGCGAACATACTATATATTCAGATGTTGCAAACATACTACGGGACGCCCATGGTCGTAAACAGCAAGGAGCCAAACTAAATGTATGAAACTTACGAGGACTTCGGGGTTTGGGCTCTAGCCCAGAACATCCTGTACGATGCAACCATCTCTTGCACCTGACACACTGACAAGTATGTGGCCGTCCTAAAAAGATTATTTTCCGGCAAACGCAGCAAAACCATTTCTCTGGACCGGTATTAGGTACAGGTCCTGGATTGGGTTCGATACCCTCCCGGAGCAGGAGAATATTGCGCAGTCACGCTGCAAGGATCTGCTGGGAGGATGGCAATTTGTGCGAGGGACGCAACAAATTAAATGGGGTTACACTGAAATGGCAGCCTTTGGTCGGGAAAAATCCCGAGGCGCTCCGGTTCATAGAACCGGCTGCCTTGGGAAGCGAGATGGTTTGTAATTATTTTTTACATTGAAATCAAAGCACTTTCACCAGCGATTAAAAAAAATTATAAGCTAGTCAGAAAGTACATTACCGTTTTTCAGAGTACTTCCAGTACTGTGAGCACATAGCTGTTTTCGATCACTTCTAAACCAAAAGAGATATAAAAAAACGGCATATGCAGAAATGTGGACTCTATATAGTGATAATAAAATACGCAATAAAAAAAATTTGAAGAAAAACACATAACTGTTTTCGTTAGCGCAGCGACGATATGTACATATATTTAGAGTAATTCTCTTTTCTAATATCAATAACATATCTCACGTATAATTTTTTATTATTTTGTACAACTATAAACATCCGTTTTTCAAGCAACGTCGCACACGGGCTGCTAGTATTATATACAACAACTAGAAGACCCGGCAGAAGTTGTCCTGCCCTAAATTTGGCCTATCTGCATGCATTTTAATAAGCTTTTTACGTCTGCCTCTGCCCTCCCCCCTCTTCAATTTTTCCTAATCCTTTTATTCACTCCTCCCTCAGTCTTCTTCGCTTCATCTATCTCCATCTTGTTTCATTCTATCTCTTTCTCAATCTCCTTCTCTCTTTTCTCTTCTCTCAATTCCTTCTCATTCTTCTGCATCACTTATTGCCTGTTCCAGAGGGTGGTATGTATTTTATTCCAGTCCCAGTCCCAGTCCCACTCCGAGTCTCAGGCCCAGTCCCACTCTGAGTTTCAGTCCCAGTCCTAGTTCTTATCCCAGTCCCAGTCCGTATCTGGATAAAATATTACTCTGTACCAAAGCACTCATCAACAGCTTTCATTTGATATCCATATTGTATAAATACTGTCTAGGCATTCACTGGCCCACGTTTTGGCCTATATCTCGAGACCCTGTACCTGTAGTAACCACCGCGTGAAGTTTGGGCAAAATGTGTGAAAGTTTGAACAAAATCGACCAACGCATCTCTTCAAACACCGGCGACCAACTAACACACATTTTAGCCTTTCTTTTTATATATATAGATTTTTATTTTTCACACTTCACTATAATATTAAAACGAAATGCAGATTTTCGTTGCTTTTGAAATTCGGCTTAAAAATTTCACATGGAACAACTAAAGACTCTCCTGTATTAAAAAAAATATCATAGTACCTCTAAATCGCGGGCCCCTCATAATATTGCGACTATAAACTGAGATATAACCTATACCATATTTCAAGTTAGATCAAACTACACACGGGGTGCGAAACAAATTCAAAATTGGTTCAGTAGTTTAGGAGTCCATTGGCCACAAACTTGTGACACGTGTTTTTTATATATTAAGATAACCTATTTAGGTACATATATATGTATACATATCATATGTACATAGATTGTATGTACTCAGTTTTTCGGTCACCGCAACTATTTGAAAAAACGTAAAAAATATGAATGATAAATGCAAGTATGCACAAATACATATTGAACTCAAGTGGATTGCACTTTTTATTTTGGGCAATGGTATTTGGCTACATGTAAGTAGGTATATATAAGGCCATTGGATCTAGTGAAAGGAGAATGCATTTCTAGTCATACTACACCTCACTAGTACGCGGATACGGACCCATAAAATCTATAAACAAACATTGGAAAGGTCGCTCTGTAACCTTTTGTTTCCCCATTAATTCTGAAAGTTTCGCAGTCTTTTACGTGAGCGCATACATCGGGGACCATTCCTGACCAGGTGCATTTTTGACGTAGTCTGATAGTGTTATGGATACCAACATGTCCAGCCGACGGTGAGCTGTGAGACTCGTCTACCAGCCCGGTCGCAAATTATATGGGTCTCAGAGCTTCCAGGTCTAGTCCGATACAAGATCGTCCGCCCTGTCGAATTGCGCCCGTTTGTACGCGTAACTGTCCGGTAAACATAAGCCAGGTACTTTGTCCTTGTTCTCGGTCACCGTCTTTTTTAACTCCGCCCACCCCTCTAACTCGAAGGACGGTAAATTCGGGAAAATGTTGATGGCTCTATTGTACGTCAGTATTTCGTCCAGGTGCATTCGTGATAGTGTGTCGGGAACTACGTTTCGTGCACCTTTTCGATGTTGAATAGCGAAGTCATAACCGTGGAGTTTCAGGCTCTATTTTACATTTCCAACCTCCCAGAAAGATGTTTCTGAGACATTTGAGGCTGGCTTGTTCAGTTATGATGGTGAACGCGGTTCCTTCCACATAAGGTCGGAATCTCTTCACACTCACGACGGCGGCGTAGCACTCCAGTTCGGTAATGCTATAGTTCTTCTGCGCCTTATTGAGTTTTGACGATATGTAGGAATTGAAATAAAGCCCCTCTCACTCTGTCAATCGATGCGTCGCATTCAATATAAAATATACTTTTAAAATCTGGATGCACTGGTGCAGAAATCAAACTTTGCTTTAAAATTTCGAATGATCTCATGGCTTCATCCGTCCTGATAAATTTCTTAATTTTGCCTTTCTTGAGGCAGTCGTGCAGAGGGACTGCAATGGTCTCATAATCCTGTATGAGACGTCGGTAAAAGCCCAACATACCAGAAATCGCCATAGTTTCTTCGGGGTTTTTGGTACGGGAATGTCCCTCACAGCCATCTTTTTGCTGACGTTCGTTCTAATATACAAGCATCTCCGACTTCGTACTCTAAATATTGAAACTCCTTCAATCAAAACTTGCTCTTTTCGACATTGATTGTTGACTTAGCCTCGCGAAGACACCGAGCGACCTATTCCAAAATACACATATGAGACACGAAATCTTCTGAACAATATAACAAGTCGTCAAGATAATCAAAAACACATTCACGTAAAGCAGCCGGAATAACATTGTCCATAAGACGACACATTCGTTGCGCTGCATTGCAGAACCCGAAAGGCATAGCGGTAAATTTATATAGGGGTCGGCAAGGGACAGTAAAAGTAGTATTCTCTCTTGATTCCTTCTACAGAGGAATCTGCCGGAACGCGTCCTTTAAATCGATGGCGGAGATAAATCATGTATTCTGCAATTTGCAAGTACTCCGTCGATGTGGTATAAGGGGTATGCATCCTTTATCGTCCTTTCCTTTTACTTTGCGAGCGTCGAGGCACAGACGGTTGTTTAGTCCATTTGATTACCACCGAAACTCGTGAGTTCCAACTACTGTGGGACTCTTCGACGACACCCATGCTCAGCATCCTATCCAGCTCCGCAAATATAAGATTTTGGATAGCAGGGGAAATGGGGCAGTGTCGCTGTTTTACTGGCAGATCCTCGTCAACCACCTCGATGACGTGTTCCTCCATATCTGTTTGACCTAACCCCAATACCGCGAAGGACGGCAATTGGGCTTTTACACGCTCCAACATAATTTTGCTCCGTCATTAAAACATGTTGTACAGCGTCGAAATACAAGTCTCCCTCAGCAGGCACGAGCTACACTACACTGGCAACATTCAAAGTCACACCTTTGCTCACCACACTCATACCTTCCAAAAATGCCGATGCCGAGATAAACCTCTTGCTGCAAACCTGGTACTATCAGAAATTCCCAATGTCTTTTTGGCTTTATCCCAAACCACAGGTAACTTTATCACCCCTACCACGGCGGTTTCTTCCCCATTCGCTGTTGGTATATTCTGACCCTTGATTGGCATAATCAAGGTTTTCTTTCCCCGAAGGAGTGTAGCTGAGTTCTTTCCTAAGCAGCTGGCACTAGCTCCTGAGTCCAAGAGAGCCAGGACCTCGTGACCTCCTATAGTAGTTTTCGCAAAAAAGCGGTTATCTCCTTTAACCGTAACCATAATAGCAATGATTTTATTTTTCTGCCGCTTAAAACACCTTCTCTTCTCACGCATTTTCTCTATTTTCTAACAATTTCTCTTCTTCCTATTATTATTAGTTTTAGTTTCACAAAAAATCCATCTCCTAGCTTCTTCATATTCAATCATCCTCTGATGTGAACTCTTAGTTTCCAGCGTTAACCTCTTTTCCTCTATTTTCCCTAGTTCCCTATCCACCACTTCTCTTTGAAAAATCTTTACTGTTGTGCTGCCGGGTTTCCTGTCTTCTGCCTGGAACCCCCGGTCAGCTCAGCAAGTCTCGAAGTTCCCTGCTTGGTTTTATGCCGGGTTTTTCACGAAGTGATCCACCGGCATGCCGCACGAAAAGCACACCATCAAATGAAAGGGAGAAGCACAAAAGGAATTGAGAGTGGACTTGGGGATTCAAGGGATTTTGTAGCGCAATATATAGCTTCTCCAACCCAATTGTCAACCTCACCTTCGAGCGGCGAATCCCGATTCACTAACAGACGATGCTCTGGCGACCACAAGCACCTCATGGAACTTGGGGTTGGGGAGGGAGGAATGGCCTGAAAGTTTAATGTACCCATATCCTTCCCGAGATGGTCGGGCTAAAACCTTAATGGTGCTGTGTTACGGGAGCGTACCCGATTTGTATCTGGCAAAGGACCATCACATCGATAACACTCCCTAAAGCCTTCGGGGAATAATCTTATCTCTGGAACAACAACAACAATAACAGTTTGGACTTGGACGTGGACGAACACTATTGGGATTGGCTGTGTTTGGGTGTTAAAGTTGAAGTTGCGATTGGTGTTGGGGTTGTGGTTAAAGTTTCCTATTAAACGCTTCTATCTTTGGTTCCCCTAACTGCTCTGGATGCTCGAAGCCTACCTCGCTGACTATCTTGGACCGGCTCGTGTTTGCTTTGATAAGTGTTTCGGCTCTCTTGCATTCCGTCTTGAGCTCTGCCAACGAGTCCATTTTTATGGCGAAGGTCAAGATGACAACGTACGGTTTAAAATTCCCTCCGATAATGCCAGCAACTCCTTTTCAGAAATCCTCTTCCGCAAACGGAATGCCGTATTGTGAACTTCGACATAGAAGTCGTCGAAAGCTTCCACAGGCAGCTGTTTCCTCTCCATTACTTCGCGGGTTTTTCATTGTCGGACTTGGAAGACTTGGCAGTAAGACCTTCAGCTCATGATAGCCGAAGTCGTGCTCATCCGCGTGGTCCTCAAGGACCGGCCAATTCCACTTCAAAGCACCGCCGGAAACCAGATAATGAAGACCCGTGAAAAGATGGAAGAAAGAAATATTATGCTGCTCGCACATCCATTCCACCAGAAAGATGAAGCTTTCGGCGCTTATACCTTTACCGGTCCCATCGAACTTGATGTGCCAATTTTCAGGGTCGAGCTTCATCTTCTGGGAAGATCGCTGGCATCCTGCCCGGTCCTGTTACTGGCCGTTGGCTCACTGATGCGCTCTGGTGCCGACATTCGTTGATGATGCGTTCTGTACCGGAACATCACCCCCTTGGGCACCTACGTCTTCCGTATCGGCCATTTGGCACAACAAATCGATTTTTTGGGAGAAATTCAGACTATTATCTCCCCTCGTTCGCGACAGAGAACCTCAGCAAGCGATCAGTGCCAAGAGATCCGAGGATCCGCGACGCGCACCTATTAAAATAGTCTGTAGGGACAAAGTCAACGGGCCTCGGTATACCCGTGTCAATCTGGTTAACACCCGAACCAGCAATTTGGTTCTGTAGGGCCCTGATACGTCTTCTGGTTTGACGCCTATTGGAGTCGAGGATACCCAATCCCCCAACAACTCTGTTCTCGATTGTTTTCCCATTGCCCGACATTCACTGTCGATATACAAAAAAACTAAACCGAGAAAAAATCTTTGTTTTGAACACCCTACTGTACCCCGAGCTCCTATCTCAGAAAACAGATACCACCGACGCAAACCCCCGAAGGTTATAAAAACCAACAAATCAAATAAAAAGGAAAATTCACTAAGAAAACAAGTATGTATATATTTAGTGCTGGATGTAGGACACAAAACTGGTGACAGACAACTCCGACGACCGACAACACTGATGACAGATGATATTGAAAATGAACCAACTTAACGAATCTTGACATAAAACGACCTACATACATTTGAATAATGACGAATACGAACGGTCAGTTGAAGTTCGGAGTTCAAGAGCGTAGGACTATCGGAAGAAGACGCCACTGAGCGCAATTACTTATTAATTGTGATTATTTTTCTTTTGGTGAGCGGGTTTTGTACCCAACTCGACTCGAAGTCCTACAAAAAGTGGGGGCTCAAACGGTAATATCAACCAGCGAAAAGAAGAGTGCAAATATGATTAAAATAATAAGTAAAATAGGACAGTGAAAATTTCAGTTGATGGTGAAATACACACCTGTACCCTTCAATCTAACAAGACACCGAAAGAAGTAAAGTCGCTATCAAAGGACAATGCAGTGAAGAGACGCCAGAAAACAGCGAAGTAGGCGTAAGCAGCAAAGCCTAAGATTTGCGGCGTTGTTACAACATTTGCGGCGTTCGTCATAATCCGCACATTTTAAATCAAAGTCAGTACAGCTGTATTAGTCAAACTTCAACTAAACAACAAACTAAAAATAGCGATAACTAGGCCTAAAAGTGGGAGACGACGACTTACTGTTATCTTCTGATGTTGTCTCGCTCTTCACAAATATACCGACAATGCTAGCTACTAAAATGATCGCCAAAAAGTGGGATGAAATTGAAAAAATATCCAATACACCTAAACCCAAATTCAAGCAAATATTAGAATTTTGCCTGAGAGATAATAATTACTTTATGTTCAATGAAAAACTGTATTCACAAACGTTTGGTAATCCCCTCTCCCCAACCATAGCCGACATAGTCATAGATGACTTACTCAAAAGCAAGCAAAAATATAACATTAACATACAATTTTTAGTCAAATACGTGGATGACATCATTTCAATAATTAAAACAAAAGATTTGTACATTATATTAGACACATTAAATAAATACCATAACAAACTAAAATTCACATCTGAAATAGAGCAGAACGGCAACATTCCTTTTCTAGACACATGAATCCACAGAATGGAAAAGGAATTAGTACTAGATTCGTATACAAAACCAACATCATGGGAGCGCCTCATAAACTTTCTGTCAGCCCAACCTTTTAAGTACAAAGTCAACACGGCATCCAACTTAATCGAAAAAGTGTTAAATATTAGCCACAAACAATTTTGGAATACCAACATAAATAAAATCCGTGAGATTTTAAAAACCAACAAGTAAGGAAGGCTAAGTTCGGGTGTAACCGAATATTACATACTCAGCTGAGAGCTTTGTAGACAAAATAAGGGAAAATCACCATGTAGGCCTTCTCGAGATATCGCCATAAAGGTGGACCAGGGTGACTCTAGCATGTGTTTGTGCGATATGGGTATCAAATGAAAGTGTTAATGAGTATTTTAAAAATGTAAGCAAGAGTGATAATGATACTGCTGATGCCAGCTCTGCCCATGTCAGCATAAAGCTAAATAGGGAGAAAAGCGCAAAAAATAATGCAAAGGGTCGTAGAGTTGTTGCTGGAAGCAATTTAAGCGAAGACCTTGCTGTTGCTTCTCCCATAAAATGGTTACACTTGGCTTCGTTTAAACCGTCAGTCACTGCTAATGATATAGTGGAATACGTCTCCAAGCATACCTCAATTAAATCATCAAACTTATATTGAAATGCGGTTATTAAAAGAGTAAATTTTGAACTTGGAAACTCTCCTATACCTTACGATAAGCTCTTAAGCTCTAACATTTGGCCAGCCAATGTAACAGTGCAGCCGTTTAAATTTTTTCAAAAGCGGGTAGAGGCCGCAATATATTAACGTATCAATTAGCTCAAAATACTCTTTATACTATCAGAACGTTGGTGGAATGCGCAACAAAGCGGGCCAAACTCGTCGCGATACATCATTGCATGAATATGACTTCGTGGCTGTTACTGAAAATTTGGCTAAACTGTGCCATATCTTCAAACGGGTGCTTCGATTATCACTATAATGTGTACCGAAAGGATCGGGATGTTCAAGCTACTGGATACGAAAAGGGTGGTGGTGTTTTACTGGCTGTAAGAGCTAATTTGTGCAGTAACATAATCAGTCTTGATTTATCCGATGGGTTGTTAGATCAAATCTACGCTAGAGTTAAATTTACTAGCAACAAATCATTAATACTTTTAGTTTCTTATATTCCTCCTGGTAGTGATATAGAAATGTATGTAAAACATTTAGAAAATTTGATTGCAATCCCAAATTCCCTAAAGTCTGGTGATGAAATTATTTTCTTAGGCGACTTTAATCTACCCAACATCTCTTGGGAAAATCATAACAAAACCTTAATACCGCATAATCTCAGCTCCAGTGTCGAAATCTATGTCGTAAGCACTTTGCTCTCTCATGGTTTCCTGCAACGTAACGGAGTTTGGAATGACAATAATAAAATCCTAGATATAATATTTGTTACTAATAATTTAAAAGTATCATACCATGAATGTCTATCTCCAATTTTGAATAATAGTTTTCATCATAAGGCTATTTTTCTTAATATTATGTTCAGGGCCATAGAGAGAAAATCCGGGCCCCGGACTAAACAATTTACGGGCCCCCTATAAAAAATCCACTATATATTTGATTAATTTGAATTAATGACGACTCAGTCATGAATCATTATTGATGGATTACATCAAAAAAATTTTTTCCAACATCAGCCAAATGTTTTTTGGACTAAGAGCTGAAAAAAAAATTAACACAGAATATTTACTATTTATACTGTTTTATTGTGACGTAGAAATAAAATTATCTTTTAACAGCCACGTATTGTTTTAAATAATCTTTTCTAGTTATTTTGTAACATTTTAGTACATTTCTGATAAATATAATGATGATTATAAATTTTAATTATTCAATATAGAAGGTTCGGATATCAAAGAGCGGCTTTTCTTGCTTTTTTCGCTGCAACATTTTTTATAATAAGATCGAAATTTAACTCTTTTGCCAAACCGGATTCAACACAAATCGTGGCAAGTCCTGGAATTGTGACTTGAGATGAACACGATCTATGAAAGTTTTCGATTCTTGCAAGGACGCTGAAAGAAAGTTCTGCACTACCTACAGCGACAGGTATAGTGCAAAAGATACGTAAAGAAACACAAAAAATTATATACAGATTTTGAACATAGATAACATTTAGCAATGCCAATAGTGACATACCTTTATCAACATTTGCTTCGTAAATGTGTTTAAAGTGAATTATTTCGCATTCTAAGCTTTGAGAAACGACCGACTTGTATTTTTCGACAAATTTTGCTGCACTCGCCCGAACCGTAGTTTCATCCATGTCTTCAAATTGCCACAAAAAGGAAAACGTCTCGTTCAAATTTCTCATAGCTGCAAATCGTTCAGTAATGCCAGTGATTACCGAATCAACGATCAGCAAGAATGCATTGTTTTTAGAATCAGACTCTGGATCATCGATAATCATCTCATTTACATTATCTTCAAAACGTCTTTTGGGTTTTCTCATTCGAATGTCCGGAAGCTTTGGCGAGATGTTCAATTGAATAGCAACTGTTTTGCATTATTTTGAAATTGTTTCCCATTGGTTCGTGATCAACTTCAAATCAGCTAATAAGGCATCTAGATGTCGGGGTGCCCCCATAAATTCAGAAACACATTTTTAGAAAATATTAGTCAGAACCCGTTTTTCAGAAAGACAAATTTCAGAGGTCAAAAGTCAGAAGTCAAATCTCAGAAGTCAAATTGCAGAAGTCAAATTTCATAAAGTGATCAGACGACAGAAAAAACATTAAAGTTTTCTCAAAATTCCGAAACGTTTATTTATTTGGAAGGAATTATGTATAAAGAAAAAGTAGTAAAATCTAAAATTTTAAATTGTCTGCAATTGCAAGCATATAATTAATTAAATCTTTTCGCGTTTATCTTTTTCAAATAAATTTACAATGTTAAAAAAACGAAGTCTTTATATTTTATCTTGCGATGGCTCGCCTCCAGCTGAAAATTCCTGCAGTTTTTTTTCTATTATTGCATGTTTGTTTTTTATTTTATTTATGAAATTAAATATGTTAGCGTGCATCCCAAACGCACTTCGAATGACGTTGTGCCACCTTTCGTTAGAATTATTTGTACGGACTTCACTCAATTTCCATAATTGGATATGACGCCTTCTTTCGACGTTGCTATGTTCCAAGCTGAAAAAAATTTCAGAAGTTACCATTCAATTTTGCGCAAATTTTTTTTTGCTGTCTGATTACTTTCTGAATTTTGACTTCTGAAATTTGCCTTCTTAATTTTGACTTTCTGAAAAAAGTGTTCTGACTAATGTTTTCTGAAAAAATGTGTTTCCAAACTTTTGTTTTCTGAATTTATGGGGGAACGAGATGTCGGACCTCAAAATCTATGGTGGCGTCTCTAGCTTGGAGTACGACGTTTCTTTAATTAATGGTAGTCAGTAATTTAAACCAAATTGAGGACAGCAAGATACATTCGAACTTGTTGATGTACTTAAGAATTCCGGTAATATCTCCGTATGTTTGCGCAGTCAAATTTAGCTTAAGTAATGCGTTTAGTGCTTATGTTAATCCTGGAACATGGTTTGCGAATGGTCTGATTGCCTCAATTTTAGCCGACCACCTAGTGTCTGAAAACTGTGAAGAGAGCTCGCTACATTTTCGTTGTGGACTGCTGCTGAAAACAGTAAAACATTTTTGAACAACTCCGAAGAAAGTAATTGCAGCCGTTCGACATTCTGCAGCATCAACACCACATAAATTGAGACTGTGGGTTGCACAAGGCGAGTAATCAGCATTCGAGCTTTTGTCGAGAATGTGACGTAGTGCTCCGTTGTAAGCTCCTTTCATATTGGCGCCGTTATCGTACCCTTGTGCACGACAACACGATTTCATGTTTACCTAGAGTATGGAAAATTAGATCAGCGATTTTCTGACCAGTTTTTTGTTTGCAATTCACGAAAGCAAAAACCGTTCTTGAATTGTAAAATTTGTAGCTTTCGTATTGAAATGGAGGTAGCAAAATGAACGTAGTCAACGTGACTAGCATCGGGCATAGCATCAACGATAATAGCAAAATACTTGGCTTTCTTGTCTTGATCTAATATAGTTTCCCTCACGTGCTTTGTACAAATTTCTATAAACTCGTTCTGAATGTCTGGGGATAGATAGTGAACTTGTAAACGTTTGTGCTGCTGTTGTGAAATCCTAACTTTCTCCAAATGACCTCTAAGTATCGGATCATAATGGCTTATGAGATCTTAGATGCCCAAAAAATGTCCATTGTTTCGTTCACCAAGATATATATTTTCGCCTTTGAAAGCTAGGCCTCTTTCACCCAAAAATAAAATAGTGTCCAAAATTCTATATAAAATTTCTTTCCACTTTTAAGTTTCAGTGATTAGCTGTTCATTGATAAGTGTATCAATTGTAGCCTCATTTTGAATTAGATTTTGTAAATATCGCCATTGAATATAACATTTAATGTGATCTTGAATATTTTCGTGTGCTGACAGTTGGCAGTTCTTCCATACCTGGAATTTCGAATATCCGCCAGGACAACACATATTAGGTCGATTTAAAGTATTGGTGTTTAAAGAGCAAGTTAAACTTCATAAACCCTAACGCCATAGTCGTAACCATATTTTTACTTATACATATCAAATTGACATCAGTTATTGGTGACTTTACCAAAAAATCGTGAAAATTTCGTAAAAATTAAGAAAACGCAAAAAGTTATAAACATATACTACAAAAAATAAGTCTCTTAGTGAAAACGTATCCAAAACAATAAATAAAATCTACAAAAAGTTAATAAATTCTCCAACTCAAATATTTTTAGGTTATGGATATGCCGAAAAACCAAAAACCAATTGGTTGGCTATGGTATGGTTATGGCGTTAGCGTTATGGTATGGCACCATTAATCGATTACAATTGATTGGTTCGATCAGCTGCTTTATCTGGTTATGGATAAGTCACCATTAATTGGCCCGTAACAGACGACATGGTAGACAATAAAAAGCATTGCTACTGGCACTTCACACCAACCAGTCACGCTCCACTTTCTCTCCATTTGGCAAGATTCTTTTTAACAACGAGGTAGGAAATGCCTCGTCATGACAATCACGTGGAAAAATAACAGGGCATTTTTGATGAACTCGGCAAATTATTTCAGATCGCAAAAACTCATTATTCACGGTACCGATATCGAAGTCGTTTAAATAATCTGGACTTTGATGCAGAGTTGGTAGTATTGTTGGAAGACTTTTTGACCACGAAAATTTTTCCATTTCGGATTCATGTAAACATACAATATTCGTTGCTTTTGAAACTCGGCTTAAAATTTGCACATGGAACAACTAAAGACTCTCCTGAATTAAAAAAAAATGTCTTAGTACCTCTAAGCCGCTGGCCCCCTGAGAAAAACATTTTTGTTTGATGTTTTTATTGCCTCCTCAGTCCCAGGCGAAAAATCATTATCAATATTCGTTGCTTTTGAAATTCGGCTTAAAATTTGCACATGGAACAACTAAAGACTCTCCTTAATTTAAAAAAATGTCTTAGTAGGCCCCCTCAGAAACTCTGGACCGGGGGAATCCCGCCGTTGCCCCCCCCCCCCCCTCTCGTCGGGCCTGATTATGTTTTATAGTTACGATACCGTAAAAGATGAACCACCAGCACGGCGTGATTACATGAATGCCGATTTTTTGCACTCTTCCAATTGGGAGTTTCTGAAAAATTCCGGCTGTCCCGGCTTTTTACGAGATATTGTGTTCCATTTTTTCGGAAGCCATCTCTAATTTTGTTGCTCTAAAAAGATGCGCAGCTAAAAACAACCCACCTTGGTTCAATCTAAGACTCTCTAACTTAAGAAATAAAAAGAATGAGGCTTTTAAGAGGTTCAAGAAAAATAATTCTGAAGTCAATCGTCTTAACTTCATTCATTTAAGAAAGGAGTATGATCATCTTCATAACTTCATATTTAGGCACTATATCTATACCATTGAAACGAATTTAAAGTCTAATCCGAGTGGATTTTGGAAATTTATAGATTCCAGAAGGAAAACAAGTGCATTCGCAACGATCTTGGAATATGATGGCGCTATCTCTGACAATAATGTTGACTCCTGCGACTTGTTTGCAAAATTTTTTCAGAAAATTTATGAGAATCATAGCATTCCTATATCGCCTACATTTCATTCTACACCTTTACCTTCTATAACCTCCTTTTCAATCGCCGAAGAGGATGTACTATCCGCTATTTCATCGCTAAAGTCCAGTTCCAAACATGACTCCAAGGGAGTTGCGCCTGTATTTTTCAAGCGTTGCTGCTATATTTTAGCTAATCCCATATCCCAGCTTTTCCAGAATTATATCAATAAAGGTACTTTTCTCGAACAGTGGAAGTTATGTCACATTGTTCCGGTCTTTAAGTCTGGTCATCGTAATGATGTTTGTAATTATAGGCCTATCGTTATACAGGGGACGCTGGCCAAATTGTTCGATTACATAATCCAATCAAAGTTATTTGACCATGTTCGGGATTTGATCTCTAAACATCAACACGGCTTCTTTCCTGGAAGAGCAACCTGTTCGAACTTGACCCTATTAACGAATAGTATAGTGGGTGCGTTCAGAAAACAGGCACAACTTGATGTGACTTACCCAGACTTTTCCAAAGCCCTCGATAAGATATGTCATACCATACTTTTGCAAAAGTTACGAAGTTACGGAGTTAGTGGCATTCTCATTAATTTCTTCGCTAGCTTTCTGTCAAACAGGAAACTATTTATAAATTTAGGGAACACAACCTCAAGACTAATTATCGACGCGTGGTCAGGTATACCTCAGGGTACTCACTGCGGACCACTGCTATTTCTTTTATTTATTAACGACCTACCGAATTGCTTTAAATTCGCTAAGTGCCTAATGTTCGCGGATGACGTCAAACTTTTTTGTACCGTTCGTGATGCAAGAGTGATAGTTGATCTCATTTCCAAGTTGATCTCAATTCACTTAATCAGTGGTGCACTTTGAATTGTCTCAAACTGAACATCAATAAATGCTGTGTTGTCACCTTCTCTAGGAAGTCTAACAACATAATATTTAGTTACAATATAGACAATTGTGCTCTAACTAGAAATACGGAAATGAAAGATTTGGGTGTTATTTTCGACTCAAAGCTGACATTTTCTCAACACATTGACTTCATAGTATCAAAAGCTTTTTCTACGATAGGGTTAATAAGAAGAAATTCAATGGATTTCAGAGATCCTTGCACTCTAAAAGCTTTTTACATATCTCTTGTTCGAAGCAGACTAGAGTATTGTTCTCTAATATGGTGCACATACTATGAAACCCACTCAAACATAATCGAAAGAGTTCAAAAAGTTTTCACGAAATTTGCTCTAAGAAAGTTACCGGGGCAAGGTAATCTTCCTTCTTACATTGGTAGACGGAAACTAATGGGATTACAGTCCCTATATGATAGAAGAATATACTTCTCAATACTTTTTATTTATAATGTCATTAATAATAACATACACTGTGAGGACTTATCTAATTTGGTCAATTTATATGACCAGCCTCGTAACTTAAGGAATAATCGCTTATTGGTAGACACATTCCACTCTACTAATTACGCCATGAACGAGCCGATTGCTAGGAGCGTTAGACCTATGCTAGCGTTATTGAGTTTAATGATAGTATAAATATATTTAAATTAAAATTGTACATTATTTTTAATTGATTAGTTGCGTACTATATCTAGTCTGTAAGAATTAAATTCTGTAGGCTGAATTTAAATAAATAAATAAATAAATTTTAAAAGGGAGTGGCACTTATTTCTATAGGTGGACGCCTTTTCGAGATATCGCCATTAAGGTGGACCAGGGGTTACTCTAGAATGCATTGTACGATAAAGGTATCACACTGAAGGTATTAATGAGGGGTTTAAAAGGGAGTGGCCCTTAGTTGTATATGTGAAGGCGTTTTCGAGATATCGACCAAAATATGGACCAGGGTTACCCAGAATATCATCTGTCGGGTACCGCTAATTTATTTATATATGTAATACGATAGTGAGTGTCGAGCTGGTTGGTCGTGTTTTACGTCGCTCCTGTTATTGATAACTCATCTTTTGATATAATATCGTATTATAAATCAATTAATTCAATTAAATATACGAGACAGTGACTCTAAAATTGGTGATATATTGACGCTTATTGGTGGTCTACCAATTGTGTAAATGTTGGACTTTTTAAACTTGTTGAGTGATAGATATGAAAATCAATATAAAAGCATAAACATAAACATATATTTATATAACTATGCCGTGTGTGTGTGGGCAGAAAATCGATCGTGCCCAATCTAAGGTGCAATGCTATAATTGTAAAAAACTTCTTCATTTGGAGTGCATTGATCCAGGTTCAGCTGATGTTGGTAAGCTGTTTATATGCAAAGTATGCAGCACTACAAATACTGGTTTGACCAGTTTGTCTGCTGAGAACGTTATACTGTTTTCACACAGACGGCTTATTGAATAATAAAGGCAGTTTTCTACATTAAGACGCTTATTGAGCTCAATCTTCCCTACAAAATTCGAATCTATTATTATTTCATGAGTAGCTAACCGAATGCCTAATGAAGTCAAAAGCACAATGCAACTCTGTTGGCAGCGTTCCGCTTCCGTTTCCGCTTCTTAGTTTTCAAAGCAAATGTCATTGTCTGCATGGCGGAACGATACAAGGTGGCCGCATCGAACAGCTGATTATAACCTTTTTTATTTGATTTGATACATCAACTACCGGCGCAGTACGATTTTGACATTTGTCCATCGAATTTACAAGTACATGGAATTTTGTTTGTTTGTAGGTATGTCACCATGCTCCCACCTTGTATCGTTCCACCTTGTATCTCATCCTTCATACTAATCGAGCAGTTACTTCTGTGTGAAAACAAAAAATTTACGATTTCATTAGCAGGTGAAATGAGATCATTAAGTTTCTGTGTGAAAACAGTATTAACGATAATAACAACAGCAGTAACATTAATAGCAATAATACTCAACCAGTGGCTCGTTTCTCTCTACTCAAAGAAATTGCCGAGCTTAAAGCTGAAAACGCGCACATTTTGTTGCTATTAACCTCTCTTGTTGATTTTAAAGATCAAATAGAAGAAAAGTACAAACAACTAATTGCTTAAATTTGTTCGCTGAAATCTGCTGTGGCTGATAAAAATGCCAATATTCTTGAGCTTACGTCTGAAATTGAAAAGCTTCGTTCTGTAGGCGTTGATAATGCAAATACTTTGCCGAGTCATAATACTGATGCTGCTAGTAAGAGTAAGAATAAAAACACTCTTCCTATTTCTTTGTCTGCTAGTACCTTGCCTACGATGTCGTGTACAAACGCGGTTATGCATACCCAACACCAAACGCTTCAACCATATAGCGTTATTGTGGCTAGTGGGGCTGCACAAATCATACCAAGTGTTGCCTCTGATGCTCCAAAATCAATGAACGTTGCTTGTAATACAAGCAAGAAAGCTCTCGCAATTCAAAAGCACTGTACGCGAACTTCTGCTACGTCTACTGCTGCAACTAAGAGTACGACCGCTGATGCGTCTGTTAATGGCACTGCGTGTGGGACTTCCATCGACCCCAAGCGGAAAATTGGCTCTAAACACATACGAGGTCTCAAACCACCCTTAGTTATTGGATCAAACAACAACAACGAGCTTAGTGTGGTTGCAAAACTTAAATTTAAATAGTTACATATATCATCGTTCTCATCGAGTGTGACGTACACTGATATTACATCATATGTTACAAAGCATGCTAAAATTGATTAAAAGAATTTGAGATGTTATTCGTTAATTAAGCAAGGTGACAATGCGGAACATCTATGGAAAGTTAGTTTCAAGCACGGAGCTGATAAATGCTATGAAAAGGTTTTAAATGCCAACATCTGGCCCACAAATGTTAAAGTACGTCCTTTTAATTTTTTTCAAAAGGTAGTACCCGAACAAAAAACCCCGTAGTGGCACAAGTTTGTGGTAATTATGTCAGTCACCTTAATATATACTTTCAAAATGTATCTGGGCTAAGAACTAAATATAAATATATATTTATTTCAAGTACAAATTCTGATTATGACATCTTTGTCTTTGTTGAGACTTGGCTTAATGCAGATTTCAACGATAATAAATTCTTTGATTCAAATTCTTATAATGTATACCGCAAAGACAGGGATGTTATCGAGACTGTACTATCCAGAGGGCGAGGAGTAATATTAGCGGTTAAAAAATGCTATTAGCCATCCCTAGTTTCTCCCATCACTCCAGGGAACAAAAAAGTTTACTGATTTTAATTTTAATTTTAATACTCATAACTTAAAGCTTTTGAATAATGAACTATGCTCTGTTGACTGGGCTGTGCTTTTCGAAAGGTCGGGGTGGTCGAATGTTTTGAGACCTTTAAAAACATCGTATTAGAAACATGTCGAGCTTTTGTACCACCTAAGAAAAAATCTTGTCACAGGATTCCATGGTACACCAAGGAGCTGAAGAAATTCAAGAATTTGAGAAACAAATTTTATTAAAGGGTTAAATCTTCAAATGCCTCTTCTTATAAGTATATTTACTTGAGATATGCGAAGAAGTTCACATCTCTTAAAAATCTCTATACAGGAATTATGTGCGCAAATTTGAGCGCGAAATCAAGAGTAACCCTAAGTCTTTTTGGCGATATGTTAACTCGAAGAAGGCTCGTTCAAATATTCCAACAGGCGTGTTCTACAATGAGACTAGGGCAGGTTCGACTTACGAAGCTGCTAATTTCTTTGGGGAATTATTCAAATCGAACTTTGATAGCGATTCTCAATCATTGCCTAATATAGTCTCCAATTTAAATAGCACAATAAATTTTGGCTCTCTGGTGCTCACTTTAGAAGATATAGTTGTAGAAGTGAATAACATAAAACCCTTTTTCGTCATATCTTTTTAAGAACTGTAGAGCTTTGGCTCTTCCTCTTCTTCTCATTTTTAACAAATCCCTTGGAAGTGGAGTTTTTATTGATGGGTGGAAGTTTGCCTCAATTACCCCTATTCATAAAAGCGGTAATAAAGCAAATATAGCTAACTACCGCCCTATTGCAAAATTATCAACAACGTCGAAGCTATTTGAATACATCGTTAAACAGAAGATCCTCAGTTTCCAACCTGATGGTTTTCTCTGATTACTGTGTGTCAGCTTTTATTGATCGGCAGCAAGTGGACCATATTTATACAGACTTCTCAAAAGCCTTTGACAAGGTTAGTCATTCAATTTTAAAAGATAATTAACTTAGCCAATGTCGGTTTTCATTCAACCTTCCTATCATGGATTAAATCCTATCTTTCTCTTCGCAAGTGTGTAGTCGTTGTTGATGATTGTGTGTCCGATCCCTTCATTGCCTCCTCAGGCGTTCCTCAGGGCAGTATCCTAGGTCCCCTCCTTTTTGTTATTTTTATTAATGATATATCTTGCTGTTTTTTATCCTCTGCGGATTATCTGAAAATCTTTTCAAAAATTTCGTGTATTTCTGAAGCCCATAGCCTTCAAAACGATCTGGACAATGTAGCCAGTTGGTGCAGAATAAACCACCTGTAACTCAATATTACTAAATGTTTTCACAAAACCTTTTCAAAATCCCTTTCATTAATTCCTACATCATATGATATTAATGGATCTAAACTGGTTACGCAGTCTAAAATACGAGATTTAGGAGTAACTTTTGACTCCAAATTTATGTTTCATGATCATATAAATCATGCAATTGCTAAATCATACGCAATGCTTGCCTTATACGCCGTTGCAGTACTGATTTTACTGATCCATACACTCCAAAACTTCTTTACACCTGGATGGTTCGTTCCACGTTAGAATACGCTGTGTTTCTATGGAGATCATTTTACGATTACGATATAAAGAGGCTAGAACGGGTACAAAAGACCTTCATAAAATAAAAATTGCTGTGCGCAGATTAAACTTTGAGGAGCCTATTCCGTCTTATAATGCTAGATGTCTCCATATTAATCTGAAGACGTTGGATAACAGAAGAATATTGCTTTCGCTTAGCTTTGTGTTTGACATCATTCAAGGCATAGTAGACGCTCCGACTCATTTACAACGAATCAACTTCTTGATTCCACAGAGGAACCTAAGAAGTAATGATTTGTTCTTTATTGAATGCGTGAGGACCAGGCATGCTTAACCAACGAACCGATATCATTTCGTTACGATAATTAACGTTAATAAACGAAACAAAGTAATTTCGTTTCGTTTATTAACGTTAAAAACGTCAAATTAACGAAATGATTTCGCTTCGTTTTCTGCCATATCAAAACGAAATCAAATCGTTTATGTTGATTATTAATTTCAAACTATGCTGGCAAATCTGATTTATGGCGGAGTCATTAAAGGTAAAAGCATTAGCCAAGCTGAATGCAACTTTTCTCATGAATTTTGACAGTACGAACATTTCTCAGAGTATTTTTGACATTACCACCAACGAATTACACAAACAAATTACATGGAGTTTGTGTGTGTATGTCCGCTCGCTGTTACCACCTTACGGCTTCACTATGGCTATAGCATTGCCAGCACAATTCAAACATAAAGTATCACGTTTTTGTTAACGTTTTTAACGTTAACGAAAGCTTTTCGTTTCGGTTAAAAACGAGATACAATTTATCTTGATAATTTCTTTATCGATAATATTTCGAAGTGTTTCAATGGAGACGGTGGAAATTTTTTGATAAACGATTAGCTTAACGTTAAGGTGCATCCCTGGTGAGGACTAACTATGCGTATTATGCTCCTCTCATCAGAAACTTACGAGAGTTTAATTTGTTCTCAAATTCTTTGAATATAGATTTCTCAATTGGAAAATCTAAATTCAAATTACAATTAAATGAATTTTTAACTTAAACAATTATTTTGTAAATATTTTTAATTCGTTATGTAGTCTGTAAGAAACATTGTATTTCAAAGATTACTATATCTAAATAAATAAATAAATAAATAATACCACGAACAGTATTTCTGCCAAGATTTCAAGGGCTTTTGAATTCGCCCTGCAGAATTTTTTCATTTTCTTCTACTTAATATGGTAGGTGTTGTTATATGACTGTATACACTGACTAGTTATGATGAAATCGTAATTCGTAGAGTGAAAGGAAAGCAGAACTTAAGGCAATGTGCAATGATCACGGTGTGTGCACTGGCGTTTAGGCCCAGAGCTTCAGTTCCGTGGTATTCGAAAACGCGATCACTACACAGCCCTGCTTTTCCCAGTCAGTGCCCAGATACAACAATAATTATATTTGCACACTGGGATTACTATCAAACTGAAATAAAAACCGAACCATCGTATTTGCCACAATTCTCCAATATGACTTACCCAAACTTACCATTCATGCCTGGCAGCTCGTTTACAAACGTTTGCTGGCTGCCTCCATACCCACCCTACCAAAGGCCTTTTTGTTGTTGCTAAGGGCCCAGTACATAAAGTGCACTTAAGTTAAACCATGCACCAATACGTTACCGCCGACATCCCGTTTGCCGCAAACCAAATAAAAACGAATCAGTTACCCATTATAACAAATTATTATTTAAATCAAAATATTTCAAAGTTTACATCCTTAGTCTTATTCATTCTAATCTTAACTATTTTTATGGTGAGTCTGAAACTCAAAACAATTCAATTTGCATATATATAAAATCTCTATTAATTTAAATTTAAGTAGAACCTGAGTTAATCTCTCCTCAACTTGACGATTTTGTGAATTACAAGCAAAGTTACATAAATATATGTATATATGCGCGTAAATATGTGCACCCAAACAAGAATGTGTATACTGAGTAACGAAAAGGTAAACAAAACCTTAATGAAAATAAAGAAATAATTATCAACAGCGTATACTTATATACATATGTACGTGCTTATATATGTACATTTTTATAGTTATGATTTCTTTTAAGATTATCATAAAAATATTATAATTACCAAAAATTCATGTAGCCAATTCACTTATTTGGTTACAAGGAAGAAAATTAGGGAATCAAAAAGGAAAAGGTTTAATTTATTTCGAAGTTTTATATGAACCTACATAGTGTCGAAGGCCTTCTAACTTGTGGTCCCTGCTCTGTGCATATAATGGAAAATCTATAAATTCGGAGATTCCCTAATTTTGGCTTCATTCTATAGCCAAATAAACAAACAAAGTTTTAAACTAATAGCTTAAACATTACTCATATATTTTTTTGTTCTTTTCTTTTTTCGCAAATGAGGGTAACCCTTACTTCATGTATTGGAATTGTAGGTATGTAAATTTGTACTTACAACAAACAAAACCTACTCTCAATATCAGGATCAAACCAGTTTGCAACATAATCTCTCAAACATGTATGCTTACGATTTGACCCACTTTTGCTTGGCACATGTTTTAGATCATAAGTTTTTTTTTTTTATTCTTTTGACACTAACAGCAACAATATTGAGGTAGGTGAGTTACATTTACTATTTAATAGTACTACTTTCTATGAATGAAAATTTCTATTTAAGGCATTTGTACAGTGCGTATGAAATTAAATCGCCCTTACCAACTATTTATAACTAATCCTCAATTAAATATTATTAAGTTTACTAGTTATAATTCAACATATTTTTACAGCTTCTATTCCTTTTCTTGTTTTTGTTTTGCCTATACTCAATGTAAGTATTCTCTTTTATTTTAATTTCTCTTATCAAAAAAAAAGGAACGTTTATATGTATACATACCTATTTATTCATGCATATGCATAAATCATTTCTAAGTGAATATTTTAGGTTAAGTAAATTTTAAAATTTTGCAAATTTTAAGTCTTGATATGATTAAGAATCAAGGTTATATTTTAGGTTAAGTTAAACTTTAAGGTATCGAATATTTATAAATCCATGTAATTAGGAACTACGTTTATATTTTAGGTGAAGCTAAGTTTTAGTGGTTTGTATATTTATGTATTCATATACATATGGGTGGATATTTTAGGTTATCATAAATTTATGATTTCGCATATTTAATATTCCATATACATATAAGTTCATATTTTAAGTTGAAGTAAAATTTTGAATACTTAGGAGTTTCCAACCATCACTGTTGATGAAGTGTACAGGTTCTTTGCTAGTACCGTCTTGGTGAAGATTTCTGTGGGTTTAGGCGGGCTTTTATTGCATTTTTGTGGGTATTTATCCTATTTCTCTTGGATGATTATTTAACGAAGTGTATTAAGGGATGCTTGTGATTCGCACAAGCAACCCACGTGGATTTATGACAAATGTATGTCGTATAAAAAATTGTTATTGGAATCTGAAGGAATAAAGAAAACAACACGCACCACGCGGTTTTAGAAAAGGGGATATGGACTTTAACTTATTTATTTTAATGAATTTAGGGATCTTTATTTAAAAAAACTAAAGCACCCACCAAGTTAAACTGTATGTACCTATATACGCTAGTGGGCTCCAGCCCAAAGTTAAAGTTGAATGATGAATTTTTCTTTTACTATGTTGTAAAAAAACGCGCACTGAATTTAATATTTTCTTGTATTATTAAAGAAAATTACTTTACACAGAAATATCAACCCGATCGAACTTACTTTTCGTGTTAAAGCAGCACTTTGTTTTTCGGTGTTGTCCGTCTGAAATCTCCAAGGGAAAAGAAAGATATTTGCTGTGGGAAATGGAAACAGGCCAGAATCTCAACCCGGTGTGTCGATAACGTAGTACGTTATCATATGTTTTTTTCTTATTTGACGTTTATGGGTTACTGCAGATATTGAGCTACCGACAGTGGTGGCAGGAGAAAAAAAAGTATCCAAAAAAAGTGTTTTTTTAACCGCAGCAGCAAACAGAAAAGCATAAGCTGTTTTTGGCCATGTACGACGGTACAGTGTCACACCCATTTCACAAAGTTTTTTCTAAAGTTATATTTTGCGTCAATAAACCAATGCAATTGCCATGTTTCACCCCTTTTTTTGTATTTGGTATAGAATTATGGAATTTTTTCATTTTTCGTAATTTTCGATATCGAAAAAGTGGGCGTGGTTATAGTCGGATTTCGGCCATTTTTTATACCAAGATAAAGTGAGTTCAGATAAGTACGTGAACTAAGTTTAGTAAATATATCGATTTGTGGTCAAGTTATCGTGTTAACGGCCGAGCGGAAGGACAAACGGCGGGGTGTGTATAAAAACTGGGCGTGGCTTCAACCGATTTCGCCCATTTTCACAGAAAACTGTTATCGTCATAGAATCTATGCTCCTACCAAATTTCACAAGGATTGGTTGATTTCGACTTATGGCATTAAAAGTATTCTAGACAAATTAAATGAGAAAGGGCGGAGCCACGCCCATTTGGAAATTTTCTTTCATTATTCTCAGTTGAGCAGAGCTCACAGAGTATATTAACTTTGATTGGATAACGGTTGGTTGTACAGGTATAAAGGAATCGAGATAGATATAGACTTCCATATACCAAAATCATCAGTATCGAAAAAAAATTTGATTGAGCGATGTCCGTCCGTCCGTCCGTCTGTCTGTCCGTTAACGCGATAACTTGAGTAAATTTGGAGGTATCTTGATGAAATTTGGTACGTAGGTTCCTGGGCACTCATCTCAGATCGCTATTTAAAATGAACGATATCGGACTATAACCACGCCCACTTTTTCGATATCGAAAATTTCGAAAAACCGAAAAAATGCGATAATTCATTGCCAGAGACAGATAAGGCGATGAAACTTGGTAGGTGGGTTGAACTTTAGACGCAGAATAGAAAATTAGTAAACTTTTGGACATTGGGCGTGGCACCGCCCACTTTTAAAAGAAGGTAATTTAAAAGTTTTGCAAGCTGTAATTTGGCAGTCTTTAAAGATATCATGATGAAATTTAGCAGAAACGTTACTCCTATTACTATATGTATGCTTAATAAAAATTAGCAAAATCGGAGAACGACCACGCCCACTTTAAAAAAAAATTATTTTAAAGTCAAATTTTAACAAAAAATTCAATATCTTTACAGTATATAAGTAAATTATGTAAACATTCGACTCCAGTAACGATATTGTGCAATAAAATAAAAATAAAAGAAAATTTCAAGATGAGCGTGGCTCCGCCCTTTTTCATTTTATTTGTCTAGGATACTTTTATTGCCATAAGTCGAACAAAAATTTACCAATCCTTGTGAAATTTGGTAGCGACTTAGATTCTAGGACGATAACTGTTTTCTGTGAAAAAGGGCGAAATCGGTTGAAGCCACGCCCAGTTTTTATACACAGTCGACCGTCTGTTCTTCCGCTCGGCCGTTAATACGATAACTTGAGCAAAAATCGATATATCTTTACTAAACTCAGTTCACGCACTTATCTGAACTCACTTTGTATTGGTGTAAAAATGGCCGAAATCCGACTAAGACCACGCCCACTTTTTCGATATCGAAAGTTACGAAAAATGAAAAAAATACCATAATTCTATTCCAAATAAGAAAAAAGGGATGAAACATGGTAATTGGATTGGTTTATTGACGCAAAATATAACTTTAGAAAAAAACTTTAAAAATGGGTGTGACACCTACCATATTAAGTGGAAGAAAATGAAAAAGTTCTGCAGGGCGAAATCAAAAGCCCTTGGAATCTTGGCAGGAATGCTGACCGTGGTATTACATATATAAATAAATTAGCGGTATCCGACAGATGACATTATGGGTCACCCTGGTCCACATTTTGGTCGATATCTCGAAAACGCTTTCACATATACAACTAAGGGCCACTCCCTTTTGAAACCCTCATTAATACCTTTCACTTGATACCCATATCGTACAAACAAATTCTAGAGTCACCCCTTGTCCACCTTTATGGCGATATCTCGACAAGGCGTCCACCTATAGAACTAAGGCCCACGCCCTTTTAAAATACTCCTTAACACCTTTCATTTGATACCCATATCGTACAAACAAATTCTAGAATCGCCCCTGGTCCATCTTTATGGCGATATCTCGAAAAGGCGTCCACCTATAGAACTAATGCCCACTGACTTTTAAAATATTCATTAACACTTTTCATTTGATACCCATATCGTACAAACAAATTCTAGAGTCGCCCCTGGTCCACCTTTAAAGCGATATCTCGACAAGGCGTCCACCTATAGAATTAGGGCCCACGCCCTTTTAAAATACTCCTTAGCACCTTTCATTTGATACCCATATCGTACAAACAAATTCTAGAATCGCCCCTGGTCCATCTTTATGGCGATATCTCGAAAAGGCGTCCACCTATAGAACTAATGCCCACTGACTTTTAAAATATTCATTAACACTTTTCATTTGATACCCATATCGGTCAAGCAAATTCTAGAGTCACCCCTGGTCCACATTTATGGCGATATCTCGAAAAGGCGTCCACCTATAGAACTAATGCCCACTGACTTTTAAAATATTCATTAACACTTTTCATTTGATACCGATATCGTACAAACAAATTCTAGAGCCGCCCCTGGTCCACCTTTATGGCGATATCTCGAAAAGGCGTCCACTTATTGAACTAAACCCACGCTCTTTTAAAATACTCATTAACGCCTTTCATTTGATACCCATATCGGTCAAGCAAATTCTAGAGTCACCCCTGGTCCACATTTATGGCGATATCTCGAAAAGGCGTCCACCTATAGAACTGATGCCCACTGTCTTTTAAAATACTAATTAACACCTTTCATTTGATACCCATATCGTACACACAAATTCTAGAGTCACCCCTGGGCCACCTTTATGACGATATCTCGAAAAGGCGTCCACTTATTGAACTAAACCCACGCTCTTTTAAAATACTCATTAACACCCTTCATTTGATACCCATATCGTACAAACAAATTCTAGACTCCACCCTGGTCCACCTTTATGGCGATATCCCTAATTGGCGTTCACCCATAGATCTATGGCTTACTCCCTCTTAAAGTACTCTTTAATACCTTGAATTTGATACACATGTCATACAATCACATTCCAAGGTTACCCTAGATTCATTTTCCTACATGGTGATTTTCCCTTATTTTGTCTCCATAGCTCTCAGCTGAGTAATGTTCGGTTACACCCGAACTTAGCCTTCCTTACTTGTTTTTGTATTGTGTTGCACCATATCATTACTGGAGTTGAATCTTGACATAATTTACTTATATACTGTAAAGATATTCAATTTTGTGTTATAATGTGACTTAAAATATTTTTTTTAGAAAGTGGGTGTGTTTCTCTTCCGATTTTGCTAATTTTCATTAAGCACACACATAGTAATAGGAGTAACGTTCCAGCTAAATTTCATCGTGATATCTTCAACGGCTGCGAAATTACAGTCTGCAAAACTTTTAAATTACCTTTTTTTAAAAGTGGGCGGTGCTACGCCCGTTTTCCAAAATTTTACTAATTTTCTATTCTGCGTCATAAGATCAACCCACCTACCAAGTTCCATCACTTTATCCGCCTTTGGTAATGAATTATCGCACTCTTTCGATTTTTCGAAATTTTCGATATCCAAAAAGTGGGCGTGGTTATATTCCGATTTCGTTCATTTTAAGTAGCGATCTAAGATGAGTGCCCAGGAACGTACATACCAAATTTCATGAATATACCGCAAAATTGACTCAAATTATCGTGTTTACGGACGGACGGATCAACGCAATTTGTGAAGATGTTCGACTTGACGCATCGCACTGATGCGGAATAAAGTAGTGGGCTTAATGAAGTCCAGATATATTTGACGAAGTTTTGGATCCTTCAACGTACGTTTCTCCAGCGCCTGAAACCGCCGATCTGCGGTGTCATATGATTGACCTAATACATTAAAGTCAACTTTGAACGGTAATCTAACTTGAATCCGTCCAGATGGCAAGACTTCAGTAGTCTTCACAAAATTTTCCTCGCATTCCCTTTGTTCGGGAGTGAACTTTGTGGCCTGTGCCTCTGAAGGAATTTCTTCCATTGCCCAGAATCTTTGGACAATTTGATCAATTGTTTCTAGACCGTCTTCAACTTTGCACAAGGCACTGCTTACTTGAGAGCTATCACTTTGGTTGTAGGCGTATTTACCTGAAATAACCCAACCCGGGTGTGTGTATTTTTTGAAGAGTTGGGAATCTTGGGTCAGTTTTAATTTGACCTACACAAAGGATATCGAAGAATGTTTCGGCTCCCAATAAAAGATCAACCTTTGCCGATTTATAAAACCCAGGATTGGCGAGCTCAATATTGGCTGGAATTTTCCAGCCTGTCGTATTTACTGCTCGATCAGGGTGGTTTGCAGAAATTGCTCCCATTACCCAAAATTCTGCCATAAACTCAAAATAGTTTACTCGGGAATTAATAGTTGTACTAATCTTTTGAGTTGCATTATCTATCCCGATGACATTTAATGTCGCCTTCTCTCTTCGAACTCGCAATTTTTGTGCCAGCTCTTCAGTCATAAAATTTACTTGAGACCCTGAGTCAAGTAAAGCTCGAGCTGAAACATAATCACCGGAGCAAGTTTTCACCTTGACTACTGCTGTCGCTAACATAACGTGATAGGGAACGCTTACTGTGTGCATCGCTTGCGAGGTCGAAGGTTGTGATGATGTTTCGAACGAAATTGGGTACTGGTGTAACATGGTATGATGTGACCTGTTACAAACCCGACACCGTTCCGATTTTCACTTTGAAACCGTATGACCCCTGCGTAAGCAATTTATACACAATGGGACTGATTTCGCGAATTCGAACCTCTGCAGCGCAGAGAGAGTTTGAAATTTGGGGCAGGCTGTTAGGAAATCATCTTTGGAGTTGCAATGAAAGCAAGTTATTGCCTTTGATCTTGTAGCTACAAAGGACGATTTTGGCTTTTAAGCACCTTTGTTGTTCTGCCTTTGGGTTTCGAAAGATGAAAATTTCGATTTTGACGATGTCGATGCTTCTTCAGACGAGAGGTGCTGTTATATCTTATTGAGAGCCGCTTCACACTCACTCCACAGCGGAAGCTTGTCATAGTCGAGCTGCTCCTCCCATTTTGACCGCGTAGTGGGATCAAACTTCGACATCACTAAATGTATAAGCATTGCATTTGATATACTTTTGTCGTCACCCAAAGACAACAGGGCAGGGATGCACCTTAACGTTAAGCTAATCGTTTATCAAAAAATTTCCACCGTTTCCGTTGAAACACTTCGAAATATTATCGATAAAGAAATTATCACGATAAATTGTATCTCGTTTTTAACCGAAACGAAATGCTTTCGTTAACGTTAAAAACGTTAACAAAAACGTGATACTTGTCACGTACACGTTGCTTTGGTTCCCGATGGTGGCCCTAGCTAGCTCAGTACATTTGGCAGGCCGTGGTTCTCAACCCGCCATCTTTGAACTGGACGCACACATATATTTATTTCCTTCCGTTCAACCTCTTCGGATTCACTTACCCACCGCACCACAGGAATCCCACCCAACCTTGGACCGCTCGCATCGTGCAACCTACTCTGCGGGCACCCTAATGCCATGATCCATACTCCCACTTACCTCCTCATCATTCCATCCTTACATCCCGCCCCAAAAGAAATTAGCAAGCCATATTACTTCTCTTTTCACTTCAATAACGCATTTTTAATAAACATAATCTTAAAATCTATACACGAATGAAATAAATCTTATACAAAAAAAAATCAAGCTTCGTTTAGATTCAATAATTTTTTTTCTTCAAACAACTTAATTTATATATACATATATGTAAATTTGAGTTTAACACATATGGTTTCTTTCCTCGCAAAAAAAATGTATATCTTTACACAGACATATAAAAGTAAAAAATAAACGTATTAAAACAGTATTTCTGAACGTATAAAGAAAATATAATAAACCAAAAAAATCAAAATGTGCACATGAATTCCGTATAAAAAAAAAGATCTATGACAAATATTCATTTGGGACTATATTTCTGGGTTTTTCTGTCGCCAAAATCACCAAACTCTTATCTACTCAAGTGGAGTTATATAAAAAAAGTTTTTTTAAAACACACCCCAATGCCTGCCTAAAAGAGCTCTTTTATGTGGGGATTGGGGGCTTATTGGTGCAGGGTTTATACCCTCTCTGCAAAAAAAAGGTAAAACAAAAAAAAACAGCCTAATTAGTCGTCGTGGTATATTTTGTGACTGATAGACACCTTACAATTTGTAAAATTTTTGATCTATTATGAACATTACGTTTAAGACTAAAACGGATAAGATTTATAGTGACTCGGATATACGTCAATGCAAATCAATGTGAAATTCAAATTTTATACAATTTACAATTTGGGATAAGAAAAAAGCAATTTTTGGACTACCCTGACTCGTTTGTTAATTTTCTATCTACCATAAAAAGCTTTTGGTGAACTTTTTGCTGAGTGCTATAATGAGGTAGGTCGCTCCAACGTTAGGGTAAATGGCTAGGTGAATAAACAAATCCAATTGGACGCAGCTTTCCGAGATGCAAATAAAAGGATTTATAGGTGATGAGATTGCAATATCAAAATATGATGAGATGCAATTACGATTTATTCGATGAAAATATTGTACGGTGGCATTTGTGTAAAAATGGTGTTGAATTTGTAAAAATTGTTAATACTCGCAACAAGTTGATATTGAAGTTGCGAAAAAAAATTGTTGCATTTAAAAATAAGGATGTTGAAGTTGAAAAAAAATTGTGATTTGTAAAAATTCGTGATTTGTGAAAATTGTGATTCGTAATAAATGTGATTCGCAAAAAATGTGATTCCCTGGCGCTTTAAAAAGGCTTCACTGGCCACCTCCGGTTCCCACTACGAGAATGAAATCTCAATTAGCGCCAATTAAATTATTTCATTAAGGCTCCCAAAACCGATTTGGCGTTCACGCGAGTTAGTGCAACACAAAATACACTACTGTACCGATAACATCATCCCATGTATGATATAGAATCAGTAGCTTACATAAAAAGTATGGTCCTCTTTAAACATTGTCTATCTATCTATTAACCATTATCAGAAACCAAAACATTGTAAGCAAAGATAAGATTTCTATTTAAACGTAAACCAAATACAAACATAAACAAAACATAAACAAAACCAAATAAAATATTATCAGCGAACAAAAGATTCCTATTCAACCATTGTAAGCATAGATAAGATTTCTACTTAAACATTATCAGCAAGATCCTTTTTTTTGAACATTATCAGCAGCCACTAAACAAAAGAAACCAGAGCATATAAATAGACGATTAAGCATAGAAATAGGTTAGTCTTCTATTACACTGAAGCATATGAACTGCAGTTTAGAATTCATTAAAGTACATATAGATACAAATAAAGTATATTGTTTTATTTAAAATCGAAAGTACATACTTAACTGGGGGCTCAATAAGTGAATAAGTGAATAAGTGAATAATAAAAGGAACACCTAAAAAATCAAATTCCACACGTCCTGAAAAAGAGGACAAGGAGAACCAGAAAATAAAACTGGACCTCTTCCGCAAAAAACGATTACAAGTGTTTGACCAAAGCAGGGGAATCATTATGTAAGCAAGGGAATCACCTTGGAACAAGCTCATGCCGCTATAGAAACACAATTAGCCCAGCTGCGGCAAGCGCAAGTACCTAATATTGAAGAATTCCAACCGATAAGTCCCAGGATAAACAATGCAAATGAAATAAATCTGAGACTATTCGAACGGCTACCAGTGTTCAACGGAGACACATCCAAATACAGGACATGGAGGGCAACCATTATATCAGCAATGAGTCCCATAGAAGCCTTTATTAATACCAAACCATATTACGATGCATTATTTATAATACGTCACACGAAGATCGAAGGAGAACCAGCAACTCTTCTACAGAATCATGGCACAGTGTTCCACTTACAAGCAATACTCAATCGCCTAGATTACAGCTACGCCGATACTAGAAGCTATAACGCCCTCATAGAGGAAATGAAAAGACAAATACAAGGAAAACAGACGCTATCCGAATTCCACAGCAAGATCTGTCAAATCTTTAATTTAGCAATGACTAAATGTGAAATTGATTACCCAGGGAATACTCATTCTCTACAGCAGGTCACAAAAGAAATGGCCATAGATTGCTTCCGCAATGGCATAAATGATGAATTTACTCAACACACATTATATGCAGCAAAACCAAGAGATTTAGAAAGTGCATACGCAATTGCCACGGAGATTCTTTATAAAAGGCAGAATAATCCGATACGACGAGAAGCGTATAACTACCCTAAACAGCCACAAAATGAAAGGAGATATCAACCAGGAGTTCAACCTATTCCCCATATGGGAAGATCAAACCCGACACCAATGGACGTGGATACATCAATAGGAAGATTCCGGCAATCCACGAATAATCAGCATCAACAACAGCAATCGTATCAACAGAATCCTTTCAGAAACAACTATGAACGACAAAGAGCAGGATATGCACCTTTTAATCCCAATAGAGGAGAACCATTTAAACGAAACCACCAACCAACGTCATCAAGATATAATATAGTACCGCAGAAACTACAAAGGATCAATCAAATAACGGATAATAATAGTGATCAGTCATTAAAGCTAAATATAGATGAAAGTGAATTTGAAAATAGAGCTACTTTTTTAGACGAGTAAATAATCTGCCGTGTCTTCAGATTATTTTACATGATAATAAAAAACTTTTAGTTTTAATAGACACAGGCTCGACATTAAATTATATTAGGAAAAATATTCCAAATGGAAAGACCTTTCCAGTTAAACAATTTGTTAGTAGAACTCTGAATGGTTCAAACACAATAAACTCAGCTAAGAAGATAAGAATGCTAGGACAAGAATTAGTATTTTTTGAAATCGAAGAATTAAAAGAATTTGATATGATATTAGGAGAACAATCCTTGAGAGAAATGAAGGCTAAGATAGATCTGTTCGAATATAAAATGATGTATGTCAGGAGAACAGAGCAGAAGAAAAAAGAAATGAATGTCAGTCAAGTAAATTTCACAATAGTTGAGAGCAAATATAAAAAAGAGGTTGAAGAAATTATGAGAATTAATGAGGAAACAAATCCTATTTTACCATGTACAACAACAATTGAAGCCACGATTCGCACTAAAACTGAAGAGCCAATATGGACAAAACAGTACCCTTACCCCTTTTCAGACAATAATTTCATAAATAAAGAAATAAATAAAATGCTAGAGAATAATATAATTAAACCCAGTAAGAGTCCCTATAACTCACCCGTTTGGACTGTACCAAAGAAAGGAACTGACGAGTTAGGAAACCCTAAGAGAAGAATGGTCATAGACTTCCAGAAATTGAATAGCGAAACCATTACCGATAGATTTCCCATACCTGATGTCAACATGACAATACAGAATTTAGGTAAAGCAACTGTTTTTGCAACCCTAGATTTGGAACAGGTTTCCATCAGATAAAAATCAAGGAGTCAGACACCGAAAAGACAGCCTTTAGCATAAACGGAGCAAAATATGAATTCTTAAGGCTGCCGTTTGGACTAAAGAATGCACCTTCAATATTTCAAAGATGCGTAGATGACATATTAAGAAATTACATAGGAAAATTCGTTCATGTATATATAGACGATCAGGCCTATTCTGTGCACTTGACAAATTCACCATCTTGCTTATTTGTCAAGTTTGATTATTTATCAAGTATTTTCTATTCTGTGTCAAATATAAAAAGCTCTTTGATTGACAAGTTGTCAATATCTTAAACCCTCTTGACAATTCAAATTTGCGCTAAAAATTACATTATTGCGTGTTTGTGTCTGAATTAAAATGGAAGAAGACTTATTACTTTTGCTGTTATTGTGTGAAGATGAGGAAAATGAGGAAAATAGAGATCGCTCGAGGTACTTAAAATCCCTGAGAGATGCCAGCAATCCATTTGCCTTAAGTGAAAATGTGTTCGTTCAACATTTCCGTTTGACCCGTTCTTTGTGCCGTCGCCTTATTGATGACTTGGAACCGCACGATGATCAACAAACCTCCTTGCCAATAACGATCCGTATTCTATCGGTATTGAACTTCCTTGCTAATGGATCGTACCAAACATGCGTGGGCAACAATTACACTATGCCTATGAGCCAGGCTTCTTTTTCCAGAAGTTTGAAATCTGTGGCAAACCTAATTGTGAGAGTTAAGGGCAGTGAAATCGAGTTTCCCCGCACAGTCGAAGAAGAGAATATTGTTAAAACAGGGTATGCGTGCTAATGAAATTTTTCAGATAAATCTATAACGAAAATCTTTGTACTATTTAAGGTTTTTCCGGAAATTCGGCATAAAAAGTACAATAGGTGCAATTGATTGCACCCACATTGCCATTGTTGCTCCGCCTTCAAACAATGTGGAGCGTCCGTTAAGCCAATACCTAAACCGAAAAGGCTACTACAGCATTAATGTTGAAGCGGTATTTTCTGCTTTTGTTAAAAATATTTACAATTTATTAAATTTAATTATTTTAAGGTATGCGATCATCGCTTGTGTTTTACATTTCTAAATGCCAACTTTCCAGGAGCGACACATGACTCAGGCATATGGGCAACGTCTGACCTACGCGAGTATTTGATACGCAAGCATAACGCCAGTTCTACTTCCAACCAAAGGGAATCATGGCTCATTGGAGATCAAGGATACCCTTTGGAACCATGGCTTCTCACACCAGTTGCAAACCCAAGTACCACGAAAGAACGGAAGTTTAATAAGATACATGCATCTGGAAGAAATTGTATAGAAAGAGGATTTGGTGTTGTGAAGTCGCGTTTTAGGTGCTTGCTTAAGCATCGAGTGCTACATTATTCTCACGAAACAGCTGCTGCTATTATTACGAGCTGCGTCATATTGCACAACATCATGGCAAAAGCTGGTATGGCAGAGGACGTAGATATCGTTGAAGATGATCATGAATTCGAAAGAGATCCAAATGACTCTACTCAGTACACCCGCGAGGGAGAGAGAACACGGTCTAGATACATATCAACTCTTTAAAAAACTGCACATGTAAATATTTCATTTCCCAAATAAAAAGCATAATATTACTCATAGCTAAAAATGTCCTTTTCGACTCTATATTTTTGAAAGTAGGGATACAATCACCGAGAGCTTTAGGTTCATGGTTTGCAAATGTTAGTCCAGTGTAGAAGAAATTTGGACGTCTCTAAAGAACACAAAAACAAAACCTTATGGGCGTGCATAGCCCTTAATTAAAGGACGTTTATATTTAAAAAATTTACTTGCGTGTATCTATCGAAGGGGAAGGGGTCAATCCCTAATCATTTCAGCTCCTTATTATTTTGCCCCTTCACCTCTCCTTTTTTCTTTTTTGTTCGCTTTTACCAATTGTTTTTGTCAATAATGTCAAACAAAGTAATTGACAATAAACAAAAATCCAGCATTATCAGTGATTTGCACCAGATGGCGCAACACTGAATAAATAAAGCTGGTAAAAAGGAATAGAAGTAGCAAATTTGCCAGTCAAACAAACCACCGCTGTATAGCTAAATGGTTAGCACAGCATGCCTAAAGCGTACTGATGATGAAGGCTTAGCACCTTTCGAAATGGATCTATCTGCGCAGCTATGGCAGGTTGTCTGAAAAATTGTCTACTTACTATTCCAAAAACAAAATACAATTTTTCAAATTTAGAAAAATTAAAAAATAACAATAATTATCATTGAAAAAAAATTATTGTTCTGGCCTTGAGCTCGAATCGAACCTTGAATCGTTCGCTTTTACCTTCTCATATCGTCCTTCACTTTTTTATCTTAACTTTTTCTATCTTCATTCATATATCTACCCCTATCACAATCCGTAGTCCTAACCATATAGACACACACAAGATTTTTATATGTACATAAATATGTATGTATTCTATAATAAATTTTATTTATAAAAACAAAAGAAAAGAATTAC